>NC_056044.1:11888145-12239184 GCF_004379255.2 Salvia splendens
ATGTAGAGTGTTTAAGTGAGAATAGAGAGTTTTTTTTATGGTGGATTAATTTGTGGGAATGATTTGATATTTATAGAAGTGAATTGGGGGCTTAAAAAATACAAAAAAATTTAAAATATGTAAAAAACGGCTATAAACGGCTAGTATATTTTTGAGATTTTTTTGAATTTTTTGAAATTTTCCTGATTTTTTAAAAAAACAAAAAAAAACATTTTCGACAAAAATTAAAGACGTCCACTCGCGGGCCGGCGAGTGGGCGTCACGGACGAACCAACGCTCACCACGTGGCCAACGCGGGTGGCGAGCTGCCTCGCGCGCTGCATCTCCGCGGCGAGACAAGGGATGGGCTGGTACCGGGCTGGGGACGAGACGGAGCCCGCATCGCTGTCTCGATGCGGTCTCGTCTCTCCGAGACGAGACCGAGCCCCCGTCGAGACGCAATGCGGGTGCTCTTACTTTATTTCACTTTTCGTATGCGAACTCTACATTCCACTGACTTTTTATACTCACAATCAAATATAAAACCAATAGTACTTTAAATGAGTTTCACATTCTACTCACCTTCTCCCTTTACTTTTCTTCACAAATTCAAATAATTTCTTAAAACTTGTGTTGAGACAAAAGTAGGCTTGCTTATTCGGCCTGTTCTGGTTCTAATCAGACCGGTTGATCGGTTTCAATTTTTCATAAATCCTAGAATCGGGATCGGAACCAGTCGGTTCCGATTTGGAACTAGCGGGTTAAGAACCAGTCGAACGGAACCGATGCGCAATTTAAATCCGAATTTATTTATAATTTTAAATAATTCAATACTATCTAAATAATAATCTAATATCTGAAAATATAACAAATAATACCTAAAAATTCAAACAAATACAAAAAAACATGCAAACCAACAATACTATAATATTCATCTATAGGTAAGAGTGATACTAAGTGTAGTAGGTCGGACTAGTTTATGTTGACAATTCTTTTATTAAAAAAAGGAGTTCTAAAATTTAGCAATTTTTTTAAAGGAGTTTTAAAATTGAATTTCATTTTCCTTTTTTTTTGGCTAAACAAATATTCAATGGAATTTCCAATACTAATTAATCTTGTTGTGACTTTTGGTTTAATACGAAACAATTACTAAATCAATATTCACAAACAAGTTAAAATCGTGTGTTAAATGAATTGTTACATAAATTTGTTATAAAGTTCAATTTCTATTATATGAAATGATATATTACTTGTATAAGTTCTTTTGGAAATTAAAAACAAACTTATGATGTCCTACTCATACTAGTTAGTTCATAAAAAAATAGATTGGGAAAATAATTGTAGATTCAAAGCATCACAATTTAAACATTTTAAATATTTCAGAAAACAGAGCTCGCAAATTTAACACTGTTCAAATCTAAAATTCACTAAATATTTCAAATTATTCTATTTCAATTCAATATTAAATCAATTAAGTTATATTTTTAGTATATTAAATTATATAAAATAATTGAATTGTAATCCGGTTCTCGGGTAGGAACAGGTCAGTTATGGTTAGAACCGAAACCGGTTTCATTCAAAAAGTTGGAACCGGTACGGAACCGATTTTCCGGTTCCCGGTTCCTCAATTAACCGGCTGGTTTCGGTTCCGGTTCCGTTTTAGCAAGAATTGGAGAACCGTTTAAGCATCCATAGTCAAAAGGCTCTTTAAATAGTGGATGAAGGACGGAAGGGGTAGTAAAGATTTAAGAATGGAAAGAAGATGAAACAATTGGTTAACGCAACCAAAGATCCTAATTGGTAAATTAAAAAAAAAAACGATTGAATAAGGCAACACATAAAAGATAAATTCTTCTCCGGAGAGGCGACAACAATCAAATTTTATTTCTAGATAATTAGATAGTGTTCCGTTTCCAAGATAAAATAATAACAAGATACAATCTATGATTGAGTTTGTGAGATTATTTTAGTCATAGGGGGTTAGCTATGACTAATTATCCCATGATTATCCATCTAGGATTGAGTTGTATGATTGAATCTCATGAACCAAACACACTGCAAATTTAATCTTGTATACAATCTTGCAAACCGAACACCGCCTTAAAAATAGAAACATAAGCCTAGTGCATAAAATGTGGAAGGCCATTAGGATTGTTGCACTTGTTGCTGAAGTTGATAGATTAGTTGTTTTAAGTGATAGAGGAACAGGCTGTAGCTTGAGGGTGATGAATGACCATCATGAAGTTCTAGATTAGTTGTTTAAAGTGATAGAGGAACAGGCTGTAGCTTGAGGTTGATGAATGATCATCATTTGGCAATTTCATTACAGGGGGTGTGTTAGGGTCATCACAGCTTCTCAGTGTAAAACACAACACAAATCATAATCATTGGATCCTTAAGATTGGATGGTTGTGATAAACTATATTATTATACTAAAAATCTACATTATTAGCTAAGATAATTATTAGACTGGAAATCTATATTATTAGACTAAAATGCTACATTATTATCCAAGCTACATTATTAGGCTAAAAATCTATATTATTGGATGACACGTGACATTAATCTAACCGATCACAAGATCCAATGGACGACAAATGTTTTGTGTTTTCCAAATATTTAGTGTAAGATACTCAAATTTCTTATTCCATAAACGCGAAAACAAAATAAAGACTCTTTGTAGTTTAGCTAGTTCCCTCCCCCAACCCATGTTTCATTTTTATAATTAAATCTATGTATCAATCTCAGAATTATTTGGTTCACGTTTGCAACCGCTGGCAGTCGTGTACTCGTGTGTATATTGATTCCAAAATTTTCAATCGAGAATCTTCTGAACTGAAATCAACACAAATTTGTATTTTATGGTTTAAATTATTTATTGTTGATGAGCATTCATAATAGGCATAGCCCCATCTCACATTCTATCTTAAATTTCCTCCTGCCACTGTAGCAGCCTATCTCATAGGGCATCTGCAGCCCATCCTCAGCCTATCTCACTAGATATATCTTTATAATTCATTTTAATTGTTGATGATTATTATTAAATAATAAAATAATAAAATGAAATAAATTGAAGAAAAAAAAACATATTAAAAAATCAAACATTCGGGGATTCTCTATTGGGATTTATTCTAGTGCAAGAGAGAAAATTTGTAGTGGAGGGAATGAGAGGTGTGAATAAAACGAGAACAATGACGTGTGTATAGAGAATTGAAGAAAATAAATAAATTGGAGATCGGCTCCCCGATCATTCGACAGTACAATAAATGATTTAACAACTCAAGATTTATTAAATATTATTATTATTGTTATCTAATATCTTATTTTAAATTTGTATACTAGTATTACTTAATTGCCTTGAAGTTTATGTTTATTATGTGATGATATCTTTTAATTTTTGTAAATGTTTATTATAAATATGATGTTGGTTTTCGCAACGAAAGATTTCCAAGTTTAACAAATTATAAATTAAATCGTTTTAGTTTAATCGAAAGATTTACATCTAAACTTGCTTAAATCAAATCGCATGCTAGAAATCACGTCTGTGAGCATATAATCACATATATATCTGAATACATGCTGTGATATGATAAATTGTACTATATGAATTCAAGTAATTGGATTCGATCACCTCTTTAATTTAATCTCAACCACGGATCTTTTGATCTGTTCTCTTGTGTGGGCAAAGCTAGTCAAAACGACATAGACTGAACAAGATTTGAAGACAGAAACACCCTAGGGATGAAATTCCAAATTTAAAAAATTCCCACTCTCACTCTTCAGGGGGGGTGAAATTTTTTAGTTAAAAAATTATGAAGACTTAATCTTCTGTCTTCTAGGCTTGTCCTCTTTATATAGTTAGTATTTTGAGTTAGATGGGGATATATAGAGGATTGGATTTGGCCACAGTAACTTTCACTGATGAAATTAGAAATTTATTTAATTCAAGTCCAATCTTAAATATTATTATCAGCCACTATAGATATATATTGACTATTCTTCCAAGTCAAAATTATGAGTATTGGGTACGTCCCCTTTAGTTAAATCATTTCCCTTACAAAGATCTTAATATTCATTAATTAATATTAAGTGATTCTTATTAATTAATTTATTTTTCTAAGAATATTCTAGTTGGGAGGCCTTATTTGTTATTAATGGAATAGATTTCAACTGACCAGTTTTTTTGAATAGTAAAATCTTTTTCTAAACACCTCTTGAGGATATTATCAGATTGGACTATCAAGATTCATTGCATTAACAATATTATCCAATCTATCAAGATTCTTGGACAACGAAATACCCTAACCATTTCATAAGTCAAAGTAGTTTTTAATTAATATCGTATGTTCAATGTTATGTTAACAATAATTAAGAAATGGCCATCACCGATGCCTCATCTTTCAGTAAATAGCCAAAAAAGACCTTTCTCTATGTTAGATCCGTTCAGTAGTGTAGTTCAGTGCTATGCCATAGCGACATTGTTCATTTGCTTAGGTTAGAAAACATTCCATCTGACATCAATTCTCTCACGATAGGTAGTCAAAGCTTATCTAGATTGTGAAATTTGTCTATCTAGGTTAATCAAACACCTAATCCTTTCACATGATATTCAAGCGTCTTGGTTGGAAGTGTCTTTGTGAATGGATCTGCCAAGTTGTTTTCTTCTGTGATCTTGACCACCTCAGTGTCACATCTCCGCACTATATCACGAATATTGTGATATTTCATCTCCATGTGTTTACTTCCCTTGTAAGCACGTGGTTCCCTCGAGTTTGCCACAGTACTAGAGTTGTCACAGTAGAGAGTGATGCTTTAAGGCATACTTAGAATCACATTTAAATCCATTAGAAAGGGTTTGAACCATGCTACTTCCTTTGCAGCTTTTGATGCAGCCAAATATTCAGCTTCCATGATAATGTTATAATTAAAGTAGAGAGAAAGTAAAATAAGAGAGAGAATAATGTAGAGGGAGACTCCTCTCTACATTGTTCTCTCTCTTATTTTACTTTCTCTCCACTTTAATTATTTATTATCATTTTTTAAAAGTGAGTGCAGAAAATGAAACGACTCAACTACCATATAACGAGTCCAAAGATTTTCATTTTTAGTGCTGAGATCTCTTGAATGACTTTAAAAGATTTTCTTTAAACATAAATCCATACTGTAAAACTGCAATGCATGCAAATGGAGTTTTACCTTTAGGTCAAGTGATTGATTTGCCAATTTATTCCGCTTCTTTAGAATAAGTTATTAGATATTATTATACCATTCTTTGCAAATTTTACATATATTTCCCTTTGAGTGGAATAGAGTCCTAATCGTACCAAAAATCTTCCTCATCAGCATTGCCTTCAAAGGGAAGAGAACATGCTACCATGACCAATATCGATTCCCACTTCTTTTCCTTTCAAATTTGACCCTACACACTATTATCTTAGGAATCTAATTCATTTATGAAATTTTAAAAATAATTAATCTTTACAAATGAATATTAAATTATTGTTAAGTTGTTAATTGGTTCTTCAACTTTGCTTACCGCACTTGATAGGTTTAGATGATGATGTGACTAGAATTTAGCTTAAAGATTTCAAACTTAAATTGATTGATGTCATTAAAAGGTTTAGTAGCCAACTAGACATTCTTCACTACAATTAATTATTTATCAGTAGGGTTGTCAGTATTATATAAGTTATGTTCAAAATTTACAATTTGACCAATGAAAATTTTGCTAGATGAATGTTGGTTAATACTCCCTCGGTATTTAATTAATTTTATTTTACAATTTATATGTAGTTATTTATTTTCATTTTAAAACAACGAACACTTAAAAATATGAAATTGAAGAGTAATTAAAAAACGTTAGAAATAAAAAATTAAGGATTTGGAGTAGGAAATTGGTTATAGGTTGTACTACCTCCGTCTACTAAAAATAGATATACTTTTGTATGACACGAGTTTTAACGTGTAATTGTTAAAGTAAGAGAGATGAGGAAAAAAAAAGGAGATTGGACAAGTAATGTTAGTGGATTGTGGAGTTCACATTATTAATAGTATTTTAATATTTAAAACTTTTTTTATTTAAAAATTAATCTAATTTTAGTAGATAGTTCAAAATAGTAAAACTAGTTAATTTTTGTAGGATGAGGAAGCATTATATTGTCATAAACTTTTAATTGAGCAGAATACTGATATGATGGCTAAGAAAATCAATCATAGAATGTTTGAGAATTAAAATGAGACCGAGTTGTATATGCGGGGTGGGGTCATTGACCATCCATATATATGTGTAATGTGCCATTCAATCTTTCAAATTTATAAAGATGATTAGCCCTTCATTTCTTGGCGGGATTAGAATGCTTTTTATAATTCTAAAAAGCCAATTTTTCGGCGGTGTGATTTGATGGTAGGAACATTAATTAATATGGATAATTATTTGTACAAAATGACATCAGTTTGACGATTTTGGAGCACCCGCACCGCGGGCCGCCCGCGTTCCGCGTTTCGTGCCGGCGGAATGGAACCGGCGCGCGACGCGTTGCGGAGGTGCGTTCCGTCTCCGTGTCGTTCCCAAGCCGTGCCGGGTGCCGACGGCACGACCCGCGGCACGGTCCGCGAGTGGGCGTCGTCACGCTGACGCAATAAATTCATTTTTTTTAAAAAATGAATTTTTAAAAAAATATTTTTTATTTATAAAAATTGTTTTTTATATTTAAAAACAATTTTTACAAATAAATGAATACTAGAAATTCGTATTAGCCCATATATATTTGATGGACTTGCGAATTTATGATACTCATTCTTGGTTGTCTCTCTTTTATAGAGACATCCTTGAATGTTTCATGTTCCACTTTCGATGTGGGACAAAATCATTCTTGGTTGTATCTATTTTATAGAGACATCCTTGAATGTTTCATGTTCCACTTTTGATGTGGGACAAACTCATTCTTGGTTATCTCTATTTTATAGAGACATCCTTGAATGTTTTATGTTCCACTTTCGATGTGGGACAAACTCATTGTTGGTTATCTCTATTTTATAGAGACATCCTTGAATGTTTTATGTTCCACTTTCGATGTGGGATAAACTCATTCTTGGTTATCTCTATTTTATAGAGACATCCTTGAATGTTTTATGTTCCACATTCGATGTAGGACAAACTCATTCTTGGTTATCTCTATTTTATAGAGACATCCTTGAATGTTTTATGTTCCATTTTCGAGGTGGGACAAACTCATTCTTGGTTATCTCTATTTTATAGAGACATCCTTGAATGTTTTATGTTCCACTTTCGATGTGGGACAAACTCATTCTTGGTTGTCTCTATAAAATTGTATTTTAAATTATGTCATTTTTTATTTTTTTAGGATTTTAATTATGTCTTTTTCTATTTTTTTGAATTTTAAGTTGTAATGTTATTTTAATTTTAATGAAGTGTGTTTGTTTTAATTGAATTGGGTTGGAAATAAAAATAAAAAATGAAATTGAATGAATAGTAATTTAAGGAACGGTTAAGGAAAAAATAAGAAACGGAGGGTTGCAGGTTTCGTTCCTTAGTTAATAAATGGAGTAAAAAAGTACAGTGGGGCCCCCAAATAGTAGTTTAAGGAACGGTTTAGAAACGGTGGGGGAACAACGTTGCCATCACTAATAATATGATTGGTTCTCTTCGCATTCGCTCTCTATCGGTGGCTCTGGATTTATATAAACCTAATTTAAATGCAATTCACAAAATCCATGAGCTAACTACAAAAATTAAAGGATTTTTTAAAATAATATTGTCAGTTTAAAACTGATGTACAGAAAATCTTTCACATCTTTTATTTGAAGTTTTGAACTCTTGAATTAAATTTTGCAACTTGTCTGCTTTTCACCAATTTCAATCTGACCTTTTTGGGTTTTCAGTTTTACAATATTTATAGACAAGAAATTTTTTAATGTCCTTTTTTTATACTACCAATTGAGGTTATGAGTCCTCTAAATAAGGTCAATTTATACAAATTAATTGTAATTAACTTTTGAAAAATAAATCATAACTTTAAAACGCATATATCTTTCTCGATTTAAATTATTTTTTCGCACAACATATATCAAATTAATGATAATTTCATAAGGATTCTAACGATATCTCGCTTGCATATGTTCCGATGTCAAAATTTGAAAAAAAATTCTAAAATAATTTTAAAAACGTCAATAAGGGTATTAAGATCAATTTACAACAAATTAGTTGTAACTAATTTTTGAAAAATATCTCATAACTTTAAAACGCATATAACTTTCTCGATTTAAATTATTTTTCGCACAACATATATCAAATTAAAGATAATTTCATAGGGATTCTAACAAGATCTCACTTGCATATGTTCCGATGTTAAAATTTGAAAAAAAATTCTAAAATTTTAAATATTTTCGTACAACGACAAATGTCAACATAGTATATAAATAAGTCAATATAATATATAAAATATGTCAATATCATAGAATGTCATTATTAAAGTAATGTGTTTACATTCTCAAAGCATTGTGTTGATATTTTCAAAACACTATATTGACATTTTCATCCAAAACCCTAATTTGGTGCTTTTTTTATCTTTTTCAATTTAATTAATAAAAATAAAAATTACACTTGGCAAATTTGAGACCACTATATATCTAAAATTAGTTGTAGTTAGCAATTAAGGGATAGTTAGTAACTGATGACAGAACTATACACCATGCTCGATGATATGATTCACATATATTTACTTATTCTATAATTGATATCTGAGTATGTACCCGCAATCAATGTCCCATGTTATTTATAAAAATTATAATATCTAATTAAAATCACAACTATACATAATAAATATTAATTAAAATCTTTTACATATTTAATAAAAAATGCAAACACACGTCAACAACATATAATTAAGAAAACATATAATTCAATAGTGAAACAAAATCACCAAAAAAGGAAAAATATAGTAAATAAAAATTCATGAACAAAATCATAAAATACTTCATTCATAAGTTTTGGAAGATATGCGTACAAAGAGATGTACTATATTTTAACTTGTAAAATATAAATACAGAGTGACACATATTTTAATAAAGATTTACTTATTTATAGTACATTTAATTTGTAAAGTTTATTGTAGTTTCATCAATAATATAATCCACAAATTAATAATGTTCTAAACATTAATATGAAATAATTATTCCACAATTTAAAACCTGCGTCGAGCCAAATGCGGACGACATTTCACGGACAGATGGAGTATTTACAATCCTTCATTCCTTCATTTAACTATTCATGAGTCTCACTTTTTTATTCATATTTTTATTACTTATTTATTTTGGAATCTAATTAAATTACTTATTTTAATTTAATTAAAATACCATATTCATTAAAATAACATATTCACCTACAAATGAATTTAAATTAAAATTTTAAATTACTATTCAAATTAAATTCACATGGTAACCTAAATATAAATATTATTCAAATCAAATTCACATGATAATAAAAGTATAAACATATATTAGAAAAAAGGTAAAAAAAATTAAAAGAATGCAATAAAAAATGAAAATACTATAAATATAAAAAATAAAAAATTATGGAATTCATTATGAACCAAGAACATGTAGGATTTACCCCGGCACTTTTAGGACTAAACCAAACATTGATTTTGTATTGAAATCCGACAAATGTATATAGAAATCAAAAAAATATTTTTCCTCAGTGCAAAACTAATTGTCACATATTTAAATCACAAGCAATGTCGGAATTGAAAAACTATCTACTCCCTCCGTCTAGAGGTCTCCAAACCGAACCGAATCGGACGAACTGGCCCGGAACCGTCACCGGCGGTTCGAACCGGGACCGGAACCGCCGGTTCCGACGGGCCGGTTCAGGTTTGCGAATTTTGAAGAACCGTAACCGGCGGTTCGGAACCGCCGGTTCGGCGGTTCCCGACAACTCCCGACACCTCTTCAGGCCTACTTCCTAGCCTTTTCAGAAACCGCTCCCGCGGCCGCCGGTTTGGGCAGAAACCGTTGACGGAAACCGCCGGCTTCGACCGAAAAACTGCCGGTTCCGGCGGTTCCGCCGTGGTTTTTAAAAATTTGAAATTGACGAAAAACCACCGGTTTCCACCGAAAACCGGCGATTCCGGCGGTAAACCGGCGGTTCGGCCGTTATTTTCAATTTTTTTTATAATCACAATTTTCCCCTATAAATACCCCCCTCCTCTTCATTTCTACTCACCCCATTCTTGTGTTAATAACAATTTCTCTCTCAATCTCAATTTCTCTATTCTCCATCCTCATTCTCTCAAGTTGCTTACGTTATTTGCGCTCATAATTTACTCACGTTGTTTACGTTATCATCTTCACACAATCACACTACTCTCTATTCTCCACTTTCAATTTCCATAAATATTTATATGATGTCTTCATCTCGTCGTGGTGGCGATCGGGGCAAGAGAATTGCCCAAGATCAAAGTGATACTCGTCGTCGACGTGCCCCTTCTAGAGCACAAGTTGCGGAGGAGGTGGGAAGGCTAGCCACTCTTCGAGCTCAAGTAAGTTATAATATGTTTTAATTTTTTGTAAATTCATTTTTATTAAATTCTTAATTTCATTTTTCAACATCTATGTGTGTTTTATTTTTGTGTTAGTATTTTTACTTAGTTGTATAATTTTCATATTAGGAAGAAGATCGAAATGCGGCCTTGTTACTTGCCCTCGCCGACGACGACCAACAAGGGGGACATTTACATTCGGCTTCGCGTTTCGAGTACGATGTGAATCTATCGTCGGACGAAGGCGATGATGGATCGCATCAATTCCCCCCTTCTAGCACCGGCCAAGTTGGCGTCAATGACGACAAAAGAAAAAGATGCCTCCCAAGTTGAAATCCGAGATTTTCACCAAACATTTCAAGAAGGTCCCGGTGGTAATTTCAAATCCTAATGATCCGACCACTACCGTTGAGACAAGTGAGTTCAAAGCATATTGCAACTATTGCGATAAAGTCTATCCATTTGTTATCGATGGGGGATATGGTACTCTCCATCGCCATTTGAAGGCAAAACACCCCGTGGAATATGGGCATTCTAAGTCCCAAAGCCAAATAAACTTCCCCGCCGGCTCATCGTCTCAAACAGGTACGCCGCTATTTAAATATGATCCGAAAAATGTTACCGATGCTATGGTAAGATGGGCGGCAATGAAACATTTGCCATTCAATTTTTTTAATGATAAAAAATATGAAGTTACTATGCAAACCGCTTTTAATGTTGCTACAAAGAGAATTCCCCCCTCTACTGCTAAAGATCTAACAACCGTCAGTTTTTTGACAAAAAAAGAGAGGTTGGAAAATTTCTATCCACCTTGGGGCACAAAGTTAATATTTGCTCCGATGTGTGGACAGATTCTTTCCAACGAAATTCTTACATGGGAATTTCATGTCATTTTATAGACAATAGTTGGTCTTTAATAAACGTTTAATTGGTTTTCGACAATTTCCATCCCCACACACCGCACAAGCAATTGCATATTTAATTATTCAAGTTTTGAATGAGTATGAGTTATGCAAGAAGATATTTTCAGTTGGTTTTGATAACGCAACCGCTAACACCGCAAGTATATCCGATTTAATTGCGGCTTGCTCCCCGGCGATAAGTGGTAAGTATTTTCACCAACGATGTATTTGTCATATTTTAAACTTATGTGTACAAGATGCTTTGTCTTTATGGCAAAGACATAATCAACCTATTACTACAGTTGTATCCTTGATCCACTGGAAGCCTCAAATTGGCAAGGCGTGGAAGAAGTATTGCCACACGAAGAAAATAAGGTACACAACTTTTACTTTAGACGTGTCTACTAGATGGAAGTCTACATATGATATGTTGCCTTCTACATTGGAGCATATAGAATATTTAGTTGATTTTTATAGAACTTACCCAGTTGATGATTTATATCTAACATCTTCTTGTTGGGATCAATGCATGAGCTTGTTTAAGTTATTCAAAGGTTTTCGAAATGCCACTATTGAGTTATCGGGTGTATATTATTGCACATCCGTTCGTGTTTTAGAACATTGCATGATCATATCACTTGGTTTTAAAACTGCAATGAAAAATTCCACAAACAATCTTGAGTTAATGTGTGTTTTATATTACATGGTTGAAAAATGGCTCAAGTATTTCAACGAGATCCCCACGGTTTTTTTGCTTGCCAAAGTTTTGGATCCAAAGTGGAAACTAGTTGGTACTTTTAAAATTTTAGAATTTTATTACAACAATTTGGCTTCTATTGATCTTGAACCACTCCGAGCTTTGCAAACTGACGAGGACGACAACTACATAAACCTAGCCCAAACATTCCAAATAAACCTCCCCCACCTCCCAAGCCTCCAAAGAAGTTTTGAGTTCGACTTGCGGGCTCTCTTTCACGATTACGAAGCCAAGTACAACCGTACCCACCAAGTGAGACCTAGACCTCCGTCAAACACATAACTTTGGCTTCTTCCAAGTTGATGACCCCGACGCCCAATCCCAATTGGCGGACCTATACGGCTTCAGCAGCGGAGGAAGGACGACAAATTCGACAAGTGAGTTAGACTTATATTTTGACTCACACTTTTCATTCAATGAGGAAGAAGGAGGTCTCGTTCCCTAACAAATCGACGTCCTAGATTGGTGGGGATCACACGAGAAAGATTTTCACATCCTTGCATCAATGGCCAAGGAGATCTTTTCGGTTCCGGCTTCCACTGTCGCCGTCGAGTCCGCCTTTAGTGTTGGAGGCAACGTCTTGGGCGACAGAAGAAGTAGACTCACCGGGCAAAACATGGAAGCAACCATGTTACTTGATGATTGGTGCTCCGCCGAAATTAGAGACCAAGAACCGGATTGGAACAATCAAGTAGTACAACCCGACCAAGACTACTTCCCCGACGAAGAAGAGTAGGCGCGCCGCCAATTCCTACGATCAAGCCAAATAGGTAAGCAAGGTAAGAGAACTACGTGGACTTTGATTCCAAAATGCAATTGAGCATTGAGGATACGTAGGCATCTCAACTTAAATTTTAAATTTAAGTTGAGCTCAAGTCATTTTCCTTTATTTTTTCCCCCTTTGTTTCGAATATGTAATTTGTAAATTGTAATCAAGACTTTAAGTCTTTTGTAATTTATAATTTTTAAGTTGTAATTTGTAAATTTTAAGTTGTAATTTGTAGTTTTAAAGTTGTAATTTGTAAATTTTTAGTTGTAATTTGTAATTTTAAAGTTGTAATTTGCAATTTTAAAGTTGTAATTTGTATCAATAAATTGCATTTGTACATCGCTTTATTCTAATTTTATTTAGACAAATATATTTACATTTTTTACTTGAATTACAAATTCACAATGTATAAAAAAAAAAAAATTGAACCGCCGAACCGGACGAACCGGCCCGGAACCGGACATGCAACGGCGGTTCCGGCGGTTCACGGTTCAGGAACCGGAACCGCCGAACCTTGACCGGGCCGGTTCAGGTTCACTTATATTTTGAACCGGAACCGGCGGTTCCGAACCGTGAACCGCCGGTTCCCGAACCGTGGTGACGTCTACCTCCGTCCCACGTGAGTTGAGACGTTTCTTTTTGACCCGGGATTTAAGAAAGTTGGGTATAGTGAGTTAAGTAAAGTAGAGGAAAGAATAAAGTAAGAAAAATAAGAGAGAGTAAAGTAAAAGAAAGAGTAAAGTAGGTCAGATTAGATATTTTATTTTTAGCCAAAAAAAGAAATGACTCAAGTAATGTGAGGCAACTCAAAATGGAATACGACTCAAGTAACTTGGGATGGAGGGAGTATAAAATACTCTCTCAAACAATGCATAATTTTACTTCTCTTTTGTGAAGGATTATACACCACAACTTATACAAGTTTTTAACTAGTTCACAGATTTGACTTTAAGTATGGATCATTGCGAAATTATACTTTTATTTTATTTTAAAAATAAATTTATTAATAAATAAAATTAATGATATGTACTACCCCGTCACTTAAAAATAGAAACTATTTCATTGTGGGTCGTCCCTTAAAAATAGAAACTTTCTATATTAGGACGTGAACCGCACAATCCACTAACGCTACTTTTTGTAATTTTTTTCTTCCTTTCTCTTACTTTTCCAATTCTTCTATTTAACAATTGTGTATCAAAAATCATGTTGTTTCGAAAGTTTCTATTTTCAGAGACGGAGGTAGTATAGTATCTGTTAAATTTTAAAATAGGATAAAATGAAACTTACTCGCAGACACTCAAGTGGGTTTCACGATGCTTCCCATTGGTCGACGTGGATGGGCAGCCCCCTCCATCACTTGGTCGACCAATTTGAAGCATTTGTCTCAAATATTAGTATAAGCTTAGATTCACAGAATGGGGTGAGCAACACCACTAATAAAAAGTTCTGGGCTTTCATGATGAATGCAATTTGAAAAATATATACATTGGGCTTAGGGTTTATTATTTGTGATATCTATACAGTAAAAATATATACATTGGGCTTAGGGTTTATTATTTGTGATATCTATACAGTGGGTTACACAATAGCACGCCACTAATCAACTGACATACATGGGGCACGATTTGCAAAATAAATAAAAAATATTACTTCGTACATATTGTACATTTTTATCATTTTCGTCCGTTCCCAATTAATTATCCAATTTTAATTTTTACTATAAATGAAAAGTAGATATCATATTTCATTAACTCATTCCCCTCATATTTTATTATAAAATTAATATATAAAAGTGAGTTTTATATTTCACTAAATTTTAAACTATTTTTTTTACATTTTTTAAAATTCATACCGAAATCAAAGTGAACAATTATTAGGAGATTGAGAGAGGAAGTAATATTTCTTTGTATCATCAAAGGATATATTCCATGCACGTGACTTGAGCTTTGTCACGGGGATTACCATTCTTAAATTAAGTGCCAATATAAATACAGTACATTAGAAAAAGTATAAGAAAAAAATAACAGTGAGCCCTAAATCTCATACCTTCTTCCTCTCTTCCGCCGCCAAACTATTTCTCTCCGCATAAGAATTCGCAGGATTTTGTAGGATCCCATTTCCACATATTTCTTTCTCAACTATCCCTGCATCTCATGGAAGAGGAGACGTCGGAGAAAGTAGAATCAACTTATTTTCTCAAGGATACATTTTAGTGGATTGACAATTGAATTATCTTATCAATTTGTAATCCTTGCTCACTTATTGGGATGGGCGGCATTGAAAATATTATGTTTATCAAAGAGATATTTCGGAAAAAAAGTTTAAATTTGCCGACCTTTCGAAAAAAGGGATTCCATTCGCTGACCTTTCGAAAAATGGGAAGGTGACATGCGAATTTTTCGAAAAAAAGGATTTTCGAATTTTTATGTATTTTCTCTTCTTTTTTTGTTATTATTTCTTTCACAATATTTATAAACAGACCAAATTACCCATAAGATTTTTACTACATTTTTTATTTTTATTTTTATTCCAATTCTAGTTCTTCAAATCACCTCCAATCAACCACCGCCTCCACCCTCATCCTCCTCTTCCCCCCTTCACCACCTCCACCACGAAACTAACCGTGGTTGTTGAGGCATCCGTATCCCACCACTGTATCCCCTTGGATCAATCTGTTCTATTCATCAGATTATTCCAATTGCTTTGGAGAACCATAATACCTGAAGTTCTCTTCCTCTACAATTGCAATAGATACTCAATGCTATCGCCTCCATCTTCATCTATCGTCGCCACATCCCCAAGAGAATATGATTCCACCATGTGTAGCTCTGCTTCCATCAACACCCACATCAGCCTCGGCCTGAACCTGTCGTGAATGGCCACCCGTAGACGTCACCACGATTCCGGAACCGGCGGTTCACGGTTCGGAACCGCCGGTTCCGGTTCAATAAATTGATGAACCTGAACCGGCCTGGCCAAGGTGCGACGGTTCCGGTTCGTGAACCGTGGAACCGCCGGTTCAAGTGAACCGTGGAACCGCCTGTGATTGGCCGGTTCCGGGCCGGTTCGGCGGTTCGTTTTGATTTTTTTTTTCATTATAAATATGTAATTCAAGTAAAAAATGTAAATATATTTGCATAAATAAAATTAGAATAAAGCAATTTTAGAGATACAAATTACAAATACAATTTTATTGATACAAATTACAACTTAAAATTACAAATTACAACTTTAAAATTACAAATTACAACTTAAAATTTACAAATTACAACTTCAAATTGCAAATTACAGCTTCAAAATTGCAAATTACAACTTATTACTTAACATTACAAATTACAACTTTAAAATTACAAATTACAACAATTACAAATCGAAAAATTTAAATACAAGTTACTTACAACAATTACAAGTTACTTACAACAATTACAAATTTACAACTTACAAGTGTTGACAAAAAAGACTTAGAAGATCATTACAAGTTCGGAACCGCCGGTTACGGTTCACAAATTTCTTGAACCTGAACCGGCCCGTCGGAACCGCCGGTTCCGGTCACGGTTCGAACCGCCGCCGCCGGTTCCGGTTCCGGTTCGGAACCGCCGGTGACGGTTCCGGGCCGGTTCAGCCGGGCCGGTTCGGTTTGGTGATGTCTAGCCACCCGATTCTCTGTGACATCCATCCGTGATTCCGTGTGAGATACTACTTCGAGAACAGAAATTGTAGCGGTAGAATTGGATCTGGAAATCCAGGTTCTGGGTTTGGGTTTTGAGGAGGAAAATTGGGGGCGTCGAACAGAGTGATGATTGATTTTCGGGAAAGAGATGGATCTTAATTGGGGATTCTTGTCGGCCTTCTTTGGCTGATTGTTGCTACCATTCTGGTTTTGTGTTGATCAGAATGAGCTGAGATTGGTTTGATGAGTGAATTCTGGTGTTGATAGGAATGAAATTAAATCAAAAATTTGGTTATATTCTTTTTTTTCCTCTATAATTATTCATTAATTTGCCAATTTTGATATGGGTTAGGGGGAAGGAGGGCGGGGTGGCGATCATTTGCAGAATTAAGTGATAATAAATTGGAGTAAAAATATTAAAAATTGTGGTGAGAATATTAAGGGATAATTCGGTCAATTTGTAATTATTTGGAGAGAAACAATAAGAAAAAGAAGAAGAAATAGAAAAAAATTTGAAAATCCCCTTTACCAAAAAATTCGCATGCCATGATCCCATATTTCGAAAGATCAGCGAATGGAATTCCTTTTTTCGAAAGGCCTGCGAATTTAATCCCTTTTTTCGAAATCTCTCGTTTATCAAATGAGATGACGTCCAAATGAGATGACAGACGTCGGAAAGACAACTCTTATGTGTTCACTAAATCTCAAGACTGATTAAGTATGAATATATTATTGCTCAATGTGTTGTATACATGAATGAAATTGGATTGTTGCTAGAGTGCTTTCCAAAGATTATCTTCGTAAGCATGAAGATTGCTAGCTCTGATTTTAGTTTTAATGTTGCAATCATCATTGAAATATAAAATGTTTCCTACTATAATTTTTGTTGATCATTCATCTTTAATGAGTTAAAGTCAGAATATATAATCTCTCAACTTAGCTATAATGCTACTGGTAGCTTAATTAGCAATAGTACATGTTAATTTCGTGCCCCCTTTACTGAACTTACTCAAAATTCCTAACTTACTGTCCTTGAAGGCTGATGTGTCGGAGTTCGACATAGGGGAGCCAGCCGACCTATGTTTTAGTGGCGATGAACATGTATTCGAGGACGAGGACAAAGAGAACGTTGCTGACTTGGGAGGAGGTCGTCTGGATTTTGGTACTGGAAGTGACACCGAAAGAGAGGGGGGATGCCAAGAGCCTGTGGCTCCTGTGAATGCAGGAACGGTAGTCAATTAGCACAATGCACTGGCGTGGCTAGGTCTATAGCACGTGATGTTGTGTCAGAGGTATGTAATATAGTTGAAATAAATATTGTTGACATTTAGTATGGGTGTTTTGTGTATTTAAATTGATGGTTGAGTAGGTATGTGATTAGGGTGTTGACATTCGACATTAGTTATTAACATTTAGTTTTTTCATGCAGCACGACGCAGTAGATGTAGCCATATGTTCTGCCTTGGAAGCAGTCATTGAACGGTGATGCTGCTTTCAAAACTCAAACAGCTCCGGAAGGTGTTCAAGTGGGTAGATCACCTGTACGTGAAGATAGCACGTATGCTGAGCGCCAGCAAGGAGCCTCAGTGAGAAGAGAACGATCATTGTCAATTCCTAATTGCAATACCCTTACAACGCGTATTAGCCCACATGGACTAGAGAAGAGAGGGATTGTTACCAATTCCTACTTGCAACACCCTACAAGGACGTAAGCAAAAAATTGACAATGTTATTGTGTTGTTTTTACAAAAGTGCCTAACTTGAATAACTTATGGTTGAAATCTAGGGCTCATGTTTTCTACTCCGATGATGTGTTGGAAGTTTCTAAGAGGAAATTCAGCACGTTGAAGCCACATGAAGCTGTTGCAGTTGTCGATAGTTGGGCTTCGTATTTGAATGACATGGAAATGCATAAATCAACAGAGAAGCCTAGCCGATTGTTTGTCACAACATCTCCCACCGTAAGTGTACTATTAATATGATGTAATTTGTTTTATTTTTTTTCACTGACATTGTGTAGCGATTGGAGTCTTACAATGTGGTTGAACAGACAACTAATTGGGAAGAGTCTGAAGTTGTGAATTAATTATGTGAGGAGATAGATAGTCAATTCAACAACAATGGAACTCTTGACTTCACAAAATTTGATTTGGTAATTTTTTCTCATGTTTAACCAAAGGCTATCTGTCCTTGAAACTGAATATTGAAGCAAGTGTGCTATTATGTGTATGTTTATTTTCCAATATTCTCAAATAGGCGGTACTTACCTTGTTTGCTTTTCATTGAAGACTGGGGTCGCAGACATGCTAGACAATGTCGTTCCAGATAATGGGATTCTAGATTGGAATAAATATGGGAGTGACTTGAATGCATTTTTTGATGCCATGAAAAACTAGTGTTGATCTTTGTGGGTACCGAAATGCTTGGATGTAGACATGCACAAACCGAACCGGCCCGGCAGTTAACCGCCGGTTCCGGTTCATGAACCGGAACCGGCGGTTTGAACCGTCCGGAGGGTTGCCGGTTAACACGGGCAGGTTCAGGGTCGGCGAATTGTGAACCGTGAACCGGCGGTTCGGCGGTTTGAACCGCCGGTTCGGCCGAATTTTAAAAAAAAATTATTTATAAAAATTAATTTTTATATTTAAAATCAATTTTTACAAACAAATAAATACAAGAAAGTCATAATAGCCCATATATATTTGATGGGCTTGCGAATTTATGAAACCATTCTTGGTTGTTTCTCTTTTATAGAAACATCCTTGAATGTTTTATGTTCCACTTTCGATGTGGAACAAAATCATTCTTGGTTGTTTCTCTTTTATAGAGACATCCTTGAATGTTTTATGTTCCACTTTCGATGTGGGACAAACTCATTCTTGGTTGTTTCTCTTTTATAGAGACATCCTTGAATGTTTTATGTTCCACTTTCGATGTGGGATAAACTCATTCTTGGTTGTTTCTATTTTATAGAGACATCCTTGAATGTTTTATGTTCCACTTTCGATGTGGGACAAACTCATTCTTGGTTGTTTCTATTTTATAGAGACATCCTTGAATGTTTTATGTTCCACTTTCGATGTGGGACAAAATATGTTGAAGTACTTTCTTTTATAACTACATGTTTAGAGCATTCATTCATCTTTTTCCAATGTGGGATACAAAACTTTCTTTTGTCTTCTACTTTTCTTCATGTTTTGTATGATATATATAAACAAAATTATTATTCAAATATATTCTTGATTGATAAAAATAAAGAATTATTGAGAAATATGATTTGTATATCAAAAATATTTATTTGTATAATAATTATTGTTAGGTTTATACAATTTGCATAAGAATTATTCTTTCAATGTGTATAATATTATTTATTAGTTAACATATACATAAATTTATAAACATAAGCAAATCATTAATGATAAATAACTAATGAATAATAGTTTATGTAATAATATTTGTTATTATTACATAAACTATTATGTCCTATTAATTATTGATATTTTTTTAAGTATTGATACTAATACTGGACATAATAGTTTATGTCCAATATTATTTATGTATTTATAAACTATTATGTCCAATATTATTCTATAATAAATTTATGTATTTATGATCAAAGCAAATTATTCTATTTCATTAGTTATTTATGTATATATTTATAAAATATCAATACTTAATATTGGACATAATAGTTTATGTAATAATAACAAATATTATTACATAACTATTATTCATTAGTTATTTATCATTAATGATTTGCTTATGTTTATAAATTTATGTATATGTTAACTAATAAATAATATTATACACATTAAAAAAATAATTCTTATACAAATTGTATAAACCTAACCATAATTATTATACAAATAAATATTTTCTATATACAAATCATATTTCTCAATAATTCATTATTTTTATCAATCAAGAATATATTTGAATAATAATTTTATTTATATATATCATACAAAACATGAAGAAAAATAGAAGACAAAAGAAAGTTTTGTATCCCACATTGGAAAAAGATGAATGAATGCTCTAAACATGTAGTTATAAAAGAAAATAATTCAACATATTTTGTCCTACATCAAAAGTGAAACATAAAACATTCAAGGAAGTCTCTATAAAAGAGAAACATCCAAGAATGATTTTGTCCCACATCGAAAGTGGAACATAAAACATTCAAGGATGTCTCTATAAAAAAGAAACAACCAAGAATGATTTTGTCCCACATGGAAAGTGGAACATAAAACATTCAAGGATGTTTCTTTAAAAGAGAAACAACCAAGAATGAGTTTGTTCCACATCGAAAGTGGAACATAAAACATTCAAGGATGTCTCTATAAAAGAGAAACAACCAAGAATGAGTTTGTCCCACATCGAAAGTGGAACATAAAACATTCAAGGATGTCTCTATAAAAGTGAAACAACCAAGAATGATTTTGTCCCACATCGAAAGTGGAACATAAATCATTCAAGGATGTCTCTATAAAATAGAAACAACCAAGAATGAGTTTGTCCCACATCGAAAGTGGAACATAAAACATTCAAGGATGTCTCTATAAAAGTGAAACAACCAAGAATGATTTTGTCCCTCATCGAAAGTGGAACATAAAACATTCAAGGATGTCTCTATAAAAGAGAAACAACCAAGAATGAGTTTGTCCCACATCGAAAGTGGAACATAAAACATTCAAGGATGTCTCTATAAAAGAGAAACAACCAAGAATGGTTTCTCAAATTCGCAAGCCCATCAAATATATATGGGCTATTACGAATTTCTTGTATTCATTTGTAAATATTGATTTTAAATATAAAAATCAATTTTTATAAATAAACATTTTTTTAATTTCGGTTGAACCGCCAGTTCATGAACCGGAACCGGCGGTTCAGTCAAAAAATCGGTGGTTTTGAACCGCCTGGTGAACCGGCGGTTTTTTGAACCGGAACCGTCAGGAGGTAAGCGGGCCGGTTCAGGTTCAAGCATTTCCTGAACCGTGAACCGCCGGTTCATGAACCGGAACCGGCGGTTCGTAACCTTTGTGCATGCCTACTTGGATGTATTGACACTATATGCTGTGATAGTGACATGGTGGCCTGTATGGTGACGACGTTGGTATGACATAATTCTGATGACATTTGCATGTATGTTGTGCGAGCATTTGAATTTAAATTGTGTTGATATTGACATCTAGGGCAGGTAATTCGGTCATCGGTTAGTCGGTTAAACGATGACCGAACTGAAAACACCTATCTCGGTTAATCGAGAACCACCAGTATCGGTTATCAGGTTGGTGTCGGTTCCGTATTTAGGCGTTGATCGGTTATCAGTTGGAACCGATCCAACCGATAATCGACGGGTAATAACCGATTAACCGTTGGAACCGATTAAATAGGATTAACTTTTTTTTTTATTATTTTTTAAAATTTACTAATGAGCCCTAAATCCTAATAATCGGGACCCCTAAATCTCTTTTCATCCCTCCGCGCCTCCGCCAACTCTTTTCTCCACCCTCCGCCACGCACCGCCACCCTCGCTCGTCGGTGCTCCTCCTTCCCCACGACCAGTGGCTCCTCCTTCCCCACGACCGGAAAACGTCGTCACGCCGTTGAGGAGAGACCGTCATCGACTGCTGCGGTATGCCCTCATTCATTCCTTCTCCCTCACTATTCACCAAATCCGAAGATTTCAAATCTTTGAGCTTTATCCACCAAATTCAGTTGTAGCAAAATTCCAAGGTAAGAAATTGATTTACCTTGCTTATTCCACCTCGCAGAGCTCTAACTTACGGGTTTATGAAAGAATCTAACTCCAAGTTTGAAGAATCTCACCCCAATTCTCTTGATTTTTTTGGTTTTATTAGTTGGGATTTGGCATGTAATAAGTCTATAGAGTAGAATGAAATTGAATCCTAAGTTTGGTAATTGAAAAGACTTAATTTGGATTGATTATGGGACTTATTAATTGTTTGCATTCTTGAAACATCGTGTGAAATTGTGGGTTTTTTCTGAATTTGTGTGTGTTTTTAGGGGGGTTTCTTGGTTAGTTTTTGCGTCAATGAATTAGACAAAATTAGTGATTTTTAGTGAAGTTTGTTGCTGAGGGAAGAAGGTTGATTCATTGGAAAATTTTGAGTATTGAAGTTTGTACCAAAATATGATCAAAGTGGTGTATTATTTTTTTAGCTCTGTCTCAAGAGTTTGTTTTGAGCTCTTCAGTTAGATGTCGAGGTTAATAGCATGTTCTATGTGAACAGCGTAAATTAGAGATTGGTAAAACAAGGGTCTGCTATATACTCATGATTTATTAATATCATAGTAGTTCATATTTGTGGCAGTTGGATGCTTATCAGAATGAGATTTTAAGCACCATAATTTGAACCAGCCAATGTATTAGCCTTTGATACTGTCTGCTATATATTGTCTCTATTAGTGGCATACTTTTTATAAAAAAATTGTAACAGTTATCTTTGTGCAGACTTGCAGTTGAAGATGTCAAATTCATAGTCTTTCACCCAAGACATTGGGAGCAATCAGCCATTCTATGATATGCTTTAAGACATTGAAGTTGAAGAACTAGGGCTCGAGGGAGAGGGAATGGCGTCGAAGGAATCAAAAAAGCGTAAACATGTAATGAGGTTGGATATATGAAAAGAATTTGATAGAGTGATTGAAGATTCAATTCACAAAGGAAAAAGTAAAAGGTGTAAAAAGTTGATAGCAGCTGATCCGAAGAACAATGGAACATCCGCGATGCGGAAGCATTATGCTCCATGTTTGAAGAAACATGAAGCGGAAAAGAATCAAACACCGCTCAACCAAGATGAATTGCGGTAAGACATCCAAGAAAGGGGCTGATACGCTTTATGCAGGCTGATTATTCTTGATGAACAACCATTCAGATCCGTGGAACGAGAGGCATTTCGTTTATTCTGCCATGATATGTTACCAAACTTTAAGATCCCGAGCAGATACACGATAAGATCTGATTGTGTGAAGATGTTTGTAGAGGAGAGGGGACTATTGAAAGTGATTTTCTCTATACCAGGCATGGGTAGAGTATCAATTACCACTGATTGTTGGACTGGAGTCAAATAACACAAGATTTACTTGTGTTACACCACATTTCATCGACAAGGAATGGCTGTTGCACAAGAAAATAATTAGCTTCTTTGAGATTACTAGTCATAAGGGGATGATATTGCTAAGGTGTTGATAAAGGCTCTTACGAACTGGGGCATACATAGGCTTTTTTGTTGCACCATGGACAATGCTAAAATAATGGTGTAGCAAATAAGGAAATGAAGTCCACCTTTAATGCGAGAGGCAGGCTTGTTGCCAATGGGCAATATTTTCATAGGTGTGTTGCACATATACTTAACTTGGTTGTCGAAGACGGCATGAAACAAATAGGCATAGCTGTTGTACGAGTTAGAGAAGCCGTGAAATGGTTAAAGGGTTCATCAACTAGGTCCAAGGCTTTCAAGGATATAACCAAGGTATGTAAGGTTGATACCAAAAAATTCTTGGGTCAATATGTGCCTACTAGAGGGAACTCGACTTACTTAATGCTCGAGGCGGCATTGCCATATGAGCCGGCTATGAAGCTGTTCAGCAACATCACTCTCCAGTTTGGTAGGGATTTGAGAAACCTGAAACACAATGACCTCACAGGTGGCGCACCTGGGGAAGAAGATTGGATTGAAGTGAGGAAGATGTGTAGTTTTCTCCAATCGTTTTATGATATGACTCGTCTCGTCTCTGGCATCACGTATACCACATAACAATCATTTTTATGGATATGTGTGACTTATTCATTATCATAAAAAGGTTGGAGAATGATGAAGATGTTGAGGTTAGATACATGGCCAAGAAGATGATGGTAAAGCTTGGTAAGTATTGGTTAGAGGAACATGAACTTAATCTAAACATGAACAAAATTCTATACATTGTTGCAATGCTAGATCCTAGACAAATGATGAAGCATGTGCAGCATTGTTTGAAGACGGTGTATAGTGACGCATGAGCAAATGAGTTGGCAGAGGAGTTGAGAAAGTCAATCTTTGACTCATTTGAGTTGTACAAGAGAGAATTCACTCCAGTGGCTGACCAAACAGCTTCAGCTAACCAAATGTCGAATAGATTGACTGATCTGCGATTTCTTGGTAAAAGTTCTTGTAACATTCTGATAAGGCTAATTTCATGCATAGGTCTAGGGGATAAATTTGTGAATTTGCTTGTTCTAACACATGTTTTAAGCCAGATGTATAGAAGAAATTCGCCAGGTCCAGGAAAAGAAGGAGACAATCACACGCCCGAGGAAACTGGCGAATAAGTGAACATTGTGAAAGAAATTGCAAGACGGAGTAAATCTCAGAACTGAAGGGTAGAATGGAGATTTCTACGAAGGTTCTAGAAGATTATGTCCGTGTCTATAAAAGGAAGGTTGCATGCATTCTGGAGGGACCTTCTCGGGGGGAGACCTCACTAACAGTCGGCAGCTAGTTCACTTTTCTATACACTTGGGTTTTTAGAGGGAAATTCAGGGGGTTCCGCGCTGGGGTTCACTTTCGGCTTTCTTGTTTCAAGTTGGGTTCTAACACCGTCCTGTTGAGGGCGAAGAAACAAGTTCCCGTTTACTTTTCTCGCATTTTGTGGTTTCCACCGAGCTTCGCTGTTCGAAGCTCGGCATTCTGTTTTATCGACTATTTCCGTGTTATATGCAAGTTTAATTTTCTGTTATGTCGATGTCTGATTTTGCTGTTGTGATTTTCTGGAGTTTTGAGCTAGCTTGCTTGTTTTGGATGCGTTTTGCAATTGTTTATTGAATCTGTGCAGAGTAATGGCTGAATCGGAGTGATCGGAGTTTGTTGGTGAATGAATCGGAGGTCTGAATTTGGTTTTGTAGTTTTGATTGTGGAAACGTTTAAATTTGATGTTGATCGGAGTAGATCTGTTAGATCGGAAGTTCTGGAGTGGAGTCTAGTTGTTATTGGTTTCGGATTGATTGGATCCGGAGTGGATTAAGCGTTCGACGTGAGATCTGAGCAGAGTTGGTTTATTTTAATGCCTAGTCTTCGTGTTTTCATTTCGCTTTGTCTAGTATATGTAGATCTGAGTTATTTCCGGTTAGTCGTAAGTTTCCGACGACCAAACTTTTACATTCTGTTCGAATCTGGGTATGTGCTCTGTTTCCTTCATTTTCGTGTTTAATCCCGTTGAAGAAATGCATGCTGTGTTAGTTAAATGCTCAGTTAGTTATTTGCAGCTTTTCTGCCGTTCTTGCTATTTCTGGGTCATGGTCCCCACTGTTAATTGTTTCCTGTCTAATTAAATTAGGTAGTCGTTTACACGGTCTAGTAAGTGAATTTAATATACCGAAGTCTTGATGATGTTTGATCTCAGCATGTTTACAGTTTTCTAGGTCTAGTGTTTACATTTCCTGCCTAGGTCTAGTAGTAGTAATACCTCAACCCTGTTTGCGTGGCAGCAGCCGCTTTTGTCAAGAGTCTCTAAATGCTTTCTTACGTGTCCATCTTCGTGGGATCGACCCCTGCTTCTTTATATTAAATCATAGTATTCGGGTCGAGGGATCTTTGAAGGGGAGTTAGTGTGTCCAACGACAGAGCATTCCGTGTTCTATTGAGTTCCTAGACCAAGTGATCTAGTGGATTCATAGGACCTGGAATCTCGACCTAGCACATCGCATTTTCACCACACACGCAAACCACGCACTTCAAATGGCACCGTTGCCGGGGATGGATGGCGTATTTTGTGATTGTTTTTAGAGGATTTTGGTGTACAAAGTTTTGATTTATTTTTCTTTTATTTTCGGTTTATGAGCAGAGGCTCACGGTCTACCTACTGGAGTAACTCGTCTGGGTGGGAGCAAGGTCAATTCATTTGGCAGGTCAAGGAAACCGCCTCCACAGTAACCACCAGATCAGGTTTCACCACGGGAGAGGCGTTTCCGAGTGGATTTACTAGCGACGAATCTTGGGCGTCGTCAGGACGTGAAGCTCCGGAGTCACCACCAGAGTCAAAGACAGAGTCAGAAACAAGGGAAACAAAGAAAGTAGTCATGGCGCAAGTAGTAGATCCAGATCCAGAGATCGGTTCGTTAACCCCTCATTTAGATGGAGAACCAGCTCAGGCTATAGTGATGAATCCACGCCAGAGGACTATTGAGATCAAGACAAACGTACTCGGCATCTTGCCAACATTTTCTGGGCGAAGAAGTGAGTGCCCGTACGAATTTTTAAATGAATTCAGTAAGTTGTGTGGTATTCAGAAGAAGCCGAATGATGCAACAGAGGAGGATTATCGCCTACGCGCGATTCCTTTCACTCTGAAGGGAGAGGCCAACACATGGTTATTGAGATTGCCCCCGGATTCTATCCGCACATGGAGGGATTTCAAGTTGGAATTCTTAGATTATTTCTTCCCGTCCAACAAGACGAATGCGCTAAAAAAAGAAATATTAGAGTGTAAGCAGGATTACGACGAATCCTTGAGTCAGTATTGGTCGAGATTCAAGGGGTTGTTGGATGCGTGCCCGAATCACCGAATGATAGAGGCAGAGACCTACTCTTTGTTTTACGAAGGGGCGACTCCTGAGTCGAAGGATTTAATGAATTCCTCGAGCGGGGGGAATTTCACCAGAAAAAGGGGAAGTGAAGCAAGAGAAATCCTGGGGAAGTTGATCGACGCTAAGAAGGCGTACGATAACCCTAGGAATGCAGTGAGGAGAGGATCGGTGAATGCCATAAGAGAGCAAGAAGATGATAAAGTAGAGGCAAGGATTGACAGGCTCGAGAAGGCTCTTTTGAACGCGATTGACAAGACAAATCCATTAGCTTCACAAGGAAAGGAGAAATCTCCTGGTCCAGGAGATAATCAAATTCAGCAACATTACGGGACCCAGGAAGGAGATTATCAGGCCCAAGTCAATGCAATGAGAAGTTGGAATCCCGATGAGAGCTGGAATCCAGGGAGACAGGGAGATGCACCCTGGAGGAACCATCCAAATTTCAGATGGACTGACAACGAACAGAACCAGTCAGCACCACAACCGAATCAGCAGTTTGCACCTCAACCCGAGAGACAAGGTAACTGGACAGGAAGGAACCAAGAGGGGCAGGGCAACTGGATCAATCGGAACCAAGGAGACCACTCGAGCCGGGGAAACAAAAATCAGAACAATCAAGGGAACTCTTATGTACCACCGCACCAAAGGAATTTTCAAAACAATTACCAGGGTCCAGGAAATCAGTACAACAACTCTTCAGGAGGTCAAGGAAACGTTCGTCAGAATCAAGTGAGTGGACCGACCCTGAGTATGGGGCCAAGGCCCAGTCAGCCACCAAAGCCACCAAAAAGTATCGATGATATGGTGCACGACCTCGTCAGTTCTCAACTACATATGCAAAACAACCTGCAATCGAACAATGACGTAGTGCACAAGCTTCAAGACGCTCAGCAGGAGCAAAAGGCAGCAATGGATATGCTGGCAAAGCAATTATCCCAGATAGCCACTTCTTTGAGTGATATGAGGGGGAATGAAGGAAAGATTCCCGCCTCAGTAAGACCACCTGATAGAGCGAATATAAGTCAGATTACCTTGAGATCCTGGAAAGGATATGAGGGGCCAGTGGTAAGAACGAAGGAAGCGACAGATCCCAAGGAAGACAAGAAGGAAGAGGATACAATTCCGAGGCCCAGGAACTTGGAAGGTGAAAATTCCTTGATCAAGGATGACTTTAAAGCAGGAGATTTGGAGAGGCCCTTGCCTAGATCAACTGAACCATTCTTCCTCAACCCAGAGCCAGCGATGGAGAACGATGTAGTAAGGGAAGAAACTGGAGAGTTCTCGGCTGAAAGTTCTACAGGAGCAGGGAAGCAACTGAAACCTTTCCCAAGCCGGGGGGAAGCCAAGAAGAAGAAGGAAGAACCGGTAGACTTCATGGATATTTTTGGGAAATTGGAGATCAATCTACCATTCTTATAGGCTTTGAAATTGCCGGTGTTTAGCAAGTTCATCAAGGAATTTATAGCTGGGAAGGCTAGACCTAGTGGAAAAATTTTGATAGGCGAGAACGTCTCCGCAGTGATTCAAAAGCGGAGGATGCCTTCGAAGTGCAATGATCCAGGTATGTTTACTTTGCCCATCTCTATTGGTGAAATAAAAATTGAGCATGCCATGTGTGATTTAGAGGCTTCGATAAATGTGTTACCACTGTCTATATACAAGAAATTAGTAGGAGTGAGCATGGTGAATACGAAAGTAGTGATCCAGCTAGCGGATAGGTCGTGTATCTGTCCTGAAGGAGTGCTTGACAATGTGATAGTAAGAGTACATGATTTCTTGTACCCACTTGATTTTCATGTGATAAAGATGAGCGATAATGAGTTTGTAGAGTCTGACGGAGTACTTTTAGGGAGACCTTTCTTACGTACCGCCAAGACTATCATTTAAGTCTTTGATGGCATCATTTGCCTTGATTATAATGGGGAAAAATATACATTCAGCATAGATGAGGCAATGAAGAAACCTCTTCACGTTGAAAATTTGCATGCTGTAGATGTTATTAACCCCCTGGTCCAGGAATATCTTGAGACAGAATTAATGCAGGTACAGATCGAGAAATCCGATATGAGTCATACTATTGATAGAGAAGTAGTCAGTTGGTGTGAAGCCATGAAAACGAGTGAGTTATCAGATGATGAACTAGCTGAAGCGATTCTGGAATTCTGCACGAACCCGGAGCTAGCTAGATCAAGGAGGACACCTTATGTGGTGAGCATGGAAAATTCTACTAAGTCTACGAAGGGAATAACAACTGAGTCGACAGAGAAAAATCTCTTACCTCAAGAAAAAGACGTTCCTAAGAAAGAGTTGAAGACACTTCCACCTGGGCTCAAGTATGCGTATCTAGAGGAGAATGAAAATTTCCCGGTGATCATTAACAGCAGCTTGACCAAGGGACAAGAAGAGGAATTGTTGAAGGTGATTCGGAGGAACAAGAAAGCTATTGGGTGGACACTCTCTGACTTGGTAGGAATCAGCCCAGATCTGTGCATGCATCACATTCGATTAGAAGAAGGAGCAAAACCTTACAGAGATCCGCAACGCAAGTTGAATCCGAACATGAGGGAAGAAGTGCTGAAGGAAGTATTGAAGCTGCTATCCCTAGGAATAATTTATTCCATACGTGACAGTGAATGGGTTAGTCCAGTGCATATGGTACCAAAGAAGTCGGGAATACAGGTGGTCAAGAACGATAAAAATGAGTTGGTCCCCACTCGACTTGTTACTGGGTGGAGGATGTGTATTGACTACTGTAAGCTGAACAAGGCTACTAAGAAGGATCACTTCCCGTTACCTTTCATTGACCAGATGTTGTAGAGGTTGGCGGGCAAGCAATATTTCTGTTTCCTGGACGGATATAGTGGGTATTTTCAAATCTATGTGGATCCCGAGGACCAGGAGAAGACAACTTTCACGTGTCCTTTTGGAACGTATGCTTACAGAAGGATGCCGTTCAGTCTGTGCAATGCGCCAGACACTTTTTAGCGGTGTATGATGAGTATCTTCTCGGACCTACTGGAGGATTGCATCGAGATTTTTATGGACGACTTCACTGTGTACGGGAACTCATTTGACTCATGTTTGGCAAGTTTGGATATAGTGCTGAGGAGGTGTCAGGAAAAGCATTTGGTTTTGAATTTCAAAAAATGCCACTTTATGGTCCCTGAGGGAATTGTCCTAGGGTATGTGGTATCAGAAAGAGGAATACAGGTAGATCGAGCAAAGGTTGAGGTGATCTCAAAACTGCCTTACCCGACGAATCAGAAAGAAGTGAGAGGATTCCTAGGGCACGCAGGATTTTATAGAAGGTTTATAAAGGATTTCGCAAGGATTGCTCAACCACCCACTCACTTGTTACATAACGATGTTGATTTTGTTTTCGATGAGGAGTGCAAGAAAGCTTTTCAGTTGTTGAAGGATAGATTATGTAACGTCCCAAATTTTTGTGACTCTTTTTATATGTTTATTTGAAATTTTCAATTATGAAACTTTTGTTTCTATGAGATTAAGTGAATTGCGTGAAATAATTGTCGTAAGTGATGTGGAATGAAGTGCTTGATATTTTATATTTTCCAATGTGGGGAAAATAATTAGTAGGATCATGCATTTATATTTTTCGAGCCAATTCATGAGAATTTTCGGCCTTTCCTAATTATTGAAATAATATTTCATTTCTTGGATTTAATTAATTGTTTTGGGATATTTATCCAAATTAAATCCAAACCAAATGATCCCTAAATGGTACTACATGAAATTCGAACTCTAGCCTATTATCCTTGGGAGTTTCGAAAATCTCCTATTTAAAATAGGAGGATAAATTATTTTCTTTGATTTAATTAGTGCTTTGTTGATTCCTTTCTTTTGAATTAAATCCAATTAAATCATGCCACCTATTATTTCTTCACCCAAAATAAATAGAGAGTTGAAATATTTCCTTGGCTATTTAAGCCTAATAATTTTCGGCCCCTTCACTAATTTTTGGAGGATAATTTATTTGTTTCCTATTTTGTGGGATCCCTTTTTATTCAATTAAATACCATACTAATACCTATGCCAAATTAATTGGGGATGTGAACATTTCCTTATGTTGTTTACTTCATCTCACACGCCCTACACTAGTATTTTTCCTTGTGGGAATATAATTATTTGTTACCTATTTTATAGGAGCCTTTTTCCCATAAAGAAATTACCAAATTTAAATCCTATTCTATTTAATTGAGGATTTAAATAATTCCCCTTAAATTTTCGGCCCTTACTTCATTTTTCCTACTTGGAGATTTAATTTATTTTGTTCCCTTGTTTATGGAATACTCATTGTTTTATTTCCTAAATTGTGGATTTATTTCTCTCCAAGTAAAAATAAAAAAAATTCCTTGTTTAATTGCAGCCCTACTTTTCAAAAATTAGGCTTCTTATAATTGTGGAATTTTTATTCATTAGCCTATATTTTAATTCTCCACAATTTATTTATTTAATTTATTCATGGACTTAAACCTAGAATATAAATACCACTTAAACAAACCCTAGCCCCCACTCTCACTCACCAAAATCATCCACCCCTCTCCCTCTCTTTCCCTCACACGTTTGTCCCTCCTCTCCTACTCTTTCTCTCCAAAAATCCTCCAATCAAGCCTTGTTCTTGCAACCATTGAAGTTATTTTCAAGAGTCTCTGACGAATCGCATCGTTCATTGTTTCTACCGATTCATTTTTGTCAAAGAAGGTATATCTGCTCACTTTTCCTCATTCCTTTCATTTGAACCATGTTCTTGAATCCTACATGCATGTAGTGGGTGTAGTAATCATAGATCGCAAAGTTAATCGGTGGGAAAGTGAGTTTGCTTGAGAAGTTTGATAGTTATGCGATTTTTGATTGAATTGTGTGAAGTTTGATTTGAATCTTTGGTGAATGATCTAAGTTTATGTGCAAACATGTTTAAGAGAGTCTTATCAAGCATGATGGTGTGTTATAAGCATGAGAATTTGTGTTTGGATTATTGGGAAAGAAACCCTAATTTCGAAATTGTGAGTCTGAAATCTGTGAAGTTCGAACAGTATTTCCTGATGTGTGATTGACCTAACAAACGATCGAATTTTGGTATGAAAATTTTACTGAGTGAATTTCGAGGTGTTCTCTGTGTCTCCTATAAATTTCAGACATTTTTGTTGAAAAATGAATTTTTGAAAAATGTTCGAAGTCGACTGCGCAATTCTGTCAGTAACTGTGTTCTCGACCAGAAAGTTTCGAAATCTATTTGACCGACTAAATGACCTCTGATTGATGTGATTCTTGAACTATGTGAAATTGTGAAGTGTCTTATGAGTCTTGTAAAAATTTCAGCCTTATTGGACATCGTATGAATTTATGATGAATTTTTCAAATGAACTGTGCAGTGCTGCCAGAATTTTTATATTCCGACCAGAGAGTTGTATTAATGTTTTGACTGATCAAATGACATGATTTGAGTGTGAAAATTTACCTGAATGAACTTGAATGTGTCTACTATGTTGTGACAAAATTTTAGCTTCATATGAGGTCGGATGAATTTTTGGTGATTTTTACAAACCAACCGCACAGTTCTGCCAGTTTTGCTGATATGTGAAAATATCACTTATTGCTAAGTTTTGATGAATTACTTGGTGCATGTATGATTTGAGAAGGTATCCTATGATGTGATTATGTGTGACGTGTTGAGAAAATTTATTACATGTCATCTTTGTGTTGGTGAATGATGGGATGGGTAAGAGAACGATAAAAAGGAACAATAGGACATGCATGATAATATAAACTTATGGAAGGCTGATTGTGTTGTCGTTGACAAGGGTGATTGTGTATACGTGAGCTCGAGGAACGAGAGTTGCCATAAGTTGGAATTTGCTTTGTTAAGCGAACGAGGTGGGCTTTCTTTTCAAACCTCTTTATTTTCCGAAAATATTATGTGGCGTTATAAGGGTGGTTTAACTATTATGTCATGCCATGTTTTTGTTTGAGAGATTGTTGCCTGATGCCTAGTTCGTCTGAGCTTGCTCCGTTAGGCTATAGGGCCGTGTTGTGAAATGAATTCGGGTCTGAGTAGGGCCGTAAACCCTATCAGGCTGTGTACACTGGTGGGATCGTGAGCCGTCCTTACTAGTCGGCCGGTCTCGTGGTCGAATAGTGTGGCCACACTTTCGTCGCACTGTGATATGATGATTGTGATTGATGGAATGATGTGAAAAGTGGGGAGATAAATTGTCTGGCCAGACTTGAAATGTTTTGTGTTCTCGTGATATTTCTTAATACATATAAAACTCGAGATCACTGGTATGGATGACATAACTAATATAAACTGTTTTCAGCATAAGCCCATTGAGTACAACAAGTACTCAGCCCTGCTTATTATTTTTTCTTATGTGCAGGTTGAGCGGGATGTTGCGGAGGATGTTGAGTTGGCCTAAGAACCTAGGATGCGTTGTGTCTTCATGCATATACGTTATCCTTGACTCTCTTTAAACTTTATTTTCCGGTGCTATATTAATAACTATGTTTCAAGACTTTAAATCATTTACGTATTGTGTTTGAACATGTATGGTGGTGTTAGGTTTTAACCAAGTAATTACGTTGTCTTTGAAAATGGTGTTTTCCGTGAATTAAATTAAATGTTTTACATTAAAAGTTAATTGGGTTTCTTAAAGTTTATTTTCTCCGCTGCTTCTTTTAAAAGTATTTATCATGAGTCATTTCTAATTAATAGTACAATTTTAACCTTAAACTTCTTTAAATAAAAATGTTTTTTTTTTCTGCCTTTAAGTTAATTAAGTTTTCTTTTAAAACGCTGTCCATGCATGTTGGTCATGATCGCCGCGTTTGTAGTAGCCCTAGTATGGGCGGTCGTGACAGATTAGTTTCTGCTCCCATTATCAGAGCACCAGATTGGAGTTTGCCATTTGAAATAATGTGCGACGCAAGTGACTACGCAGTGGGAGCGGTGCTAGGTGAAAGAGTGGATGGGAAAAGCTACGTGATTTTTTATGCGTAAAAAACACTCAATTAGGCCCAGAAAAACTATGATACCACGGAAAAGGAAATGTTGGCAGTCGTGTATTCCTTTGAAAAATTCCGACCATATTTGCTTGGGTCGAGGGTGATAGTCTTCACTAATCACGCTGCAATAAAGTACTTACTGGCGAAGGAGTCTAAGCCAAGGTTAATCCGTTGGGTGTTACTTTTACAAGAATTTGACTGGGAAGTTAGAGACAAGAAGGGAACAGAGAACAAGGTAGCCGACCACTTGAGTCGTATTTTTCAAGGTGAGACCGACGAAGCTATATCTGATGCATTTCCAGAAGAGCATCTGTACTATGTAGGGATATTTCCTAGGCCTATCAGTTGGGAAAAGATCATGGCGTTAATAGGTCCAGGAGATTCTGAGAAGGGAAAATGTCATCTGAACGATGAGCCATGGTTCGCAGACCTGGCAAATTACTTGGTCACTGGAGAGGTGCCCAGTTCGCAGGAAATCTCCCGGGCCCAGAGGATGTAGCTCAAAAGTGAAGCCAAGTATTATTTCTGGGACGACCTATATTTGTGGAGAATGAGAGCTGACCAAGTGATCCGGAGGTGTATCCCGGAGTGGGAACAGAGGGATGTGCTGAATCATTGCCATGTCCTAGCTTGTGGAGGTCACTTTGGACCTAGGAAAACCGCAAGGAAGGTGTTAGATAGCGGGTTTTACTGGCCTACATTGCACAAGGATGCTTTCGAGTTTTGTCAGAACTGTGAGAGGTGTCAACAGACGGGGGGAATCTCCAGGAAAGACGAAATGCCGCAAGTTCCAGTGATTGTTTGTGAGATCTTCGATGTTTGGGGAATGGACTTCATGCGTCCATTTCCGTCTTCATACGGAAATACGTACATACTTGTGGCAGTTGATTATGTTTCGAAATGGATAGAGGCCAAGGCGACCACATCTTGTGAAGCTAATGAGGTAGCGAAATTTCTTAGAGCCAACATCTTTAACAGGTACGGAGTGCCCAGAGCGATAATATCTGATAATGGGACGCATTTCCGTAACCGGACTATTGAAGCTCTAATGAGAAAGTGCGGAGTGCACCACCGCCTTTCCACACCGTACCATCCTCAATCAAATGGGCAAGCGGAGATCTCCAACAGGGAGATAAAGGCGATATTGGAGAAGACGGTTAATCCGTCTAGGAAGGACTGGAGTAAGAGGCTTGGAGATGCACTATGGGCTTACAGGACAGCATACAAGACGCCTATTGGGATGTCACCCTACAAGCTTGTGTTTGGCAAAATGTTCCACTTGCCCGTGGGAGTAGAACACCGAGCATATTGGGCGGTCAAGGAGATCAACATGCGACCCCAGTCCTGCGAAGAAGAACGAAAATTGCAGCTACAGGAGTTGGAGAAGCTGAGGCTGGAGTCATATGAATCGGCAATGTGGTACAAAGAAAAGACGAGACTCTGGCATGACAAGAATCTCCGGACCAAGGAACTACAAGTTGGGCAGAAAACTCTCCTGTTCTAATCCCGGCTCAAGTTAATGCCTGGTAAGCTGAAGTCTAAATGGATTGGACCATACACTATTGTGAGTCTTCGTGCAAATGGAGCAGTAGAGATCCAGGGAAGTGCTTCAAACTCTACTCCTTTTCTTGTCAATGGTCATAGGGTGAAGGTATTTAGGGATAACTCGGAGATGTGTGTAGTGGACGAAGTGCCGCTACGCGCACTCCCTGATATCGCCTAACTGGCCTGGGAAGGAAGTGTTCTCAGTGAATTCCTCGGTCAGGTGACTAGGAAGTTTTTTTTATAAATATATCTTGACCTAGGGAACCTTGAGAGCACTTGAAAACAAAATTTGTAAATATTTAATCGCTCTCTTTAAATCAAGAAAACCCAAACAAATCAAATTTTTTTTTTTTCGGAATACCAGACTCCTTAAGGGAAATTTTATACTGTCATATACTTGACCTGGGAGTCTGGCGTTTCATTTTTAGTTTGATGTTTTTTCTAAGTATGGTATTGCAGAGATATTCACATGGGGCAGGGAATTGAGGATTAAAATTTTGGAGGGAGTCAGCGCCGGTTTGAATTTCAAAAGATAACTTTATGGGGAGCCGTACGGTTGCTAGCGTCACGCCTGCAACAGCCTGCAAACCGTCCTCTCCCATACCCACAGGCTATAACCGTGCTATAGCCTTTATTTTCCATATCATAACTCACTCTCTCTCTACAAAAATTCCCCAAATTTCTCTCTCAAATCCTATCTTTTCTCTAACCCTAATCGGAGCAATTTTCTTCCGAGTTCTTGTAACAATTCTACAGAATCTGCCATGGAGAACACAAAGAACACAGGAAGCATTTCAGGATCCGGCGATTCTAACGCAGCGGCGTTCATGGCCGACCTATTGCAAAAGCTTGGGGGGCCGAAAGAAGCGATGAAAGCATTCGCTATGTTCACCACCATGATGGAACAGACCGCACAGGCCGCTTCAACATCTGCCGCACACCACCACCAAAAATTTCAGGGGCTTCACCACCCCAACCAGAGGTCGTTCATACCGTCGCAGAAACAACCACCGCAGACATACGAGGAGAGGAGGTAGATCTGGCAGCGGGGTTGGAACTGTTGGCTGTAAGCGAACCAAGGTTAGATTCGTTCGTTGAGGGGGAAACCCCTGTTTTGTCTGATAAAGAAGCTGTTGTCTCTGAGGGGGTGAACCCTGTTATAGCTGCTGTGGATTTTGTTGGGAAAGAAACCCTAGGTACATCTGTGAGTGTGGATCTGTCTGCTGTTTTGCCTGTTAGTATTACTGAGGGGAAACCCCTATTGCTGAGAAATTCGAAGAGGCGGAAACCCCTGGTGTTTGTGTGAGTGTTTCGGAGGGCGACGAAGCCCTAATTTCCGAGAAGGCTGTGGAGGGGGAAACCCTGGAAGTTTTTGGGGGCAGTAAGGCCCATGTTTCTGAGAATGTAAGTGGGGGGAAGACCCCTGAAAAAGCTGTGGGTACTATGGCCCAGGATGAGGAAGAGTTGGTTGGGGTAGAAACCCCTATCTACATCACGGGGGCAACCCCTTTGTTGAATGAGGAGGGAGAAGCCCTCATTTCTGAAAATGTACAGGAGCCCGCCGGCGACGGGATGAATTTGTTGGTAGATCTGATCGATGTTCCAGAGGGGACTGTTTCGCCGATAAGTGCACGTGAAGTAAGGAGGCAAGCTCGTCGGAGCTTGATTGATGAGATTGACGAATCTGTCCAGCAAACGGAGGAAGGATCGCTGGGTCTAGCAACCGCAGCCCCTGAGCAGGCAAACTCTCCCAGACCTAGCAGTGGAGAGAAAGAGGATGAGGAAAGCCGCCACGCGACCGAGAGAAAGAGGAAGGGAAAACAGATTGCTCCTTCCTCGACCAAGAAAGCAAAAGGGAAGTCCGTTGAACCCTCTCTTCCTCCACCTGCTAAGGTACCATACACTGCTGGATCCGATAGCCCTGCTAGGTCCAGTGATTCCGACGAGGAACAAGAAGAGGAGCTCAATTTCGAGCCTATAGAAATCTGGATCACCAAGGAATTGCTGGATGCTGTGAGGAAGTTCACTGACCCAAAACGTGCCGCGATATACAAAGAGAAGAGCGCCGTGGGAAAGTATGCTAAGTCCGGGAAGATGTATGACCCAGAGGAGCTCAAGGAGATTGTGCCCAACAACGAATTTCGGGAGTACATAGAGACAATCGGATTTGACTGGCTGCTCAAGCACAGCACCTTCGAGGTTCCGATCTCCTTGGCACGAGAATTCTTTTCGACCTTCTGGTTTAAGTCCACCACTGACTTGGATGCTGACTCCATTAACTTTCGCCTCTTCAATGAAGAGCACGTGATGAGCATCAGAGAATGGACTCTCCGGATGGGTTTGCTTACACGTACACATGACGACGAAGGTTTATGGAATGAGAGAATGGTAGGACCGCCTAAGTCCACACCCGGTTTCAAGCCACAGAGTGCTTGGGAGTTTGTTACCCACCCAAGGGTGGGTCAGTTTAAGACCAGCTTTTCGAAAGCCCACCACATCGAGAACAGAATCCTGTGATTTTCCCAGACATTTAGTAGCTATAATCTGATGGGCACCTCCAACAACGCCTTGACAACCCCCGACCTTTATTTTACTTGGTGTATGGCCAAGGGGGTCAGTGTTCATCTAGGCTATTGGCTTGCCCAGGCTTGCCACCAGGTAACTGCCAACCCTTCCAGGCATTTATACACATGTCATCTCCTAGGGGCTTATTTGCAGCGCAACGTGAACTTGAAAGTCCATAAAGCCTGCCGAGGAGTGGAGATGTGCCTACCCCCGAAAGTTTTCAATATGGATTATTTCTTCAACAAGGGGCTCCTATATACGCATGGAAAGGAGGTATGTTTTTACGAGGTTGGCGGGTCAGAAGTTCCTGTGAAGCAGGAAACGGCGAGTGTGGAGGCATGTGCTAAGATCGGAGTTGAAGAAATTAGACAGGAGGTGGGATGGATGCGATCCGAAATTAAGATGGTTCTGGAGGGGATTGTGACCCTACGGGGTAATAAAAAGGATAGTGTCGAGGTAGAGAAAATAAGGAAGGAGGTAACTGAAGTCAGAATGGAAGTCGGGCGAGTCAGGGAGGAAATCGGGGCCCTCAAGGGGCGCATTATTGATCTTGTGGCCACATCGTCTAAGCACACTGAGAGGATAGCGGAGGGCGTCTCGCTAATGATGATGATGGCAAAGTGGTTTCGTGAGAGATTCCCCGATGCACCAAAGTCACTTTCTGGATCTGGCAGCGGTTCCAAATCACCGGGTCCAGGAAGTGTAGCTATTCCGAAACCCCCACAGGCATCGATGCCCTTGACTACCCCATCCTCCACTAGACCGTTGATCGTGAAGAAGATAGTCCCTAGACCGAGTGAGACAGAGAAGGAGACGCCGGAATCTCCAGCAAAGAAGAAAGCCAAGGTGACCCAACCGTCCGCCCCGCCCAAGTCTGGCTCCCGCGGGGGCCAGACCCCTAATTGATTCCCCACCAAACCAAGTAACTTTTACTTTTCATCTTTTAATTTTTTTCGTTTTCTGTTTGCGTTTATCTGTGCCAGCATGCTCTGTTCGGTATATACGTGTTGTAACTTCCCACACTTAGCCCATTCTGTGGTCTAAGTGTGAGACGGGGTTGTTCTGTTTTTGTATGTTTTGGTTTTGTTTGTTATGATTTCTCCCACTTAGCCCGGTGTACGGTCTAAGTGTGAGAAGTTTGTTGTTTATTTGTTTTGTGTTGTTTGGTCTGTGTAGTGTTGTTCTTACTTCCCTATTTCCCCCCTTCACTAGGATAGCTTGGGGACAAGCTTGAGTGAAGCGGGAGGGGGGGGGAGTAAGTGCAGTTTTTGTTTTTGTTTTTGTTTTTTTTTTAATAAGAGTCTTAGAGTCTCTAAGTTTTTGTGTTTGTGTGTTGCAAGAGCTAGTGGATATAATAAGGCAAAGAATTCCCTTAGTGAGAGCGATTGAAGAAAGGATACACGTCAACTTTGATGCCTTTTTCCCTAATAAACTAAAAGCGGTCTGAATGAAGTAAAGACGATAGAAAATGCCTTATATAACTTAGCTGTGCAGCCCTACTATAAAAGCGAGTTATAAGCCTAAACACTTTGAGCTAACATGAAAAAAATGGGCTGCCACTTGATGCTTATGGAGTAGAGTCTAAAGGAGAAAAAAATGGGTTATGGAGGAATAAGCTGAACGAAGTCCAGAACTGGTGGTATAAGCTGGACGAAGTCCAGGAAAAGGAGGTATAAGCTGGACGAAGTCCAGGGGAGGAATAAAATAACAAATCGGAGGTATAAGCTGGACGAAGTCCAGGAAAATGAGGTATAAGCTGGACGAAGTCCAGGGGAGGAATAAAATAACAAATCGGAGGTATAAGCTGGACGAAGTCCAGGGAAAAAAGGGGAAAAAGGAGATTAATTACCTAAGGGCAGGAAGTGATAATTACCTGACCCATGAATGAAAAAAAATATAGAAAAATCGGGAGACGATAGAAAGGAGAAAACTCTCATAATCCGACGCATCAGTGGTGTAACTTTAACTTTGTAGCGTTTCGATCCTTACATCCCTGGTGAGGAATGAGTGATCGAGCGAACCTAACCGCTGGAAAATCAATAGGCTATCTTGACGAACTGACGGACCGTTTAGGTAGAAGAAGGAAGGGGGAGGATTTGAAGACTGTAGACGATCGGAGAGAACTTAAGCTTGTGGGGACAGTCGCCTAAAACTTGAAACTATTTCATGCTTGTCTGTTGTTTCTTTTTGTGTGTTGTCTTCTTTTATGAATCTGTAGTTGTCTAGGTCTAGGAGTCTGTTTTGTGTTAGTGTCTTGTTTGTAGAGTCGTTCTTGGGGACCGTGCGTTGAAATTCGCCTTATTCTTTTTCTTGTCTTTCATGCTTGAGGACAAGCATGGTTTAAGTGTGAGCAGTTTGATAAGGCTAATTTCATGCATAGGTCTAGGGGATAAATTTGTGAATTTGCTCAGTCTAACACATGTTTTAAGCCAGGTGTATAGAAGAAATTCGCCAGGTCTAGGAAAAGAAGGAGACAATCACACGCCCGAGGAAACTGGCGAATAAGTGAACATTGTTAAAGAAATTGCAAGACGGAGTAAATCTCAGAATGGAGATTTCTACGAAGGTTCTAGAAGATTATGTCCGTGTCTATAAAAGGAAGGTTGCATGCATTCTGGAGGGATCTTCTCGGGGAGAGACCTCGCTAACAATCGGCAGCTAGTTTACTTTTCTATACACTTGGGTTTTTAGAGGGAAATTCAGGGGGTTCCGTGCTGGAATTCACTTTCGGCTTTCTCGTTTCAAATTGGGTTGTAACACCGTCCTGTTGAGGGCGAAGAAACAAGTTCCCGTTTACTTTTCTCGCATTTTGTGGTTTCCACCGAGCTTCGCTGTTCGAAGCTCGGCATTCTGTTTTATAGACTATTTCCGTGTTTTATGCAAGTTTAATTTTCTGTTATGTCGATGTCTGATTTTGCTGTTGTGATTTTCTGGAGTTTTGAGCTAGCTTGCTTGTTTTGGATGCGTTTCGCAATTGTTTATTGAATCTGTGTAGAGTAATGGCTGAATCGGTGTGATCGGAGTTTGTTGGTGAATGAATCAGAGGTCTGAATTTGGTTTTGTAGTTTTGATTGTGGAAACGTTTAAATTTGATGTTGATCGGAATAGATCTGTTAGATCAGAAGTTCTGGAGTGGAATCTAGTTGTTGTTGGTTTCGGATTGCTTGGATCCGGAGTGGATTAAGCGTTCGACGTGAGATCTGAGCAGAGTTGGTTTATTTTAATGCCTAGTCTTCGTGTTTTCATTTCGCTTCGTCTAGTATATGTAGATCTGAGTTATTTCCGTTTAGTCGTAAGTTTCCGACGACTAAACTTTTACATTCTGTTCGAATCTGGGTATGTGCTCTGTTTCCTTCATTTTCGTGTTTAATCCCATTGAAGAAATGCATGTTGTGTTAGTTAAATGCTCAGTTAGTTATTTGCAGCTTTTCTGCCGTTCTTGCTATTTCTGGGTCATGGTCCCCACTGTTAGTTGTTTCCTGTCTAACTAAATTAGGTAGTCGTTTACACGGTCTAGTAAGTGAATTTAATATACCGAAGTCTTGATGATGTTTGATCTCAGCATGTTTACAGTTTTCTAGGTCTAGTGTTTACATTTCCTGCCTAGGTCTAGTAGTAGTAATACTTCAACCCTATTTGCGTGGCAGCAACCGCTTTTGTCAAGAGTCTCTAAATGCTTTCTTACGTGTCCATCTTCGTGGGATCGACCCCTGCTTCTCTATACTAAATCATAATATTCGGGTTGAGGGATCTTTGAAGGGGAGTTAGTGTGTCCAACGACAGAGCATTCCGTGTTCTATTGAGTTCCTAGACCAAGTGATCTAGTGGATTCATAGGACCTGGCATCTCGACCTAGCACATCGCATTTTCACCACACACGCAAACCACGCACTTCACATTCTCTGTGTTGCTAGTGAGGATGATGATGATGATGATGATGAAGATGGTAGCTCAGAGCTCACTCGTTATTCGCATAGAAGCAATACAAAGCCAGTGAACATGAGCTATTTGACATTCTTATGTGGTGGAAGACATACGGTATTTCCTATCCTATTCTATCAGAGATGGATAAAGATATCTTTGCTATTCCTATATCAAGCGTTGCTTCAGAGTCGGCATTCAGCATGGGGGGCGTGTGTTGTTGATATTTAGAAACTCTTTGGGACCAGAAATGGTAGAAGCTTTGATATGCTCCGAGGATTGGTTGAGGTCTAGTTCTTGTTCTGCCGATCTCATAGAAGATGAACCAATGCCATTTTTGAAAAAGAAATACTATGAAAGTGAGTAATTTATTTCTATTTACTAATATTATTATCTATTTTTCATTTTTAACTCATTTTCTTTAATTCAATATTTTTGAGAGCGGTGTAGGCACTCCATAAGGATGGCAAAGTGACATGGCCATTGGACGATGCAGAATTGGGAGAATTCGAAAGAACTTATTCAAGTGATCATGATCCAAGTTAAATTTATCATGCATATATTTTCGGTATTTGAAAATATTGAACTTGGAGGTTTTTTTTGATATTTGAAATTTGAATGGTTGTTGAATTGAGTAGGTTGCAAACTTTGATGGTATGACCTTGTTGTTTTGGAATCTAAATGAATCTTTGAACTTGGAGTTATTTAATTATTTAATATTTCAACTTTTGGATTGAACAGATAGTAAGCTTTGTTTTTGAATATTTGATGTAAATCAAATAATGTTAATCATACTCAAAGATTTCTCCTAATTTTTATATGAAAATCATCTATCAATTAATTATTGATGTTTGATTATTATATATTAATGAATATATTTACATGTAGAGTGGATTACGTGTGGTACAAAGTTTAAATATTGGAAGACTAATTTTGAGTTTTATTTGTTTTTGGCAGCAAACTATACATATGGACCGAAAGCTGGATTTTTAAACTTAAGTGCTCAGGGCTCACATGCAAATTAAAACATGTAGAGCATGCACAACTTGGTCAAGTCACACAACGGACGGTTCAAGCTGGCTGACAACTATTGGTTGCTGGATGTGTGAACGGAGAGACCCAGGACTTTCAAGACCTTAACCCACAATACTATAAACTAGTAAAGGGAAGTAAGGGTCGAATCCTTCAGAGATGGAGGCGAGTAGAGTTGAGATTGAGACATTCGGGAGGTTGGCTGCGGCCACGCTTTTAAGTGGGTTAAGTTTAAACTAAGGAAAGGGAACTGATCAACTAACTAAACTAAACTAATCAAGCTAGACTATAGAACTGAAATGGTAAAAAGCAACTCGGGACAACTGACAAAAAATAAGTGCACTACTACAAAGCTGTAAACACCGAAAAGGTGACAGAGACTGCGATCCTAACAAACTACTGTCTTCTTCTTCGCTAAGCAGCTAAATAAAAACAACGAAAGCAGATCTAAACAGAGCTATAAGCATAAAACAAAAATCTGACAAAACGAACATAGATCCATATGAAATCGACTTAAAGAAAAGCAGATCTAAAGTTCCTAACCCACTCTCATGCAAGTTAATGAACTGAAATGTAAATCTACCTATGAGAAAGCATAATCAAGGCAGAACTAAAACAAACGAAAGCAATCAAAGCAGAAAGCACCAGATCCAACACAACTTGAACTAAAAACTCCATTTCATAAACGATCGTAACTAAGACAGAATTCCGAACAAGGATTCAAAGATCGATTAACAATGGAAAGGAACTAGAGTAGTAGCTGAAGGAAAAACATTAAAAACAACTAAGCTACGAAAGCAATGAACTAAAAACAGAATAGAAATTGTTTTAACCCCTCATAGTGCAACAAAAACTCCAACTGCGAGGACTTCTACGCAGATCCAGGTTCCTTCTTCCTTAATGAGGAAAAAGAGATGAAAACAGCGGTGGAAATGGTGACTCCTGCTGCTAGCTTCCTACTCCATGCTAAAAGTGAAAATGAGGTGAAAATGAGGTGACTGAAGGTGATGATGGTGTCGAACTCCCTTCTTGTGTGCACTCTCTCCATATTTATAGGACGATGTTGGGCCCAAATCCCTAGGGCAAGCCCATCCTGTGTTGACATTTATGCCCCTGAGATGACATCTTTTCTTCTCTCCTCTGACTCATCACTTCATGTGGTAAACTCCACTTGATCAACTTGGCTTCATTTCAGGCCATTTTTCACTCCTTGCCCGAGTTGATCAAGTTGATTCTGCACTTGCCGTTTTCTACACTTTATAGCCCCCGCACACTCAAATTCACCACTCTTTTCGCACATTAATAGCCGTGTTAGTTTAATAAACCCTACAAAACTATACTTGTAACGAGCCATATCAAACTGCTCACACTTAAACTATACTTGTCCTCAAGTATGAAAGAACAACAAGAAAAGGGCAAGTTGTAGGCATGGGTCCCTGACCGACTCCTAAAACTAAATGAACTCACAGATATTCATATGACTGACTCAAAAACAACACTCAAACCAACAATTACATCTCCATATTTGAAACTGGCTCAACTTCTGGAAACATTCCCCACAAGCTTAAGGTCATTCCAAATATTTTGCAGTCTCAAATTCTTCCCTCCCCTTTGGTTCAATCTGATCAACCTATCAGTTTCGTCAAGATAGCCCCTACTCTAGCCAACTGTTGGATTAACTCGGTCACGTATTTCTCACCAGAGATGTTAGGACCATTCTCTCATTCATTTTGCCATACCACTGATGCTTGAGTTCCATGGGCACAGACTAGTTACTTAAGGTCTTTTATTACGATTGTAATGGGGCTAGGGGTTATGATGTAGATAAGTAAGGGTCCTATGGGTCCTAAGTTTATAAAGACTTGAATAAATAGCGAAAGACATGTGAACTCAGGAACAAAATTGGAGCATCTTCCCTATTACATCTTCAAACTTCCCAAAATTGGACAAATCCCTTGGCATTGCCTGCCCTTTTCTTTTCTTTCTTCCTTCATTTCATTTTTCAACCCGCTTGGTTGTAACTCTTTCTTCCTATCCCTTCTACCCCCAATTGGTTAGCTGCTCCATTCTATCCCTTTACTCAGATGGCATGAAGGTTCATGGGTTCAATAGAAGGTGAATTTATAATGTAGGCTTAAATTGGGTTGCTAGGGGGTGCCCTTACAATGAGGCGGGTTCTTCTGGTATGAAAAAAAAGAGGCCCAACTGGTTATTTCCTATTTCCTTTAGTCTTCAGTAGCCTATGTCATTTCCCTCTCAGCATCAAGTGGTAGCCGCTCTATTTTTTATTCAGTAGAAAGTGTTCTACTTTGGCTTATAACTCACTTTTAGAGGGCTTCACAGTTGGCTAGAAATCTGGGCTCTTCCATCGTTCTTACTTCGTCCATACTGATTTCGACTTACTTTTTAAAAAGAGGGGTCTCACAATTCAACATGCATTTTTCTTCTTCATTCACTCTCACTAAGGGTTTTATGCCTTCTGTTTTTGCCAGCTCATTTATGGTTTCCTAGGACAACTTGGACAAGCATATAAGGACTGATTCGACATGCTTCGTTTAAATGACTCACTATCCTACCAACTGACCTATCAACTGATCAAATTATGATTCGACATGCTTCGTTTAGTTGACTCAGATGATTTAACAGGTAGGAAAGGTAAACATAGATAAGTCAAGTCATGCTTATGTCCAAATACTCCAAACTACTCCCCCATCTCACTTTATCTTAGCGTGCCCTCAAGCTAGCATGACAAAGTGGAATAGAGTAGTAAGTGCTGTAATAAAAGACACTCTAAAAACATTGAATTCCTATCGTCAAATAAAAACTTCTCACACTTAGACCGAGCATCGAGCTAAGTGGGAGAAAATACCACATCAAACACAGAAACATACAAACAAGACACAAACTACTCACAGTTAGACTGGGCACCAGGCTAAGTGTGAAGAAGACACAATAAATGCATGCAAGAATTAAAAACAAAACTAAATTACTTGGTCAATGGGGGGGGTGGGTTCATCTCCTTGGCTGATCCCTTCTGGAGTCAGCTGTTCTTGGGTGGGGATCATCTCTTGCAGTTGGTTACCTGCTGCCTGCACCTTGGGCTCCATGTTGGGGAGCCCTCTTCCTCTACGGAATTAATTCTCTGGCCATCATAGACACCATCTCTCGCACCGCGAAGACCGATGTCCTAACATCCTCATTATGTTTCATTTGTATTTCCGTCTGGGATGTTAGCAGCTGCGTCTGGGCCTCGGAGCTCAGGGCTATTCTCTCAGTACTCAGGGCTATCTTCTCAACTAGCCCCTCCATTCTGGCACTCCAGTCATCTAGGTGTCCCACTAGCTCCATAAGGCTGGCATGTATAGGGGACACCTTAGGTGCAGCGGATGTAGAAGGCACAACAACTTCATCTTGTGTTTGCAGAGCGGATGTGGCCGCTTCGATCCTTGCTCTTGTCTCTCTCTCCGCCTCAGTCATAACCACCTCCACCTACTTCTTCTTACTTTTCTTCTTGACAGCCCCCACCGGCTGTGATCCTGGCCTAGTCACTTTGTAGAATTGAAGTACACCACCCTTCTGTACCAGGATGCCTACATTCATGAGGAATTGCACACCAAACTTCTCCGGTTGGGGGCAGCAGGTCATCCTGTGTATCCTTTCTATGATGGTCATCTCTACGCAGTTCTGGACGATGGCTCCTAGGATATGACACCAATCTAGATTGCGGGCAGCGCAACTAGAGATCGACTGACAAGTGCGAGCAAGCCAATATCCCAAGTGCACCTTCCTCTTTTTCACCATGCACCACATGAAGTATAACTCAGCTTTTGTGAGGGAGGCAATAGTGTTGGCTTGGCCTAGCAGATTTGCGCCTTCAAAACTTGGGCTAGACGGAGGATGGGTTCCTGATGCAATTAGCCGTGGATGTTGTTGGTTGATAAGCTTTAGTGCCCCTTGGAACCATTTATTCCCAGACGTCTTGCTCGTTGAATTCTGGAATATCCTTTGGTGGACCAAAGTCTCTCTCAAACCATTCAATTTCTTGGTCCGCAGTGTACAAGCCAAGTCTTACCGACCATTCCCTGATGCTCGTCCTCATTTCTCTTGTAAATAGCCTGAAGTTGATGGACTCTGCTCCTACATCAGTAGAGTAGGTGAAATGGGAAGAAGTGAAACTCATGGGCCAACTCTATTGGCATCTTTGTCGTGCTAAAAACCAAGAGCCAGTCGAACCCTATCCCTATAATGTACTCCATGAATTCACCTACTGCTTCCAGCTCTTCAAAGGCGTCTTGATTCAGTAGTCTCCCAGACCTTACTCTCATGCCTTGTTCCACCCTGGCCTTACATTCCTTTGTTAACTGAGGGTCGTCGAATGTGACCATTCGTCCTAGCAGACATTGTCCAGGTGGACCTCCATCTTCTCAAATTGTATTCTAGCCATTTCTGGCCTTTGCTCGGACGTACTCCTTGCCCCATCATTCCTTCATTTAGAGCGTCGCTCGATCCTTGATGCCTCTTCCTCCGCATCATCGTCTTCCTCAATCCTCTGGCTTCCCTCTTGGATCACCAGAGTTGATGAAGCCCGCCGTGGCTTCTTTATCACTGGGGTAACGACAACCTTCCCCTTTCCTCATGTCTCTTTCACTCTCTTCCAACTCAGCAGGTGGATCTGGCTGCCCAGAGCTAGGTAGTGCATCCATTGGAGTGAAAAAGACATCGTCTCACTCCTCAGGTTCTTCATCAATTAAGAGCATCCTCCCGCGACGCGGAGGCCCTGCAACACTGTCTACTGTATGGTACACATCTCCCCCTGTCTTTTGCTCGGGGGTCCCCCTTAGTTATTCCTCTGTAGACCTCCTTCCTGAGGTCTCATCTCTAACTGGTCTCCGTTTATAAATATGGACGGTTGCAGCTCTTGCCCTAGCAGTCTCATCTCTGGGAGGCGCCTGCTTAGTCTCTTCTCTTTCATCGGTCAAGATCCCCACTTCTTGACTCTCAGGTGCAGTTGTGTTTGTTGCAATGCCCTCAGTAGGGCTTGTTCCCACCCTCTCAGTAGGGTGCTCTTCTTCCATTGCTTTTGGTGTTTTATCAGTAACTTCCTCTACCCTCTAAGTAGGGCCCCACTCAACAGTCCTATCTCTATCTATTCCCACATTCATCTCAGTCACCTCCGAATCCCTTGCAGAGAGAAACATAGAGAAATACAGAGACTTCTGTTGAGCAATTGAGGAGAGGAGCGATTCTGGAGGAATTCAGCGTGAGAAGACGAAGAGAGAAAAGATAGGAGAAAATTCCAACATCATCTACTCCAAATTTGCTCCATGGTTTCTAGAGTTTTATCTCCATTTGTCATTTTTCTTGGTTTAATTATGTTAGGCTAAGAATCTTGTGTTACTCCAAACACGCAGTATGACATTTTGATTTCGTGATTTATTCTTTGCTCGGTTCTATCTCATGTTCGTTATTACTACTTATTTGATTGAATGAATTTATTACTTTAGGTGCATCTTTAGTGATAATTCCATAGTCTTTATTTAATGCCTCTTTAGCTTGAATTGAGATGGATTGTGGTAGTAATGAATTATCAATAGAAATAGTTTAGATGGCAACTTGATAATGGATTTTGATCTTAATTGCAATTGTACTTTGAATCTCGCGCTTCCGTAGGGTTCTTAGGATTATTGAAATTGGTTTAAAGAGTAAGTGTTTAACTATTCTTTGACTAGTTGATGTTTATCATGTTTAGTGCTTGCATGTTGATTTATTTTAAATTGTCCCGAACATATGAGAGATAGAATTGAATGCATAAGATAAATCCGTGTCTTGTCTACAAGTGTTTGGAGTAACAATTTTCTCACTTGTGTTAGTTTGAATTCAACTTTATTTTCATTATTGTGAGAAAACAAACTTTAAACAAAAAACCTTCAGCTTTACTATTTTTTTTATTTGGAGTTAAACAAACTTACCTTCCCTGTGGATCGACACCTTAAATTACTACACACGAAGCTGTACTCTTCCAGTGAAGTGGTAATATTAGGGATAATTTTGTGAACTTGAGTGTGAATATATTTTGACTAAGAAAGACCTAAAATTACATATCAAGTTTTGGCGCCGTTGCCGGGGAGGGCAATAGGTTGTTTAACTTTTTGTTTTATTTTATTTTTTTTATTTCATCTTTTTAATTTTATTTTGTAGGTATTTAATTCGTGTTCTTGCGGGTGATAACCATCTACCACGTCTGGACTCGAAGACGAAGAAGTGTTTTATTTGTGGTAGTATCTTTCTAATTCCTTGCGTTTTATTTTAGGTTTTCTAGTACACATTCAAGCACACACCTTTTCTAAGACTAACCCCGAAGTTGTCAAGATGTCTCACTTTCGGTAGGATTAGTTGATAGGGCTCGTTACAAGCATGATTTTATAGTGGTTTATTACACTAACATGGTTGATAATATACGAAAAAGTGGTGAATTTGTGTGTGCAGGGGCTATAAAGTGTTGAAGCGGAAAAGTGCAGGAACAACTTGATCAACTCGGGAAAGAAACAAAAAATGATTAGAATCGAAGATAAGTTGATCAGTTGCGGACAAGTAATGAAGCCTGCTTAGACAACAAGTTGATCAAGTGGTGTTTACCACAAGAGATGATGAGTCATAGGAAAGAAAAGAAAAGATGCCATCTCAAGGGTATTAATGTTAAGACAGGATGGGCTTACCCTAGGAATTTTGGCCCAATGCCATCCTATAAATAGTAGAGAAAATGCATGGGGGGAGGGGTTCGACAACATCATCATCTTCAGTCACCTCATTTTCACACTTTAGATTCATAGCATGGAGTAAGCAAGTTAGCAGCAGTCGGAGTCGTCGGTCCACCTCTACTTTTATCTCCTCTTCCTCATCAAGGAAGGATGGACCTGAATCTGCCAAGAAATCTTCGTAGTTTGGGTTTTCATCACACCCTGAGGGGTCTAAAAAATTTCTACTCTGTTTTTAGTTCATCTTTTCCATAACTTAGTTGTTTTAATATTTTTCGCTCAGTTGCTACTCTAGTTACCGCCCCGTTTGTTAATTGATCTTTAAATCTTTGTTTTGGATTATGCTTTAGTTGTGTTTATTGAAGATCATTTATGAAATGGAGTTATTAATGCACGATGTTTTGGATCTGATGTTTTCTGCTTTCATTGCTTTCGTTTAGTCTTAGCTCAATTCCGATTCAAAGTTAGATCTGCATAATTTAGTTATTCAAGCTTAGATCTGAGTTTAGATGGAGTTTGCGATGCATGTTAGTGTAGATTAGTTGATCTCTGAGTTAGATTCTGTGCTGATGTTCGCTTGATGTTCTGTTTTCAATTTCTCGTAGGTAGATTTACGTTTTAGTTCGTAAACTTGCATGAGAATAGGGTAGATACGTTAGTTCTTTTTTCTTTACGTCAAATTTACATGGATCTGTGCTTGATTTGCCTGATTTCAGTTTTTATATTTGTTGCTCTGTTTAGATCTGCTGTAGGTGTTTTTATTTAGTTGCTTAGCGAAGAAGAAGGTCGTAGTTCGTTAGAATAGAAGTCCCTGTCACCTTTTTGTTGTTTACAGCTTTTTAGTAGTGCGCCTATTTGTGTCAGTGGTCCCTAGTTACTTTATCTTTCCATTCTTAGTTTAGTTGATCAAGTCAGCTATTCCTTCGTTTTGAGTTTTTCTAGTCTAGATTGATTAGTTCAAATTAGTAAGTTGATTAGTTCTTGTTTCTTAGTTTAAACTTAACTCACTGAAAAGCATGACCGCAGCCAACCTCCCCATGTCCCAAACACAACTCAACTCGCTTCTGTCCCTGAGGGATTCGACTCTTACTTCCCTTTACTAAATCATAGTATTGTGGGTTAAGGTTTTAAAAGCCCTGAGTCTCTCTGTTTGCATATCCAGTGACCAGTAGTTGTTAGCCTACTTGAACCATCTATTGTCTAACTTGACCAAGTTGGGCAGCTCTACGTGTTTTTAATTTGCATGTGAACTCAGAGTACTTAGTCGAGACAAGCATTCATTAGTATATTTGTGTTGTGTTTGGTTTCTTTTCTGTTGTGTAGGTGTTCTTGAAAATTAAAAACAGAAAAAAACAGTGGATTCAAACCAGATCTAAAGGTACACCGCAATTAAGGTTATTGATACATCATAGAAGATGACAGAATTCAGCTGTGATTGGTACACATCAGGACTATCAGAGTCCAGTGAGAGAAAATCCACTTTTCGAGACAAATTTTGAGAGTAGTAGCAGTGATTCAGAAGCTGAGTCTATGGCCGAAAACAATAACAATGCTCCTCACGTGGAAAAGTTTGTCTATACTGTCATATCGAGAGTTGATCACCCGAGAAATTTCGCCTATGCTACGGACAACATAAGCATCTCACCTCACTACATCAGCTTGGTGAATGGTGGCAACTTGTTTCATGGCCCTGAAGACGAAGAGCCCAGAAGCCACCTCAACGCATTCTATGAGTTGACCATGAACCACAGACCTCCGAATGTGCCACATGATAATATCAAGAAAGCTCTCTTCCATTTTTCGTTGAGAGACAAAGCACGAGAGTGGTACCACTCACTTCTGGGACATAATGTGGCGACCTTTAAAGATATGAAATCCTAGTTTCTCCTGGAATATACTTTACCAATGAAGATCGAGAGATTGAGGGATGCCATCTGATAAGTCGTATTCTAGGCCTTGGTTACGGGTCAGTATGATGTGCTTAATTGATTATATTTGCAAAACAGTTGTTTAAAGTGTGCAGGTTAAGCATTCTAGCCAGTAGGGAAGTTTCGGAATGTTCAGGTGAAGAAGGCGCCAGCATGATCTCATACTGATCAGTATTCGTGCTAAAACGGCTTTAGATGAAGAAGACGGATAGCTGGGACGGATTACCCACAATTAAGGGCAAAGAAGTCAAATTGCAACGAGGATTTACCCTAAAATCAAGGGTAGCCTCCCTATAAAAGGAAGCCAAATTGGAGAGGAGAGGGGATTCACTCATTCAACACCATCTTTAGGTAGAAAGTTCTCTCGGTAGTTTCAGTCTTTCAGCCGTGTCCCGCTTCTTGCCTCGCCGTAGCCATGATCACTTGACGTTCAGATGTTCCCAGAATTCCAGTCATCGTCCATTCCAGCCAGCAAGATCGTAGTTTAGAGTCTCATCGCCCGGAGTGGCAAAACACTTTTACGTTGCTTTCGTAGTTTTAAATTTCTCGCTTTCCTTACGTTGGATCTTGTTTACCTTGGGATATTTTCTGCTTTTGAAATACTTTGTTGAAGATCCGAACGTGTTTATGCTATGAAGTTGATTTCCGTTTCGTTTGTTGTGGTGTTTCTTTATTCCCTTGCCTAGTTAGCTTAGATCTAAGGTTTCTTGGTGTTTAAAGTGCTGATTCTCTCAATTCCATTTACGTAACAAATTTCTTTAGGATAGATAAACAAGTACTGTTTGTTCGGAAGTTAGGTCGTTGCATGCAAAGCTTAGTTTTAATTTCTGAATCGTTCTTTCATGTTGACCAGTATGCAGAAGTCCAGTTTCAGTGTTTGATTTCGGATTTGATTTCTTAGTTTTGGATCTGTGTTTGTAAGCTGTTAATCTGAGTTTTTTCCGTGTTGAATCTGGAATTGTTATCTGAATTTTGGAAGTGTTTGTTGACGAAGATGATGTCTATTTCAATTGGAGGGGACCACTTACTTTTCAAGATGCTTTTGCTTTTGTCCTTCACTTTTAGTTAAGCCCTGTCAGTCCAGTCACAAAACTTCCACTACACTCTGAATATTCTGTTTAGCCCGAAATAGGAACCCGTACCTTCCAAATATTTTCTGTTACAAAATTGTCTCCCCATTCCACGTACACAGTTACATTCCAAATGTTTTCCTTACCGTCTGACCAGTAGAACACCTCCTTTAAGTTCCAGCCTAGGTAGGAACTCAACCCAGCGCGGTAGCTAACCAAATTTTCCGATTGTCACCGCGGTAGTTTAAGAACGCACCATCTCTGTGGGATTCGACCCTTACCACCACTATACTGATCAGTAGAAGTGGGTTGAGGAATCTTTGAAACCAAGGTCTAGGTTAGTTAGGATTTCTATCCTGATCAGTAGGATATATCCTCACTTGAACGACACCTCCGCACCTTAGGTTCTTTCAAATGGCGCCGTTGCCGGGGATGGATAGCGTTATTTGCAATTACTGTTAGTGATACTTCGGTGTATATATTGTGCATAACCTTTCTTTTTTTTTTTCTTTTCTTTTCAGTTTATGAGAAGCAGTTCGGCTCCTGACCAGTTGAGGCCGAAGATACTTCAGCGAGGATCGATACTCGTCACCACTCGATCCGGGTTGTCGACGGCTTTATCTGACTTAGGTTCGAGTAGCGACGAAGAGCAATACAACATAGAAGGACCAATACCAGAGGAGATACCACTGTTGGAAGGCGTCCCAGTTCTGATGGCCGCCAACGGAGATGAGGATCCAGAGATCGGTACCCTTAACGCGCATACCGAGGGAGAACCATCGCAAGCCATAGTCGTCACTCCAGGGCAAACCGCCTGCGATGTGAAGCCTCATGTGATCGCGATTCTGCCTACATACTGTGGGAAGAGCTATGAAGGGCCGTATGAGTTTCTGCATGAGTTTTGTAAAATTTGTAGGGCGCAGAGGAGACCAGCAGGAGCGAATGAGGATGATTATAGGTTGAAGGCCTTGCCATTTGTGCTCAAGGGGGAAGCCAACACCTGGTTCATGCGTCTGCCCCCTAACTCCATTGAGACTTGGGCTGATTTCAAGTCAGCATTCCTAGGCGAGTTTTTCCCGTCATCAAAGACAAGCGCGCTGAAAAGGGAAATAACTAATGTGAAGCAAGGATATGATGAACCCTTGAGCGATTATTGGGCAAGATACATGGGTCTTTTGGAATCATGTCCCAACCATCGCATGGCGGACATTGAAGTGCATCATACTTTCTACGAAGGTATGAACGCGGTAACCAAGGATCTAGCAAATTCATCGTCAGGAGGAAGCTTCACACAATTACGGGTCAGCGAAGCGAAGAGAGTCCTAAGGAAGCTACTGAATGCAAAGAAAGAGTATGACCATTCAAGGGAAGGATACAACCGAGAGCGGGCTGCTGTTGTCTTGTCTACTGATCAGGAAAATAAACTGGAGCAGAAAATGGACTTGAAGATGGATGAGCTGAAGAAGTCACTTCTGAGTGCGATCGAGAAGAGCACCCCACCACCTCCCCCAGCTGGGAATTACAAAGGTGCAGAACAGGGAAATCAAGGACCGAACTATGAACAGCCTAGTGACTACGTGAATATGGAACAGGTCAATGCTGCGGGGTACTTCAATTCCAGTGGGCATTGGATTCAGGGTAGACAACGGGATGCACCATGGAGGGATCATCCGAACTTTCGATGGGGAGACGGGGGCCAAAATCAGAACCAAGGACAGAACCAGTATAACCCCAATCCAAACCAAAACCCTAACCGTGGACTAGCAAACCCAGACTACCAGCCCAACTGGTCAGGAAGGAACCAACAAACCCAAAATCAAAGCCCACAAAGCCAAAACCCGAATCCTGTTTATGTACCACCCCACCAGAGAAACTTCCACAGTTTCCAAAATCAGCCAAATCATGCACCCCAACACCATCAGAACCAAAATCAGTTTCAAGCCCAGCACCAGAATCAATATCCTCAAGATCAGTACGTCCCTCCTGCCCAGTATAACCAATACCCGCCTAATCAAGGCCAGCAAAACTTCCAGAACTACCAACACCAAGGGCCGAATCATTTCCAAAATCCGAACAGGCCAAGGAGGTCCGTTGAGGACATGATGGGTGAAATGCTAGCGTCACAACAGAGCATCAAAGGAGAATTACAATCCCATAACGAGGTCGTGCAGGGGATGCAAAATGCCCAGAAAGAACATAAGGTGGACATGGATATGATGAATAGGCAGTTAGCCCAACTGGCCAGTTCGGTGGGTGATTTGAAGGGAAATGCAGGGAAACTACCATCTACAGTCCAAATACCCAAAAAGGCAAATGTGAGTAAGGTTACGTTGAGGTCAGGAACTACTTATGACGCGCCTCAACCCAAACGACCTATTAGAGGATCTAACGGAACGAAGATAGGAGGCGATACCGTTTCAGCGGAAGAACTAAGGAGGCCTATGCCTCAGATGCAGGATCCATTCTTCTTGGATGCTACACCAATTGCAGGAGATGAACCCGAAACCCTACTGACCAGAAAGGAACCTCATCGAGAGGAAGAGCCCAGAATGGAAGCCCAGACTCAGGAACTACCCCGGAAAGACTCCAAGAAGGTTGCTAAGGGACAAGTAGATGAGAAAAAAGGGGAGAAACCATTCCCATTCCGATTTGTTACAAAGAGGAAGAAAGAGAACCCGGTTGACTATTTGTCGATTTTTGGGAAGTTGGATGTCACCATACCATTTCTCCAAGCCATGAAACTACCCCCCCTTGGGAAATTCATAAAGGATTTCATAGCCGGGAGAGCCCAGAAAGATGGCAAGATTATGGTGGAAGGGATAGCGTCAGCAATAGTGCAAGAGACGTTACCACCCAAGAGAGCCGACCCAGGTATGTTTACCTTACCAATAACTGTTGGAGATGTGAAGGTCGAACATGCAATGTGTGATTTGGGGGCATCTATAAATGTCATGCCATTGTCTATCTATAACCGGTTGAAGGGAGTGAGGCTGTAAAGTACTAGAGTATTGATCCAACTGGCTGATAGGTCATGCATAAGTCCGGAGGGAGTTTTAGAGGATGTATTAGTTAGAGTGCATGATTTTACATACCCTGCTGATTTTTATGTGATCAAAATGAGTGAGCATGAAGCGAGGGAGTCTAGTGGAGTCTTGTTAGGAAGACCATTTTTGAGAACGGCCAAGACGATCGTGGATATGGCTGAGGGGACAATTTGCATTGATTTCCATGGAGAGAAATTTACTTTTGATATCAATGATGCCATGAAGAAACCTATAGATTCTGAAAATCTATGCTATGTTGATGTGATTGACCCTTTAGTCCAAGATTTTCTTGAGACCGAACTATTGCAGGAGAGACTCCAGGCTTTAGATGTATATGAACAGGCTGACGTAGAAGCTGCTGCATGGTGTGATCTGATCAGTAGCCAGGGTTTGACCGATGAAGAAATTGAAGGAGCAATCAAGGATTTTTGTCAAAAGTCGGAGTTCATAGGAGCCGCAGGGGCTCAGCTACCAGTCAGTATAGAAGAACCATCAGAAGGAGATTTAGAAAAAGGGAAAGAGTCCGAGAAAAACCCCCTAACCGAAGACACACTTCCACCCCAAGTTGAGCTGAAGAAGTTACCCTCGAATTTGAAGTATGCTTTCCTCGGAGGTGATGACTCCTATCCAGTGATCATCAGCAGCAGCCTTACGAAGGAACAAGAAGCTAGGCTACTGACCGTGCTGAGCAAGAACAAGAAGGCGATTGGATGGAGTCTTACAGATTTAGTTGGAATTAGCCCCGACGTCTGCATGCACCATATTAGGCTGGAAGATGGAGCAAGGGCACATCGAGATGCCCAAAGGAAAGTAAACCCTAACATGCGAGAGGAAATATTGAAGGAAATCTTGAAGTTGTTGTCGCTAGGGATTATCTATTCAGTGCCAGACAGTGAGTGGGTCAGCCCAATCCACATGGTTCCAAAGAAGTCGGGAATCCAAGTCGTCCAAAATGAGAGGAATGAGCTGATTCCAACGAGGCTAGTCACGGGTTGGCGAATGTGCATCGATTACCGCAAGCTGAACAATGCAACAAGGAAGGATCACTTCCCTCTGCCTTTTATCGACCAGATATTGGAGCGACTCGCTGGGAAGAAGTACTTTTGCTTCTTGGATGGGTACAGCGGATATTTCCAAATCTACGTGGATCCTGAAGACCAGGATAAGACCACCTTCACTTGCCCATTTGGAACTTATGCATACCGGCGCATGCCTTTCGGCCTATGCAACGCTCCAGGTACGTTTCAACGTTGCATGATGAGCATATTTTCTGATTTGATTGAGGATTGCATAGAGATATTCATGGATGACTTTACGGTCTACGGAGACTCGTTCGATTCTTGCCTTCATCATTTGGATATAGTTCTTGAGAGATGTCAAGCGAAGAGTTTGGTTTTGAACTTTGAGAAGTGCCATTTTATGGTCACCGAAGGGATTGTTCTGGGACACGTGATCTCAGAAAGGGGAATCCAGGTAGATCGAGCAAAGGTGGACGTTATATCTAAATTACCGTTTCCTACTGATCAGAAGGGGATTAGGGGTTTTCTGGGGCATGCCGGATTTTATCGACGATTTATTAAGGATTTCTCCAAAATCGCCCAACCCCTTACCAGACTACTTCAAAATGATGTGGAGTTCGTTTTTGATGAGCAATGCAAGGCTGCTTTCAATCTTCTCAAGGAAAAGCTGATATCCGCACCTATCATACGGGCTCCTGACTGGGACCATCCTTTCGAAGTGATGTGCGACGCCAGCGACTTTGCGGTAGGGGCCGTGCTGGGTCAGAAGATCGATGGGAAGAGGTACGTAATTTTTTATGCGTCAAAGACTTTGAATCAAGCCCAGCGGAATTATGATACCACTGAAAAAGAGATGCTGGCAGTGGTGTATTCTTTCGAGAAGTTCTGGCCGTATTTGTTGGGATCCAAGGTCATAGTATATACTGACCATGCAGCCATTAAGTATCTGATTGCCAAGAAGGAATCCAAACCACGCTTGATCCGATGGGTACTCTTGTTACAAGAATTTGATTGGGAGGTGGAAGATAAGAGAGGAGTCGAGAACAAGGTGGCAGACCATTTGAGCAGAATAATGCAAGATGGAAACAGTGACGGAGTGCATGATAAGTTTCCAGAGGAACATTTATTTGAGGTCATTTTTGTGCCCAGGGAAATTGATTGGGAAGTAGTGTACAAACTTACTGGTCAGAATGATACAGCAAAAGGAAAGGAGAAGGTAGGGCAGGAGCCATGGTATGCGGACCTGGCTAACTACCTAGTAACTGGAGAACTTCCAGAAGCACCAAGTGTTACCAAGGCACAAAGAATGAAGATCAAGAGTGAAGCAAAATACTACTTTTGGGACGACCCCTACCTATGGAGGGTAGGATCCGATCAAGTGATAAGAAGGTGCATTCCTGACTGGGAGCAGCGGGATGTTCTAACCCACTGCCATTCGTTAGCATGCGGAGGACATTTCGGATCCAAGAAGACGACAAGGAAGATTATGGATAGCGGTTTTTATTGGCCAACACTCAACAAAGATGCGTACGAGTTCTGCAGAAGTTGCGAGCGTTGCCAACTGACCGGTGGAATATCTGCCCGGGACGAAATGCCGCAGGTTCCTATAATAGTTTGCGAGCTATTCGACATATGGGGAATGGATTTCATGGGGCCTTTTCCTTCATCCTATGGCAATCTGTATATCCTAGTCGCGGTAGATTACGTCTCCAAATGGGTAGAAGCCAAGGCCACAAGTACGTGTGAAGCAAAGGAGGTGGCCAAGTTCTTAAAGAGTCATATCTTCAGCCGGTTCGGAGTTCCAAGGGCGATCATATCAGATCAAGGTACACACTTCTGTAATCGCACAATTGAAGCCTTAATGAAGAAATACGGTGTGCACCATAGACTTTCCAGCCCGTACCATCCGCAAGCCAATGGTCAAGCGGAGATCTCTAACCGTGAGATAAAGAAGATTTTGGAGAAGACTGTGAACACTTCGAGGAAAGACTGGAGTGTGAGGTTAGAGGATGCTCTCTGGGCGTATCGAACAGCCTACAAAACCCCCATAGGCATGTCCCCTTACCGGATCGTTTTTGGGAAGATGTGCCATTTACCGGTTGGGATCGAACATCAAGCATACTGGGCAGTACAGAAAGTGAATATGGATCCTACAGCCTGCGAAGAGGAAAGGAAGCTGCAGCTGCAGGAGCTTGAGGAACTTAGATTGGAGTCATTCGACTCAGCCATGTGGTACAAGGAGCGAACCAAACTGTGGCATGATCGAAATCTGAGAACTAAGGAGCTCCACGTTGGCCAGAAAGTACTACTCTTCCAGTCAAGATTGAAGCTTATGCCAGGGAAACTCAAGTCCAAATGGACAGGACCTTACATCATAACTGCACTCAGATCCAATGGAGCAGTAGAAATTTCAGGGAGTTTTCCTAACTCGGAACCTTTCATAGTAAATGGACATAGGTTGAAAATATTCAGGGAGAATAGCGAAGTGGGTGTAGTGGATGAAATTCCACTGCAAACACTTACATCGGTTTCATACTGATCAGTAAGATGGGAATTTGGAATTCCACATGGCTAGTTCCTTTTTGATAATTTTCTGCGTATACTGGCCGAGTAGGATTCCAAATTACCCGAGAAAGGTGTAAATATTGTAAATACGTAATTAGTCTTTGCATGTCAGATAATTCCTAAGAAAATCCAAAAAAAATATTTTCGGGCCTTAAATTTGATTTGGAGTACACATTGACCAAGAGACTACCTATTTGGTGCTATTTCAATTCTAATTTAAGAGCCCATTTGAATTATTTCCCTTATTAGGTAGGTATCGAGAAAAGACGGAATTTTGAATTAAGACTCTTGCAGCTTTTGCAGGATGGCAGCGGCTGGAGTGGCGTGGAGCAGAGAGAGTAGACGCGATAGCCAATCAGGGGCCAGCATTCCTAACCGCCTTCAGTCCAAGCGTCGCGACCGGCAACTCCCTATAGCCGGTTGCAACCACCTGCAACTGCTATCTCTCGCCTAAATTAAACGACCGTCCCAAACTTTATCCCTTACAAACCCTCATTTTCAAATCCCCTTTCTCAAGAGATATTATCCCATACTCTCTCAAGAAAGCGTAAATCACAAACCCTCATTTTCTTCCATTTTCTCCCAGATATCAAGACCAAATTCCACTGTTTACAAGCCCTAATTTTCAACCATGGGGAAGAAAGCATTTGCTACCAAAATCAAACCGCCATCAAAGAAGGTCAGTGAGGAAAGAAACCTCGAAATACCACCACCACTAAACCCACAACGTCCCGCGCCAACACAACAAGCCCCGCCGATGGTCTCTCTGGATGCAATGACGGAGTTTCTCCGATTGCAGGATCCGAATAAGAATTGGGCAGCGGAGTTAGAGTATTTTAACCGAGGTAGAGGGCAAGGGAGCGGAGCCGGAGCAACTCATGCGGCAACCATGCCAGTAATCACTACGCAACCCTTGACCCCTATTTCATCTACATTGCCGATTCCGTCGATGATTCCCCAGGAAAGCGACCCCTCAACTGAAGCCGAAATGACAGAGACGGAAGAATTTTTTCCGATGACCCTGGAAGCCGAACTTGAGGATCTCGAGGCCATTGCGGCTTATTATGCCTCTGATGAGGAAGAAAGAGCGGAAAGGTTGAGAAGGGAGCAACAAGACCAGGAAGGGGGAGAAGGAATTGAGGAGACGCCAGAAGTGGAAGCGGTTCACCAAGAAGTAATTAGGGAGGAGATCGACCTGAATAAGTCGGCCCAAAAGCGCGGCCTCATGACGGAAACGGAGTTTGAATCAATATTGGAGGAGGTGAATCGCAGGGAAGATACTGCTCTAATGGCTGAGGGTCTAGACCTCGCATCGAGGGCAGTAGGAGAGGATGAACAAGCTTTTACAGAACCCATAATAGGGATAAGGCATCCCAGTCAGTAGGGGAAGAGGAGAGGGAAGAACAGAGTGAAGAAGAAGGGGCAGAGCCAGTTGATACCCAAGTAGAGGAGGGGAGACCGACCGTAGACACTCAAGTGCCGGAAACTGTGACGCCTCCCGTCTTAAAACCCCACCCAGTGAGGCGGCAATTGGTCCTGAAGACGCGGGTATCTCAGCGATGCCTGGGCAAAAGAGCAGCCAGCAAGGCCAAGACAAACACGGTTGAGACCCCAGTAGAGATCGAGAGCGAGGAAGAACCTGCACAGCCTACTGCTCAGGAGGAAGAAGCACAATATCAGCGAGAAAGAAAAAGGAAAGGAAAAGCCGTTGTGAAGAACAAGCCGAATACCAAAAAAACGCGTACCGTGAACACAAGCATCGTGATCACTGAGGCTGACCAGAGGACCCCATCAAACCGGCAAACACAGAGTGACAGTGAATATGAGATCAGTGAAGAATCTGAATCCGATAGCGATACGACCATGGAAGATGAGGAGTACAAGGAGCAGCAACTCCCTAACGATCATCGGGAACTATTGCATCCACCTGCAGAACCACTCCGATATAAGCGTTGGACGGTGGAGCTCACAGATGACGTGGTGGAGGGGATGCAATTTTTTGACTCCAAGGAGCTCCAATCCATCTATCGCACCAAGAACGCAAAAGGCAAGAAGGTTAAGTGTGGAAAGGTAATTCATCTCCCCTTGTTAGATGAATTGAAGGTTCGGGAATCGTTTCTCGCCCTTTTCCACGAATTGGGTTTTGAATGGCTGTTAAGGAATGAGAATTTGGATGTTCCGGTCGATTTGGCCAAGGAATTTTTCGCGACCTTTCGATTCAAGGTCACAACGGATTTGGATGAAGAGTGCATCAGTTTCAGAGTATTTGGAGGAGAGATTAGGATGAATTTGATTGAATGGACTGTTCGGCTAGGGATATGCAGTTTGGAGGAGGCCATAGGGCCCAAGTGGAGAGATAGGGAGCGGGGGATTCCCCGTAGGCATGTGGACTTCGAGCCCCAGGTAGCTTGGGAAGAGCTTACTCACCCCTGGGCAGGACAGTTTCAGTCCACTATCTCCCGATCTATCCATCTCATCGATCCCAATCTACGCCTGGTTCAACTCTTTTTGGGTTACAACCTTTTAGGACAGTCAAATTCGGCAGTCCGGACATCGATGACGGAATTGTATCTTATGTGGTGTGCCAAGAGAGGCAAGAAGTTGCACTTAGGGTTCTGGACTGCATACACATGTCACCTCATCGCTACCCACCCAGCACGGAATATTTCCCTCTGCCATATATTGGGAATCTTTGTGAGAAACAATATCACCGTTTCAGAGGACGAAGACTTAACCCCCTTGGCGATGGTGGACGCCCCAGGATTGTTTGATACCCCCCTATTCGTCCGGACGAATGCGGTATACATGAGGCAAGGCGTGCCACACTTCTACGCGATGGGAGAGGAAGCTACACCCACTGCTCGGTTGGCAGCAGCTCATGAAGCACCGGCACACGACCAGCGACAAGAGGGGATGGAAAAAGCTATGGAGAAGATAGCGGAGGGAAGCAGGCAGATAAGGGCAGACATGATCGGATTGGCATCGGACCAGGAACAGCGTCAAGCCAGAATGGAGAAGGAAATGGATGAAGTTAGAAAGGAGAATAAGCAATTGAAAGCAGAGATGGTCAAGCTAGCGGCAGTGATGGAAAGGATGTTGAAGAGATCTGCAGAGCAGGAGACATTGGCTCAGAAGCAAGACGCTATGGAGACGTTAGTGACTACCTTGGGAGAGGAAAATCATCGATTGATCACGGAGATGGGCCGGATGGCATCCGTGATAGATGTGTTGTTGGAAGAAGTGACCAGCTGGAAGAAAGAACAAGCTACAGGAACAAGCGGCCATGCTGGCCAGGATGTTGAACCACAAGTCCCAGAGACCGTAGTGAAGGAGCAAGAGGAAGAGAAAGCCGAGGTGCTGGCAACTGCCGAGGAGCCGGCAAAGGATGATGAGCACCAAGCTGGAATGGAGACAGACCAACCGGAGGACCAACCGATAGAACGACCTGCACACCCTGCCCCACGAAGGAGCAGGAGACTCCGATAGACCCCCCACTGACCAAGTTAGTTTTTCTTTTTAAGTTTCAGTTTTTTTCTTTTAACTTTTCGTATTGTTGTTATAAGTTGGTTTTGTTTAGGTAGTATAATTTGTGTTTGTGCGCAAACCCCATTTCAAAACACTTAGCCTATTCCATAGTCTAAGTGTGAGAAGTTAAGGGTTTGTTTCTTTGGAGCATGTTTTCTTTGTTTTGTTTGTTTTGATTTCTATGCCGCATGCATGTTAGCTCACACTTAGCCCATTGCATGGTCTAAGTGTGAGGAGTTTGTATATATGTGTTTGTGGTTATGTTTTGTTGATCTCTGTATAGGTGATAAAACCTCTCTCACTTAGCCTATTCCATAGTCTAAGTGTGAGAAGTTTTTGTTTTAGTTTTGCTGTTTGTTGTCTGTGTGCCATCGTACTGGCCATTACCTTTTCCACTTCACAGCCTTATCTGAGGGCAGACACTTGTGAAGTGAGAGGGGGGACGCAATGGCCAGTAAGATGTATGTATATATGTGTAGTCTTTGTGTTTGTGCTTTTGTTTTGTTTTGTTAGGTCTAGTTTTATGTTGTTTGTGATTGGGCTTAAAACTCAACCGTCTTGAGCTGAAGGTGAGGGGAATTGAGGGAGATAGGACATGCTGGAAAACCTAAACCATCCCCGTTAGTACCTCCTAGTTAGGATAGATGAGGTGAGTATGAGAGAAAAGCCCATACTTAGAGCCAAACACGAAAGCCCTCTAAAAATGCGAGTTATAAGCCTTAAAGTGGAACCACTTTCCACATATATTAAAAAAAAAAAAGAGAGAGGCTGCCACAATTCGCCTAGGGTGAAGTGATCACGGGTAGCAAATACTGAAGGCAGTAGGGACCCCCCCCTCGTTAAAAAAAAAAAAAAAAAAAAAAAAAAAAAACCACCTTTAGAACCCTTTCTTCTTAACCTTTTATATACCCAGATAAACACCCCAGCCGACTGGGACTGTGTAAGGCATGAAACAATGGAGCTTACTGGCCAGGAAGAAGTGCGGAAAAGCAGAAACCAGCTGGGCGAAAAAGTTAGAAGAAAATCGACCAGGGAGTCATTCCCAGTCCGAAAAAAAAGAAGAAGGAATAAGGGTGGCGAAGCCACGAAAAAAAAAAAAGGAAAAAAAAGGGAACCAAGAAAATGAAGAAAATGGTCAGAAAGATTTGACCACAAAAAAGAGATGAATGAAGGAATAAGGGTGGCGAAGCCACAAGATGCTACTGACCAGTGGAGATCAAAGCCAGAAGCGCCAACTAAAGAAAGCAACTGATCAGAAGCCTAACATACACAGTTCCCCCGCATAAATAAAAATAGAAATTTTTGAACCTTAGAGCCTTAGGAACGTCCACCGAAAACATTACAAGCCAACAGCCCCGTTACAAGCCTATAAGTCCTTCAGTAGCCGCTCGTGGAATCTAAGTCCGAAGCAATTGTGGTGAGCATAATGAGAGAATGCAGTCCTAACATTCCTGATGAGGTATGAGTGACTGAGCGAACCTAGTGTTGGGCCGAAAGTATGGGCGATCTTGACAAACAGATATACTAGCTGGAAGAGAAAAGGGGGGTGGCAATAGTTCAAGGCTGTCTAAGGCCGGATTGCACCTGATCCAGAGGAGAGGGATGGTTGAAAATATAGCCCGATCTATGTGTTTTCAGTTTTTTTTCTATGTGTTTATGTTTCTCTGTGTTTGTTTGTGTTTTTCTTTGCGTCATAGTTTAGAGTCTAGGTTAGGTAGAGTCGGTCAGGGGAGTAATCAGGCTAGAATTCGACTTATTCTTTTCTTTGTTTGTTCTTCACGCTTGAGGACAAGCCTGTGGTAAGTGTGAGCAGTTTGATAAGTCGTATTCTAGGCCTTGGTTACGGGTCAGTATGATGTGCTTAATTGATTATATTTGCAAAACAGTTGTTTAAAGTGTGCAGGTTAAGCATTCTAGCCAGTAGGGAAGTTTCGGAATGTTCAGGTGAAGAAGGCGCCAGCATGATCTCATACTGATCAGTATTCGTGCTAAAACGGCTTGAGATGAAGAAGACGGATAGCTGGGACGGATTACCCACAATTAAGGGCAAAGAAGTCAAATTGCAACGAGGATTTACCCTAAAATCAAGGGTAGCCTCCCTATAAAAGGAAGCCAAATTGGAGAGGAGAGGGGATTCACTCATTCAACACCATCTTTAGGTAGAAAGTTCTCTCGGTAGTTTCAGTCTTTCAGCCGTGTCCCGCTTCTTGCCTCGCCGTAGCCATGATCACTTGACGTTCAGATGTTCCCAGAATTCCAGTCATCGTCCATTCCAGCCAGCAAGATCGTAGTTTAGAGTCTCATCGCCCGGAGTGGCAAAACACTTTTACGTTGCTTTCGTAGTTTTAAATTTCTCGCTTTCCTTACGTTGGATCTTGTTTACCTTGGGATATTTTCTGCTTTTGAAATACTTTGTTGAAGATCCGAACGTGTTTATGCTATGAAGTTGATTTCCGTTTCGTTTGTTGTGGTGTTTCTTTATTCCCTTGCCTAGTTAGCTTAGATCTAAGGTTTCTTGGTGTTTAAAGTGCTGATTCTCTCAATTCCATTTACGTAACAAATTTCTTTAGGATAGATAAACAAGTACTGTTTGTTCGGAAGTTAGGTCGTTGCATGCAAAGCTTAGTTTTAATTTCTGAATCGTTCTTTCATGTTGACCAGTATGCAGAAGTCCAGTTTCAGTGTTTGATTTCGGATTTGATTTCTTAGTTTTGGATCTGTGTTTGTAAGCTGTTAATCTGAGTTTTTTCCGTGTTGAATCTGGAATTGTTATCTGAATTTTGGAAGTGTTTGTTGACGAAGATGATGTCTATTTCAATTGGAGGGGACCACTTACTTTTCAAGATGCTTTTGCTTTTGTCCTTCACTTTTAGTTAAGCCCTGTCAGTCCAGTCACAAAACTTCCACTACACTCTGAATATTCTGTTTAGCCCGAAATAGGAACCCGTACCTTCCAAATATTTTCTGTTACAAAATTGTCTCCCCATTCCACGTACACAGTTACATTCCAAATGTTTTCCTTACCGTCTGACCAGTAGAACACCTCCTTTAAGTTCCAGCCTAGGTAGGAACTCAACCCAGCGCGGTAGCTAACCAAATTTTCCGATTGTCACCGCGGTAGTTTAAGAACGCACCATCTCTGTGGGATTCGACCCTTACCACCACTATACTGATCAGTAGAAGTGGGTTGAGGAATCTTTGAAACCAAGGTCTAGGTTAGTTAGGATTTCTATCCTGATCAGTAGGATATATCCTCACTTGAACGACACCTCCGCACCTTAGGTTCTTTCACCATCACATCTTTTCGGCAGCAAGGTGATGAATCTTTTGCTGAAGCATGGAAAAGGTTTACTGAGATGTTGAGAAAGTGTCCCAGCCATGATCTTGCTCCTGGCCGTGATCTTGTCAAATTTTACCAAGGCTTAAACTAGCCTTGGTAAAACTTGTAAATGCAAGTACCGGTGGAGATCTTGATAATAAGACACATGATGAAGTGAGGATCTTGTTTCAAAAACTAGCAGATAATCAAAGAAACTGGTACAATCCAAGAAGAGTGGTTGAGAAGAAAGGAGATACCTTCGGAGCTTCAGTAGAATCTGAAAGAATGAGAGCGGTTGAGGCACAACTAGCCAATATTAGCACCCAAATGACATCGGTGGTTAAAGTAGTATCTTCCATGCAGCTGAACCCACAGCCTCAAATTGTTGCAATGGTTAAATGTGGACTGTGTCAAGGTGGGAATCACACAGATCAATGCCAACTGATCTAATCCCAAGAATCAGTTGAAGCTATGAATTACATAGGCAATAACCGCCAAGATTTTAGCCAAAGGGGTCAATTCAATAACAATCATCAGAACTGGAAGCCTCAACAACAAAGGAATTGGAACCAAGCTGGGTCAAGTAATAATGGTGGGAACCAATGGCGAAACAACTCCCAACCCCCTGGTTTTGATAACAAACCCACACTAGAAGATCAGATGGGACAGATATTCTCTTTCATGGCGAAGAGTCAAAAAGAGAATGACTTCTACAAAGAGAAATCAATCGAGAAGTTTGGATAGCTCGAGGCTTCTATGGGGAATTTGGAAACATAAATAGGGCAGATTGCTACAACTTCTCGTACAAGAGCTCCCGACACCATTCCAAGTGATACAGTGCCCAATCCCAAGAGCAATGAACATTGCAACGCAGTCACCCTAAGAGGCGAAAGAAATTTGGATTCAATGCCTTTAATGGACGACCAAGGTACTTCTGGCATCTCGCATGCAGGGGCCGGCGAGATGTTAGGCTTGCATTCCTCGAACGCAGGGGCGGGCGAGACATGTAAGGGAAGTCCCTCGTTGGTGCAAGATGTCCAACATGGTCAAGAACAGGCTGCATCCGACAACAAGGAACAGGGCGATGAATCAAAGTTAAATGGAAGACTTACAGTAGGAGAAAATGACAAAAAGGTCAAAGAGACAGAAACTAAGGAAAGCAAGTCCAGTATTCCTAACGACATGCCACCGCCTCCATATCTATTCACAAGAAAGAAGCGGATGAGACAAGAAAAGAGTTTTGAGTGGATGATGAATGTGATTAGAAAGGTGAATGTAGACATCTCATTGGTGGATCTTTTCCCCAATTTCCCGAAATTTTCAAAGTTCTTCAAAGACATGATGGCGAACAAGGAGAAACTTCAGGAGGAGGGGATTGTGGCATTGAGCATGAATTGCTCACATTTGATATCAGGAATCATACCATGTGAAATTGGTAACACGATTTTCACAAAGTGTTTATTGGACCAAGGTTCACGGATCTCACTGATGGCATTGAAAACTGCTCGTGCCATTGGTTTGGAGAAAAGAATGAAGCCTATCGACATCACTCTACAATTGGCTGATCACTCCATAGTGAAGTCCACTGGAATTGTTGAGGATGTCTTGCTTAAAATCGATAAGTTCATCATTCCCATTGATTTTATTGGGCTCGACATGCCCGAAGATAAAGAAGTGCCAATTTTGTTTGGTAGACCATTTCTTGCAATGAGATATGTATTGCTTGGAGCAAAGGATAACTCTGTTACATTCAGAATTAATGTTGAGCAACTGACCATCAATGTTGAGAAGGCGATGAAACATCCTACTGATGCAAATGCATGTTTTCGAGTTGATGTCTTAGACAAATGCATCTTTGATAAGTCGTGCTATTCTGCTAGAATTGAAGGAAGTGTGTTTGAAAAGGGAAGTCTAGAAAGAGACTGTGGCTCCACGTTTAAGATGAGTATTGATGACATGGATGGAGAACAAGTTGATCAATCGAGCTCTGAGAAACTAGTTATGATTGACACATGTGTTACAGATTTGAGACCATCTATTGAAGTGCCTCCCAAGCTAGAGTTGAAACCACTCCCAAACAATGTCAAGTACGCATTCTAGGGGAAAGATGAGACCTTACCAGTTCTAGTTTCAGCAAAACTTAGTGTTGATGTAAATCAAATAATGTTAATTCTACTCAAAGATTTCTCCTAATTTTTATATGAATATAATCTATCAATTAAATATTGAAGTTTGATTATTATATATTAATTGATATATTTATATATTAATTGATATTTACATGTAGAGTGGATTACGCGTGGTACAAAGTTTAAATATTGGAAGACTAATTTTGAGTTTTATTTGTTTTTGGCAGCAAACTATACATGTGGGCCTATCAATTAATTAAAAAAATAAAGTACTTGAGGGTTTGGATGTTGGAGGCGTGACTTACTTGGGCAGAAAGAAAAGGGGGGAGTCAAAGGCAGCGCCGCATCAGAGAAAACTGCAGAGAGAAACAGAAAGAAATACAGATACTTCCATTGAGCAATTGAGGAGAAGAGCGATTCTAGAGGAATTCAGCATGAGAAGACGAAGAGAGAAAAGAAAGGAGAAAATTCCAGCCATCATCTACTCCAAATTTGCTCTATGCTTTCTAGGGTTTTATCTCCATTTATCGTTGTTCTTGTTATGTTAGGCTAAGAATCTTGTGTTACTCCAAACACGCAGTATGACCTTTTGATTTCGTGATGTATTCTATGCTCGTTTTTATCTGATGTTCGTTATTACTACTTATTTGATTGAATGAATTTATTACTTTAGGTGCATCTTTAGTGATAGTTCTATAGTATTGATTTAATGCCTCTTTAGCTTGAATTGAGATGGATTGTGGTAGTAATTAATTATCAATTGGAATTGTTTGGTTGACAACTTGATAATGGATTTTGATCTTAATTGCAATTGTACTTTGAATCTCGCGTTTCCGTAGGGTTCTTAGGATTATTGAAATTGGTTTAAAGAGTAAGTGTTTAATTATTCTTTGACTAGTTGATGTTTAGCATGTTTAGTGCTTGCATGTTGATTTATTTTAAATTGTCCCGAACGTATGAGACATAGAATTGAATGCGTAGGATAAATCCTTGTCTTGTGTACAGGTGTTTGGAGTAACAATTGTCTCACTTGTGTTAGTTTGAATTCAACCTTATTTTCATTATTTTGAGATAACAATCTTCAAACAAAAAACCTTCATGTTTACTGTTTTTTATTTAGAGTTAAACAAACTTACATTCCATGTGGATCGACACCTTAAATTACTACACACGAAGTTGTACTCTTGCAGTGAAGTGGTAATATTAGGGATAATTTTGTGAACTTGAGTGCGAATCTATATTGACTAAGAAAGACCTAAAATTACACATCAATATTTCAACTTTTGGATTAAGCATATTTTAAGTAAGTTGTATACTTTGATTGATTGACCTTGTTGTTTTGAAAGCTTTGAGCTTGGAGTTGTTTACTTTTTAAAATATTTCAATTTTTGGATTTAACACGTCGTAAACTTTTTTTGTTTTGTTGGATTAAGCATTTTATAAATAAGTTGTTTTTATTTTTTTAATTTCTAAAACAAAGTGGATACATAATTCTTTCCACAACCATAAACAGAAAAAATACAATATAGCGCAAGTGGTGGCTAGGGTAGCATTTTTCCTATGCAATGTCCAAGGATCGATACATATGAACTGCAAAGTTATTATTTTTTTTAAATTTCGGTTTCAGTTCGGTTAAGCAGAACTGAACCAACCCTGTTTGATTAGGAACCAAACCGAACCGAGGCCAATTCGGTTTCGGTTTCGGTTCCGGTACTTCAATCTCAGTTCCTTTTGAAATTAGTTAACCATGTTGTCGGTCCAGTTTGTGATTGCATTTAATAATTGACATTTTACTTTTTTGTTCAAATTTTTGTTGATATTGGCGGTTGACATTGTGTATAGAGACTGAGTACTTAACTAACATTTTGATGTTGATGTTGACTGAAAACTTGTAGATGATGGCTGCAATTTTTTTCGTGGTGGTATTAAGATGTCAGTGTGTTGTTGTTTTTTTCGTTTTATTGGTGTTCTCATTGACATTGCTTATGGTTTTTTGCACCGTTTATCATCTTAGTGATATGGAGATAGACGGTGTGCTGATGAATAACGTTTGCTAATGAAAAACTAGAGGTGTGCTGAAAAGGAAAATCATGGTTGGCTGATTTTGGGTAGCAATGTTGTTGTCACAATTACTTTTACATATAAATGAATGTGGAAAAACTATTGAATTTATATTGTCTCTGAGCTGTTGAAATGATCCACTGATATGTTTCCCGTGGGTGATGAAACTCGCTGTTGACATTGTTCCCCGTCTCTGACCTGTTCTAGATTTCGTGGTGATAATAACATGTCAGTGTGTTTTTGTGGTTTGTCTTTGTTCTTGCTCTTATTCAAATTTGCATTGGCAGAGTAGGGTAAAGATGTTGTGTGAGCATTCCCTTTGAAATTGTGTTTAAATTGGCATTCCGGCTTGTAATGCATTTTGTTCTTGACATTATTTACATATGATTTCCAGGCTTACATAAAGAGCTTACATTATCCTGACTTATTTTTGCAGATTTCTGTTTTTATCTAAAGTCGAAGGGACTCCACAAACTGTCATAAGTCATAATCAAGGAGCGTAGAATGCACCTGCTAGACTTGTCCTGGGAGACAACCCACAACACTAATGACTTGATAGTATTCCTGATGAGACACATGGAGACTTATTTGGGTAACCCAACCAATTTAATGACTACTGCTCTTCAAGGAGTTAGTGTGGGGATTCTGCAAATTATGGGGGCGAGGTATTGCAAGACCATGCTCCTTGCACCGTTCAACACTGCCAAAGAAAGGATCACGTCTTACATGAAAAATTACATCAACGTGACTCCTAACTTCAGGACAGATTATGCGAGGCAGGTGATACGCTTGGATTTTGCACTGTTTTAAGGCATTTATTTGGTTTGTTTTTAATGTCAAAATCACAATTCATGTCCATATTTTACATATTTTGTATATTTTGGTATTTTGACATTTTTTGTGAGAAATGTGCATATTTGAGCCTTAAAAGACAACAAAAAGTTAAAGTTGGAAATCTGGAGCATTCGAGACGCCCAACGGTCCGCTGCAACCCATATAGCGGCCGCTGGGGCCCAACGATCGCTGAGCCAGTAGCAGTCTGCTCCGGAGAAAGTTGTGCTGAAACAAAGAACACGCCCAGCGACCGCTGGAGAGTGCGCAGCGACCGCTCCAAATGATCCAGAAGCTACGGGTATTGTAGCTTCTATCAAAGTATAAACTGTGCTAGAGTGTTGTAGTTGGAATTTGTATAACCATAACTGTGAACGCACATCCCTAGAATTCTCTTATCTCTCATATTTTATCTCTATAATTATTTGCAATTAGTTGTTTATTTGCTTTCAAATTGTTTTTAGTTTACAAAATCTCCAAACCTTTGGTTTTCCAAATGGTGAATGAAGCTTAATAGGAGATAGACAGTCTGTGATTGTTTTCCCCGTGATCGATATCCGGTACTAACCTTTAGCTATACTATTCTTACTCTGTATACTTGCAGGTATTTATATTTGTTGGGGATTACATTCACTTTTGTGATTGATATCTTCAAACGGACGAATTTGCTAATTTAGATTTTAATTGCTTTCCGTTTTTAATTTTTAGTTTATATTTTGTTTTTGTCTTTTTTAGGTTGTGTATGCGAACGCGTTCTGGGAAGAACATATTAGAGCCACTCGATCTCGAACTTGAAAGGGCACGTAGGAGAATAAGAAGTGATCGGAATACAATGAGGATGAGTCTATAGTTGAGTTGGAAAAGCTGCAGGCCTTAGTAAAGCAGTTGATGGATGAAAAGACTACCCGAGAGTAACAAGAAAAGAGAAATAGGGAGATTGTTCCTGTTATGCATATGTTTAATCACGGGAACATGATTACTTTTCCCGAAGCCCCTCGTGTAGATGCTAATAATTTTGAGCTGCGAATACCCCTTATACAAAGGGTTGAGCAACATCCTTTTGCAGGTAAGGCTACAGAAGATGCAAACCGCCACCTCTCGAAGTTTGTTGAGATTGCAAACACTCTGAAATTAAATTGTGTCGACGATGAAACCATTAGGGTAAGACACTTTCCCTTTTCGTTAGTCGATTCTGCTAAAGAGTGGTTTGAGTGTCTACCTACAGAGTAAGTTTCCACGTGGAAACATATAGTGGCAGCATTCCTCGATAAGTACTATCCACCGGACACCATTCTAAAGTTGAAGAGCGAGATCTTCAAGTTCATTAAAGGCCACGACGAGCCTCTCTACGAGGCCGTTGCTCATTTAAAAGGCCTCTTCCGCAAGTGTCCCAACCATGGTTTCACCGAGGACCATCAGATAGGCATACTTTATAACAGTTTTAATGAACAAATCTGTGCTATGTTGGATTCAGGGGCCAACGGAGGGTTTCTGCTGAAGAGTGGACCGGAAGCCATGGCAGTGATAGAGGAGTTTGGCATCAACAACAGAGGGTGGTCAAAGGAGAGACATAGCTCGCGAAGGGCAGCAGCCATCAAGGAGGCCGAAGATAATTCTTTTGCTAAGGAATTGGCCGAGCTTAGAGTACGGGTTGATCAAATGGACACGTCAAGAAGAGAGGATCCGGTTCCACCGGCCTTCGTCATAGGGGTCACCAAACCCGACACTTCTCCCGCTCCCACCGAGGATGTCAACTATGTACAACAAGGAGGCGGTCCCAATAGGCCTTACAATAACAACAATTATCACTTTGGCCAGGGGGCGGTAATTTCAATAATTATAATGGGAACCGTCCTCATCCCAACCTTTCCTATTCTAACAACAATTTCTTGCAACCTCCTGTAGGATTTAATGTGAGCAAAGGTGGGGTAGTTGAGACCGTAAAGAAGGAGGAGAAGTATGACCAAGGGATAATGAAGATTTGGGAAGTGCAAGTGCAAGACAGAAAGACCAATGATACCAAGATTGGGGTCGTTGAAGCAAGGTTGAACAACCTCGAGGCCGAAATTAACACCATTGACACCGCCGTCACCAATATCAAGAATCAAATGGACCAAGTCCAACAAAAGATAGCGGAGGAGAAGGCAAAGGCAGCAGCACGAGTGGCCGACATCAACAAAAAGTGGGTTGCAAAGAAGAAAATGGGCGATGTCAGCAACTCCGGGGCGAATTCTGGAGTCTGCCCTACGCCCAGCGGACTGCTGCACACGCCGCAGCGGGCAGCTGCCGAACAGGCAGAAGCACCCGCCAAAGATGGACTCATGCGGCACAACGGGATTGTACTCCCTTTCCAGCCAAAGAGGAAGTTTTAGCTTGAAGAGCAATTCAAGCATTTCTTTAACATGTTTAGTAAGGTTCATACTAACATCCCTCTCGTCGATTCGTTGTAGGAAATTCCTAGGTACACTAAGCTACTAAGGGTGGCCGTGTTGAAGAAGAAGAAGCTTACCAAAGCCGACCTTAAGTTGCATCATCACTGCAGCGAAATCATTCAAAGGGAGAAGGCCTTGAAGCAAAGAGATCCCGGCCAGTTCATCATTAGGTGCTCAATTGGGCAAGGAATGGTTGACAAGGCTCTCTGCGATCTAGGAGCGAGCATAAACATCATGCCACCAAAGTACTATGAAAAGCTCAACATCGGGCCACTCAAAACATCGGATGTGATCTTAAGGTTGGCCGATAACTCTGCAATCAAGATGGTGGGCATGATCGAGGATGTGTTGGTAAAGGTAGATGATTTTATTTTCACTGCCGACTTCATTGTTCTTGATATGAAAGTAGATAAGAATGTACCTCTAATCTTAGGCACAGATTTTCTAGCCACATCCAAAGCTCTTATTGATGTAGGTAGGGGTGAGATCACGATTAGTGACAACGTTCAAATCCACCTACAAGATAAAGAGCATAATGCTTAAGAGCATCCACAATGGTGGCGAGCGGACCGGCTAGCTGATCTCCGGCGCTCGCCGAACCATTGTAACCGGCGAGCGCCATTTCGGCGAAAAATCGGCGAGTGCACACCGATCCGCTAGCGCGGGGCGATACGCTCGCCGGTCCGCTCGCCACCATTGCAGGCTGCGGACCGGCGGGCGATCGGCGAGTGATATTTTATTTTTATTTTTTTAAATTTTTGAAATACTATATATACGCGCTTTGCACGTCATTTTCATTCGCACCACTTGTTTTAACGAGTACTCTCTCTATCTTAATTTCTGTACAAGATTAACAACGGGAAATGAGCAACGTTGGTGGTAGTAGTGGTGGTAGTGTTGGGGATGCTGAGGAGTACGAAAGTCGAATGAACGAAGCGTTAGAGGCCTATACGAACCATGAGATTGATCGGCTGATGCAAAGGGCCTTGCAGCCGGCGGTACCTCGACCTCGACCACGACCAGTTGGCCACCGCCGAACAGTCATTGAACGTGATCACGTAGCTGCACATCAGCGCCTATACGAAGACTACTTCGCACAGGAGCCGCGGTTCAACGCCAACCTTTTTAGGCGCCGTTTTAGGATGAGCAAAGCCCTGTTTATGCGTATTGTTAACGCCTTGGAGCATCGATATCTGTATTTCCTCTTCAGGCACGATGCAGCTGGCATACCCGGCCACACACCTATTCAAAAGTGCACTGCGGTAATCAGGCAGTTGGCCTACGGAGGCACGGCATACATGGAGCGCGCATTTGGCTTGCTCCAGTCTCGATGGGCGGCAATTAGGGGTCCAACTCATTTGTGGCATATCGACTGCATTGCTGATATAATGTACGCCTGTATTATCATGTACAACATGATTGTCGAAGATGAAGGTGTACAAGTGACTAGTTGGGCCAACGACGATAATGAAGCCGGTCCAAGCCACGGCATGGCCACCCCCAACGTACGAAGTGGGGTCCCACACGATGAAGCCAACCTCCTCCAAGCATATGCCGACATGCGCCAAATGGATGCTCATATTCGACTCCAAAAGGATTTAATTGAAGAGTTGTGGGCGCGGAGGACTGCACGGTGTTAGTTTTTTTTATTATGTAATTTTTTTAAATGTACTTTTTTTAAATTTAAATAAAATTATTGGATTTTCCCATATCTGTGTCGTCAATTTAATTTCGTATTTTGTGTGATTGTCAATTATTCAGCTTATATAATTTTGAGTTATGTGGCTAGGCTATTGCTGGGCTATTTGCTTGTCCTGATGATGTGGCGGGAGGATTTTTAGTGCTGATGATGTGGTAGGAAGAGTTTGTGGCTGGGCTATGGCTGGGCTATTACTGGGCGAAAGCCATTGTGGATGCTCTAAGTATGAAGAGGCACAACGGGCTAATATGGAGTATGAATGCAGGGTGGTCATGATGACCGACACAACAAAGCCTCATAGACCACTAAAAGGGGAAGATATTTCTAACCCTTCTATTTTTATTGTTAACACTTTACCTCAAGCTCCTAAAAAGGGCAAGCCTAAGCTTCCTAAGGCTCCTTCGCAGGAAAAACCAAGGAAGAAGAAAAAGAGGACTCAACCGCAAGTCGACCCTGAAATCTATGTGATCAAGACCGCGAAAGGGAAATACAAATGGTGGAAGAAGTTGGGCACTAAATTGTCCAATTCGCGGTTTTCAGCACTAGGGTCGTCAATCCGCCCACCTAGTTGTACCTTGATTTCTTTATTTTTGTTTTTTTCGTTTTTCTTAAATTTTCGTGCACTTTGCACATTTAAAAATAAATATATATTTAATTTTTTTTAATTCGTAGCGGCTGCTGCACAATCCACAACGGCCACTACCCTTTTTACATGTGTGTAGGTACGGGTCGGGCCCTAGATCGGGCTGCAACGGTCGCTGTGCGGGCCGCAGCGGCCAGGAGAGATGCGCCGTTTTCAAAACACGCGCAGCGGTCGCTGCTCAAAGGTCAGTGACGCGAACTGCTTCTTTAAAATGTATGTTTGTATGTTTCTCATTCCATTCTTCATCTTTTCTCTCCAATTCTCCCTTGCAAATGACCCCAACTACAAAACATCACCAAATTCACACACCCACACTCTCATTCTCCCATTCCATTCCGAATTTCAAGGTTTCATCTTCCAATTCTCTCCAACTCAAGGTATGAAGAATCATACTCTTAATTTCTGAGTTTAGATTGAATTCTTCCATGGAAATTGCTCTTTCTTGATGAATTGTTCGGTTGAAAAGCATGTTTTAGTATTGGGATGAGTGTGATGATGGTTTTACTTGTTTTTCATGGTTAGATTTGCCTAGGGTTATGAATTGTTGGTTTTTATTGGTGAATTTCCTCTTGTTCTTTGGTGTTTTTAAATTACAATCATGTTCATAGCATTGTGAAACTATTATTACTTCCATGAATTGCAATACATGTGTAATTTACAAAGATTATTGTTTTGTGACATCTATGTTGATATGTCTCTGCATGGGGGATTAATTCACGTTGGGGGATGGATTGTTGTTGTTCTTTTGTGTTGGTTTTGTTCTACATGTTCACATGCTACACTTTAGAACACATATTGATACAAGCTTACACTTCATTGTTGGTTTTTTTTATATTTGTGTGGTTGAGTGCAAGTTTGGGGGAAACCCTTGTTTATCTATTTGTTTGGTGCTTTCTTAAGAGAAAATGTGAAGAGCTATGGAATTAGCCTTCCGATGGATGATCATCAGCGACCGCTGCCCAATTGCAGTTTTCCAGCGCAATGTTTTCGAATTTTTTGAATTTTCGCTCCGTCCAGCTCTACGTGAAAATTTTCAATGTATGTTTTCTCTTTAGTAGTTTACTCACGTCCCTACCGACTCTGCAAACTTATTTTACACTTTGTTGTAAATAAGTTTGGGGGAAAGAAGTGGTGGACCGTGAGTTTAGGTTTTTGTCTAAGGTTTTTTTAGTTTTTGTTTTTTTTTTTGTTTTAAAAACCCGAAGGTGAATCCATGCCATGAACCTAATATGAAGAACTTAGAACAAGCATGTTTAGGGACACATTAGACTGAGTTGTCAATGATATGAAGTTCTTTTCATCTTTGATTAAGTATGGCTTGACGTCTTGATTTGATGGTTTGGTGAAAAGGTGCATAATTAGTGAATTGCTTGTTCGCCTTGAATCATGCTTACACCTTGTGAGATTTGAGCCTAATTTCTTTCTTGTGCTATTTATCTGCGTTCATGTATATGTTTCTAGAACTTGCTCGTAGTTTACCTAAGTTTACATAGTGTTTAAGTTAATTTAGGAGGATGTTAGACCATCTTTTCTTAGCTACTTTTATATCTAAATTTTCGACCTTCTCAAAATTTCGAAATTTTTGCCTTTGGAGCCAATTTTGAGCCTTTAAGCCTATTCTTTGGAAGCAAAATGAATGGGGACAATTCCTTGGGTTAGTATAGTTTTTATCATCTTTTGTAAAGGAATTGGAGAGATAAGGATAAAAGTTATAAAAAGTAGTGTGTTTAATATAGAAAGGTGCAAGTTATGAAATAGTGAAAATTCAAAATGTGTGCTTAATCTAAAAAGGATGCTTATGAGAAAGAAAGAAAAGAAAAGAAAGAAAATAAAAAGAAAAAGAAAGAAAGGTTGTGAAGAAAAGAAAATAGAGAAAAAAAATCAAAGGTTTGAAAAGTGAGTTGAAGGAGAGAAATAAGTGTTTGAAGTGTCTTGGGTTTTACAAAAGTGGATTCATTTTTACTCTACTTGGGATATTTTTATTTTTGAGTCACTTTTTAGCCAAATATTCCTCACCTACCAAAGAGCCTGCATTACAATAAAAAATAAAGACCTTTCGGACTTTTGATGCTTAATCACATCTATTAGAGGAGGGATTAGACTTTGAGCAAGCCTATGGTAAACTTTGCACGATGCATGATTTGAGTGATTATACACTTTGTCATATACACTTTGAGAGTGAGAGCTAAATCACTTCCCATCTTTGGAAGTTTGCCATATGTGAGTTGATGATTTCAAGGTGTTCCACGAGTTAGTAATGAAAGTGCACTAATAAGCCTTGCTTGATTTGATTGCGTTAATTTATGATTAGTCTATCTTTTCCATACTTTGAGGCAATTATTAGGTCTAGTCCTTGTGCATTCTGTGAGTCTATTTTGTATCTTTATTATTTTGTTTGAGGACAAACAAAAATGTAAGTTTGGGGGAGTTGATACGCTCGGATTTTGCACTGTTTTAAGGCCTTTATTTGGTCTGTTTTTAATGCCAAAATCACAATTCATGTCCATATTTTACATATTTTGTCTATTTTGGATTTTGACATGTTTTGTGAGAAATATGCATATTTGAGCCTAAAAAGACAGCAAAAAGTCGAAGTTGGAAATCTGGAGCATTCGAGACGCCCAGCAGTCCGCTGCAACCCATACCGCGGCCGCTGGGGCCCAACAACCGCTGAGCCAGTAGCGGTCCGCTCCAGAGAAAGTTGTGCTGAAACGAATAACATGCCCAGCAACCGCTCCAAATGATCAAGAAGCTACGGGATAATTTCCAGCGACCGTTGGGATGAAGTGTAGCGACCGCTATCCATGAGGCAGAGGCTACGGATCAACATGCAGCGACCGCTGGCCAAGGTGCAGCGGCCCGCTGGGAAAACGTGGCGCACAGAATTGACCTACTTTCTCCCCAAGATTTACCGCTGGCCAAGGTGCAGCGGCCCGTTGGAGCTCAATTTTTCCTCTATAAATACCTCCTCAAACCGCCTCATTAAGGATCATCTTTTTGCCATTTAATTCTAGAGCATAAATTTTAGAGTTCTTCATTGTGCAAGATGTTGAAGAAGGAATCAAGAGAAGATCAAGGCTACAAGAATTCAACCTTTGGGTTTTATTACTTTAGTACTTATGTTCACTTTGTTTTCCCTACAATCTATGTCTTTAGCTTATTCAATTATGTGTAACTAAATTCATAGAATTCTAGGGATGTGTTAGTAATAACTTTGGTTATACAATTTTATTTTCTATTTATTATCCATTTTGTTTTTACTTCGTTTCTTCCCTAAGTAGTTCTATAATACTTCACGTTTGAGTGACACATTCAGTGATGATTTAATATAACTTGCTACATAATCGTGAGAGGAGGTTGGCGAGTTAGATCCCCTTAGTAGATACTACAATTAGCTTCGTTTAAAACGGCACTGTTAATTGAGGGTGAAGACTTTATAAGGGTCTTAGAAGCTTTTAGGAGTTACGGATCTAGGATTGACAACCCTAGTGTTAGTAATCTACGCTTGTGTCGCATGGGCAAAACTTATGTGACTTGTTCTATCAAGGTATAAACTGTGCTAGGGTATTGTAGTCGGAATTTGTATAACCATAACTGTGAACGCACGTCCCCGAAATTCTCTTACCTCTCATATTTTACCTCTTTAATTATTTGCAATTAGTTGTTCTTTTGCTTTCAAATTGTTTTTAGTTTTCAAAATCTTCAAAGCTTTCAGTTTTCCAAATAGTGAACGAAGCTTAGTAGGAGGTAGACAATCTGTGATTGTTTTCCCATGATCGATATCTGATACTGACCTTTAGCTATACTATTCCTACTTTGTATACTTGCAGGTATTTATAGTGCTAATAAAAAGTGCATCAACAGGTGAATGGTATGTTTAACAAGGCTCCCATCAACGAGCAAAAAAAATGAGCCCACGAGGAAGAAAAGAAAGTTGAACTGAGTTCATTGGGAATTGACTATTTGTTTTTTAAACGTTAATGGTTGTTTTTTGAATATTGGTATTTTTTGGTTTGTGACTGACATTTCTGTTAAAGGGATTAGCGTTCAGTTAGGAAACATGTTATTTGTGTTCTATTGGTTTTAATTTGTTGACTATATTTCATTAGAAGCAGGTTTCATAGAGACATGGTGTTGAAAAGGTGGCATCATGACAAGGTGTTGATATTAGACGCTGAAAAAAAATGAATTTGTGAGAATGAGGCGTTAAGATTGATAGACGTGTTGAATTGTTATTGACGTCAAATAAAAAATGTAGATATTGTTGTAGACGTATTGGCATAGTATTGACATCGACGAAAGTGGTAGATATTGTTGTATATTTTGACATCGACGAAAGTGGTAGATATTGTTGTATATTTTGACATCAACGAAAGTGGTTGATATTCACCATAACTCATTCATGACTTGCTACGAGAATCTCCAATTATTTATTACTATGATTTTCTGAAATATTTTTGACAATATTCTACTACTACTAAAGAATAGCAAGACACTAAAAGAGTTGACCTCATAAATCATTCATTGTGTTATTGTAACTATGCACTAAACTATGACAAACAACACAAAATATGACCCTGAAGTGTAAAATGAGCTATTTCTTTGATAAATAGATACAGAAGTGTAAAACACCATTTTTAGTGTACAGCAAACTGTCGGTGTCGCATCGGAAGTATCTATATTGGCCATTGATGAGGCTCGTTTCACGCATGTGTTCAGTCATAAAACTACACTGAATTTTGTGAACTAACGTCTAATTTTGAGCCAGGTGTGTATGAAAGTCTGCCATTTTCAGAAAACGAGTTGATCAACTGGGCGGACGAATGGATCAGGAGAAGGAGTCAAATTGCTGCGCAAACGAATCAAGTTGAATCAAATGGCATGCAGCAGGAGTACCCAATTAGAAGACTGATGTGTCACACCAGAAAGATCCCCAAGGGAAAAGGGTAAAACAGACTTTTCAGAGAACAAATGCCCTAAGGATCAGGACCTCACGCCTTCCTATAAATGGAAATAGAGAAGGAGGAAGGAGGCAACACTTTTAGCTTTCAACCCGTGACGCTCATTAGTTTTCATCTCTCTTCTAGATTTGAAATGGGAGCTCCCAACACTCCACACTCCTAAATTCCGCTACATACACGCTTGGTTCTTGTTTTAGTTTAGTTTAGAAGGTGTTTCGTGTTGGTTTTTGTTATCTTATCCTCTAGTTCTGTTATTCCGCTTCGAGAAGAGGCGATGAAACAATCTCTGTCTTCGTTTGTCTATTTTCAGTTTACATTCGCTATTGCAAACTATGGATGTTTTTAGATTTAGTAAATTTAGTGTTATGATTTCGATCCTTGTTGCAATGTTTGTTTACCATGCATGAATGCTCTGTTTTACTTTCGATTTCAGTGTTAGAAGCATGTCTTAGCTCAAGTGTTTCATTGTGTTTTGATTTGGTCAGATCTGAGTTTTGCACTTACGTTTTGTCCAGTTGCGAAGGAAATTATGGATAAGTAGTTTTAGGATGTTTAGATCTAATAGATGTTTGTGATTTCTGCAAGGTTATGACTCATGTTTTCTTAATTACGTATGCGTAGTTTAAATCTTAGGAGTAGATTTAAGTTTTCTAGTTGTTATGATGTTTCGTAGTTCGTAATAGTTCAGATCTATTTTACTCTGCTTTTTATGTTGATTCTGTGAAGAAGATGAAGTTGTTAGAAAAGTTTTACTTTACCGTATGTTTTGCAGGAGACTGACAATCGCCCACTTTATTCTGTTTGTTCATTTCAGGAAAGTTTCAATATGAGTTGATCAAGTAGATTTTAGTTAAACCGTAGCAAGTCGATCAGTTTAGTTAGTTTAGTCTCTCAAGTCAAGTAGTTTAACTTAACCCACCCCCTGGAAAGCGTGGTCGCAGCCATTCCCATTCGTGTCCACAATAAATGTAAAACACATCATCTCTGTGGGATCGATCCTTACTTCCCTATACTAATTAGTAGTATTGTGAGTTAAGATTTTGAAAACGCTCTTCGGATCCTCCATTCATCTCACTCAAGTCGTACCTAAGTCAAGTTAATCATCCTGAGCTTTCACATGACCCACTCACCGACATTTTGCAGGTAGAAGGCACACATAGGCTAGCTGGATCAATTCGACAATCCAACTTCAGCAGTTCACAACGATACAAAAAGAATGAGAAGAACAGAGATAGCCGAAGTAGCAGACAGCTCAATGCAACAACAGTGAAGAATCAGTGTCCTTATCTATGAGGATCAAGCATTTTCCTTACTAGTGGACCAAGAGAGCTACTGGAGCAAGAGAACACATAGATGGGCAGAGCGTCTCAGGTTTTACTTAAGAAAATTAGTGTAAATTTCATAAATAAACTTTTTGTTATTTTCTATTTTCCCCAGTTCGAAGGCACCGAATCTAGGAAGCAAGCAGAGGAAGAAGAGGGATTGGAACCAAACATCGTCCAAGAAGAATCACATCCCACTCCACCAATTAACTCGGATGCCAGGAGCAAAGAAAGTGAGGACATCAACTTTGTGAGTCCGCTTGAATCAATAACCACCCCAGACAAAGAGGAAATCACCATGGTTTGTGATCATGAAAAAGATCTGGAGATAAGTTCACTCAACTCCCACACTTAGAACGAGCCAACCCATGCTATCTCCAACACCTCAGAGCAAGAAGCTATAAATGTTAAACCAGATTTGTTGACCATTCTACCTGTGTTTTTGGGAGCTAATGCTGAAAGCCCAATTGAATTCCTCCTTGAGTTCAGCAAAATTAACAGAGTGCAGAAAAGGCCAAAAGGGTCAAGTGAGGAGGATTTCAAGCTAAAAGCTATCCCCCTCTCTTTGAAAGGCGAAGCTGATGCTTGGTTCCGAGGATTGGAACCTAACACCATCAAGACATGGTCTGATTTCAAAGAAAAAATTCTAAACTAATTCTTCTCAGCAGAAAAAACGAGTGCACTCCGGAGGAAAATCAGAGAAGGTACCTAAGGGTATAGTGAAAGCCTGAACAAATATTGGCATAGATACACAGGTTTTCTAGAAGCATACCCAGCTCACAACATGTCGGAAGTGGAGGTCTATTCAAGGTTCTATGAGGGAATGGATGCAAGGAGTAAAGACATGGTGAACTCATCAAGTGGAGGAAGTTTCTCCAAACTCAGGTTGAGTAAGGCCAAGATTATCATGGAGAAACTTCTAAGTGCAAAAAGAGAGTATGATGATACATCAATCACCATATGCCAATGGGATAAGATGGATGCTCTTACGATGGATGACAACAATCAGCTGAAGCACCAGATTGACAAACTTGAGGAAGCATTCAGTTCAGCGATTGAGTCAAGCCATCTGCGAGTCCCTTCAATCAAACCCCACTTCCAGACTGATCAAGTGAGCCATTGCCAGAATACGGAGAGATCTGGAGTTCAAATAAGACACGGACGGGTGTCAAACGTCTCCCGATATTTTCTAAGGTACCAACGTGTGCCAATTGTCTCCCGACATTTGCTAAGGCACGAACGGGAGAAAAATGTCTCCCCATGTTTCCCAACGAACGGGAGACGTCCATTGAGACCAATGGGACATGCCCAATGACCCTATCCGTGGGAACGACGGGAGACGTCTCGTAGGACATGCCGACCCTTCACATTCACGAGGTCTCTCCCCCCACATTGGAGTCAGTCGTATTGATCCCAAAGGCATCAACTCTCGTGTTGGACCCGGCCACTCTATCCATTAGAGGATTCTACGGAGCCACTAAAAATGGAACCCCCAGTTCTCGTGTTGGCCCCTAAGGTCCCAACACACGTGTTGATCCCGAAGGCCTCAATACTTGATCCGTTAGAGGATCTCAAGGAACCACTAATAGTGGAACCGTCAATTTGCGTGTTGGCCCCGAAGGTCCCAACACTCGTGATGATCCCAAAGGACTCAACGCACGATCCATTGGAGGATCTCGCGGAACCACAAAAAGTGGAACCGTCATTCTTCGTGTTGGTCCCGAAGGCCCCAACACCCATTTTGACCTCGAAAGGTCCAACACTCGATCCTATCAAGGATCCCATGGAACCACTTAATGTGGAATCATCGGTGCCACCAAAGGTGGATGCACCAGTCAACCCAAACGGGTTAGTAATATTTCATGGCGTTATGGGTAGTCATAGGTAATGAAGTGGACTCGACGGGAGTCGTGGTCATGGCGGGGACCCGACGGGGATCCATCGGGGAACAGTGGGCACGTCGGTGTTGGAGTTAGGGAAAGGGGCGACGACGAACGTAGCAACGGGATCCATCTCCAAGCTAATGTATTAGTTTCGAAAGTTTTAGATTCAATTTAAAGTCCAAACTCCTTCTTCAATGGTAAGTATATCTCGTCTTGCGATTGTTGGTTGAAAAATGACTGTGATACAAAGATACACTAACCAGCCGTAATACAACCCAATGAAGAATGGAGAAATTAAACGGAAATAAACTGAATTGAAATTACAAAGAAGAATTCGAAACAATAAACTGTAAAGATGTAAGCCTAGTCAAGGAGTCCTATTTCTGCAAGACGAGATACGCCCCGGTAGTGCTCACGGTTTGGCATGTCGTCCCCAAAGATAAAACGGCTTCGTCTCTGAAGTAGCAGCACCCCTAGCAGCAGAGCTCCGGCGAACGGGAGTAAGGCGGGGGTAGAGCGTCGACGGGAAGATTATGCAGAGAGGGAGAGAGTGTGTGTGCAAGAATGCTTGAGTTTGTTGTATGTTCAATCATATGCAATGCATGGAGTGACTGTATATTTATAGGTCAAGTCCACCCATTGGGCATTGATGGAGTCAACAACCATTATGTGTGCCATGATGGCTTGACTGCAACCGCCGGGGGTTACTGACTGGTGCACTAGCCATTGGGAGCTGAAGAGACACGACGCATCCGGGCACACTACACAACGGGATACACCATGGACCATCGGGGTCCAGAGGGGACATGACGTGGATTAGGACCACCATGAGTCGGGATCCGTCGGGGATAGCGTGGAGTTTGAGGTGGTCTAAAGAACAAGCGGGGCTTGAACCACGCTCAACCACCAGCTCTAAAGAGCAGCCCAAAGACCATCCAAAGACCAATTGCCAAGATCCACGGCACAAGACACACGACGCCTGATGCATGGGGCATGGGTCACGGTGCACGGTGCGTGGCTCGAGGGCGGGCGACGGCGCGCGCGTGTGTGGGCTCTGTCACCCATCTTATTCCACAATAATTATTACACATAATAATCCATCTTATTAAATACTTCATCAAAGAAGTTTATCATCCCCGATGTGGGATAATTAACACTCAGTTAATTAATCCTTTAGTTTTTCTCATAGCTTATTTCTAGCTTTATTGTGACCAACTTTAATATATTATTTCTCACTCACCGGGAATCGGATTTGAGAAAATGAATATACTACGATCATCTACTCGGAACGTAGATCGACGCTATTGCATTTAATTTCACAAAATTAAATTTCTTGTAATATTTATTATTAGTCAAAGTCATATACGAAACACGATTCCAACAATATCCACATGTCAAATGGGATACCCAGACCACCAACCTCACCCTGATTTTAAAGACTATGAGCCCAGTCAGCAAGCTTATCAAGTAGACTACCCCAGCCACTATTCTCCCTTCCAAGATCAAATCTATCCACCATGGTCATACGATGCAGGGGACCACTTCCCGACATGGTCAAATGGGGATTGGTCAACTCAGGATCCCCATTATTACCAAAACCAAGCTTGTCCCTATTAACATCAATATCAACCTCATCCTCAACAGAGTTTTGAACCACCCTTGGACGAGAATTATTATTCAGACTCTACAAAAGAGATGATCGGAGGATTAATTGTATCCCAGCAAATCATGAGGCACTGCATAAAATCAAATGATGAGCTGACTCTGGAAATGCAGCACACTTATGATGAGCAGAAATCCAGCATGGATGAAATAATCAAGCAAGATGCCCTTTTAACTAATATTATGAAGGGGATACAAGAGGATAGAGCAAAGTCTGAGGTGAATGAGAATAGGATAGATGAAGGAAGAATGAGTGAGCCCGAGGAAAAAAGACTGCCAAATGCTGATGAAAAGTCGGAGGTACCATTGGAGGAGCAAGAAGAAGTAGAAGTTGTTGTAGTAGAACCAGCAGAGGAGGAGTCCCAAACTGAAGAAGAGTCTGCCGTCATACATCTTGATGACGAAACGCCCCGGGAAAATTAGAGGATGAACCTCAAGGGACGGAAGGAGAAGTCATCAAGCGTTGTGAGGGACTAGGCGCTGCTTTGTTCTACCTCCAGACGAGAACGGTGCATGCACTTGATAAGAAGGTGGAAGGATTTACACCTGGAATGGAAGGAGAAAAAGCACCGACAGAGAGACCACCTCCAGTGATTGACAAGCTTGATGGGTGTTGCGCAGAAGGAAAGCCAGAGCTGAAGGAGGAGAGAACCAAAAGAAAAGCTGCAAGATTTACCTACTGGGTACAACTACAGCCATGGCCTGAGCAGTTTAAGGTAGAAAAGCCCCCTGACCCCGAACTACGTCCTAAGGAGAAGAAAAAGATTCCGGGGACTTACAAGGATCACAAGAAAAAGCAGGCAGAAACGTTGGTGATGTACATCCAGAAAAATTAGTGGATAGAAAGAGAAAGGGTTAATTCAGGATCTCCAGTTGATAATCATTCCCATAACAGGTTGCCTACTTTTGAGCTGATCAAGTTGGAAAGCAATTCAAAACCAATTGATCTAAATAATTGCAAAGGTGGCAACGGGAACCACATGATGGATGACTATGAGAAGGAAAGGAAACTGCCAAACCATAAGCATAGAGGTGCATAGATGAGGAATTGGGTAGAAAGTACTATTTCTCATGTTTTGGTGGGAATCGAAGCTTCTCCTTAAAGTAGGAACTTTTGAAACGACACAAGTTTTAACCCAAAATTGGTAAAGTAAAAGAGATATAGAAAGAAAAGTGTGTTAATAGAAAATGGGTCCACCTCGTTAGAGAGAAATATATTTCCTTAAAAATAGGAAGTTTCTATTTTTATGGTACGGACCAAAAAGGGAAGAGTTTACATAATTTCAGGGGACGGTTACTCTTGCTCGGTTTCTCTTACAATTTCTATTGCCCTTGCTCAGTTGCGACAAGATTCTACACATAGAGAAGGTGCAAGTCACATCTATATATTTATGTGTTTATCATATATCTATGTAAATTGCATGAAAATTGAATTAGTTCACGTAATCACCTAAATATATCCATTAGGGTCCGTTTGATTCCGCACTCTTCCACTGCAACAACCCCTACACTTTTTTCCCGTCTTTCTTACTTTTATCATTTATGGCCCCTATCATCTACTACATTATTTCAAAAAAAAATTCATTTTCTCTTACTTTACCAATTACTCCCTCCATCCTTTCAATCTTGTCACACTTAGACCGGGCACGGATTTTGAGAAATGTAATGGAAAGTGAGTTGAAAAAGTTAATGTAGAGTGAGTCCTCCCTCTATATATTAGTATTATAATAGAATGTGAGTTTGAATGAGTTAGTGGAATATGGGTTCCAATATAAAAAATAGTAAAAAGTTAAACGTGACAAATATTGTGGGACGGACGAAAATGGAAAAATGTGATAAAATTTAAGGGACAGATGGAGGGAGTACATTTTACAACTCGTATCATTCTTAAATAACCTATTTCTTGGGAAAAGTGTAAGTATCAATTTTCAGTATCAATATATTTATTTATATTAATATACCCTTTTCTCAAAAAAAAATCTTATCTATATAGTTTATGATTTTTACTTTAAATACTTACTTTTAATTTCTGTACACAAAATAAAAAAATGGATTCATGAAAAAAGAGTTTACAATGATATTCATGACACACAGTTTGATACTGATTACTCTAGTACGGAAGCGGAGGAAGCGATGAAAATGACTAACATCGGAAAACAATAACAATATTATATACTATGTTCGACCCCAAGAATTTCATTTTATGGATCCGCATTGCTTCAAACAGATGATTAATACAGGTTGAATGCCTAACTATATATGTATTGCACAGATTTACTTTTAAGTAGTGATTCTGTTTGACAATCTTTCATACTACAAATATTACTTCTTCCGTACTAATTAATACTCCATCCGTCCCAAGATAAGTGAGTCATATTCCATTTTTGGAATGTCCCATTATAAGTGAGTCATTTCTCTATGTACTTCTCTACTTTTCTTTCTCTCATGCTTTATTCTCGCTACTTTAACTATTTAAATATCAATTCCTTAAATCACATGCTCAAAAGAAGTGTTTCGTTTATCTTGGGACGGAGGGGGTATGGCATATTTACCTTTTTAGTCTCAAAGAAGATGATAGGAGTATATTTTTGTTTTTGGAAATTTTGTACTCCCTTCGTCCCATGTTACTTGAGCCGTTTCTTTTTGGCACGAGATTTAAGAAAGTTGCGTTTAGTAAGTTAAATAAAGTAGAATAGAGAATAAAGTAGGAGAGATGGTAGAGTAAAAGAAATAATAAAGTAAGTGTTATTAGATGTTTTGTTTTTAGCCAAAAAGAGAAAAATGACTCAAGTAATTTGGGATAACCCAAAATGGAATAGACTCAAGTAACTTGGGACGGAGGGAATATCTTCTATTAATGCTACACCCAACCATTTTCTCTTTCCAATTAAAATACTCAACTCTATTTTTCTCCCCATTTAATAGTTACACCTATCTTTTATCTCTCTAAATCTAATTAAACATACTAACCAACAACTCCCGAAATTCCGTGCTGACTAATAAATGTATTATGACGGAGGGAGTATATATTAACTGTAGTATGATAAACCAGACATTTGATTATGTGTTATCGATATACAACATGAATTTATGGAACGAGCTTAATAGTAATCTCCTCGAATAAACTCGTTTAGTCGCTTCAATTCTTCATGTTGTTGCTCTACTACAGCTTTCACAACATCCACAATGGAAATCATGCCTATTATCTTCCCATCTATAACCGGGGCATGCCGAATCTGATTCTCTGCAACATACATTTTTTTTTAATATCCTTCACCAATATCAAGTCTTCTTATTCACACATGAAATAGACCCACTTTTATTTTGGATACAGAGATTATGGGATACAGATATTAAGGAAGAGTTTTTAGTTAGTTAAGCGGAATTAAAATAAAGTACTACTCCCCCTTCCCTTAAAAGTACAATCTCTTTCCTTTTTGGTCAATCTTCTAAAAATAAAAACTTTCTATTTTAAGAAATTTCTTTCTCTCTAAGGAGGCGGGACCCATTTTCCACTAACACACTTTTCTTTCTATCTTCTCTTACTTTACTAAAGAGGCGGGACCCATTTCTCTAAGGAGGCGGGACCCATTTCGTTTCAAAAGTTCCTATTTTTGGGAGACGGATGGAGCATATAAATGAAGAAAATAGTATGTAAATAAAATAAATAATTGAAGTCAAATAAAGTAACGAGAGAATAAAGTCAGAGAATAAGTGTTTTTCATTATATAAGAAAATGATTCAACTATATAATAGGACAACCTAGAAAGAAATACAATTCTATTGGACGGAGGAATTACCAGTCATGAGCTGCATTGCATGAAGAATGCTTGTATCTGATGTCACTGTCACTAGCACTAGCTTGTCCTATAATATAAACCAAATCTCATAGTCAAAATATGAAATGGCAATCAAATCTTCAAGGCCTAAAGCACTAACCTTGGATTCATAAGTGTATTGTTTGAAGCGGTCCCACTTCATACTTACATAGGTGATTCCTCGTTAAGTATCTTGCCATACTTGGTCTCCTTGAGAATTTCATCTCAACGAGACCCTTTAGAGATCATTAAAAGTCATAGACTTATCCTCACCACTAGGCAAGTTTTTCAACACTCTATTGTGATCAAATGTCTCATGGTATTATTTCGTCGATGAGTATGTCGAGACTTACTATTGTAAAAGACATTATTTGCCCTTCCTATAGTAGCTTAGCTATCACAATGAATCAACACTAGAGGCACCGACTTAGACCACCATAGAATATCATCAAGGAATTTCTTAAGTCACTCGGCTTCCTCACTAGCTTTATCTAAAGCTATGAATTCCGATTTCATGGTTGATCGGGCTATACGTGTATGTTTCGTGGATTTCCACGAGACATTACCCCCCCCCAATAGTAAAGACATATCCACTTGTTCAAAGTGAGTCTTTGTTATCGGATATCCTGTTCGCATCACAGTACCCTTCAAGTACCGGGGGGTATATCGAGAATTATAGCCCATGATTTTGAGTATATTTCAAGTACCTCAAAACTCTTACAAGACCTTTCCAATGCTCCTTGCTTGAATTGCTCGTGTAACGACTCAACTTTTACACTACGCAAACAATGTCAAGTCTAATGCAATTAGTCAAATACATAATGCACCCAATGACATGTGCATAATCTTCTTGTGCAACAGGCTCGCCCTTGTTCTTGCTCAAGTGAACATTGAGCTCTATAGGTGTCTCAGCCGACATGCCATCATAGGCGTTGAATCTCTTTAGTACTTTCTCAACGTAATGAGATTGTGTCAAAATGATTCTTTTAAATTAGAATTTTTCATTCCAAAAATCACATCGGTTAGACTCATATCCTTCATGTCAAAGTTTCTCTTTAACATGGTTTTCGTATAATTAATCACTTAGGTGATACTACCCATGATTAACATATCATCAACGTAGAGACACACTATAACGTATTCATTATCAGTGTTCTTAATATAGACACATTTGTCACATTCGTTGATTTTAAATTCATTTGATAACATCACACTATCAAATTTCAAGCAACGTCGCTCGTTTCAATCCATACAAGGACTTAACCAGTTTGCAAACCTTTCTCTCTTGTCCAGGTTGTTCCATATAGATTTCATCTTAAGTCACCAGTTATACTTATCAACTGTTCCAACGACCTTAAACTTGATTTTAAGGACTCATTTACATTCTAAAGGTTTAGCACCTTCAGGTAGATCAACCAACAATTAAGTGTAGTTTAGCAAAATTGAATCAATTTTGCTTTGAACAGTTTCTCTTTAATGCAGCCCGCCTGGGATAGCTGAGGCTACTTTTATCGATGTTAGTTCTTCATCCAACATAAAAGCAATATAGTAAGGACCAACTGTCTTTGGTGTACTGACCCTACTACCACGTCTTAGTATTGTATCGTTTGGATCGGGCCTTGTTCGCTTGTGCGATTTTGGCTCTTCATCCGCTGATTCAGAACTAGTTGCTTCATCCTCAATTCTCATCTCAGAATTGGATGCAACATTTTCCTTGTCATTGCGAGGAAATATATTTTTCAAGAAATACTACATTTCTTGACTCGATTGTTATTCCAACGGTCGCAGTCGGTATTTCAGACTTGTAGACAACAAATAGATAAGCACTCCTATTAAGTGCATACCCAATAAAGATGCAATCAACCGTGTTAGGACCGATTGTAACTTCTTTCGGCAAAGGAACCATCACCTTTGTCAAACAACCTCACACTTTGAGGTATTTGTAGGATGACTTCCTTCTCTTCCACAACTCATAAGGAGTAACGTCCTTACATTTGAGTGGGATTTTGTTTAGGATGTAGTTGGTTGTCAAAACAGTTTACCCCCACATGTTCTGGAGCATCCCTGAACTAATCAGTAATGCATTTATCATCTCTTTAAGAGTTCAGTTTCTTGCGTTCTGTAGCACCAATAGATTGTGGTGAATATGGTGCAACCGTTTGAAAAATTATACCACTTGTGTTGCATAATTCCTCAAACGGGGCTACGTATTCGCCTCCTCTATCACTTTGAATCATTTTGATTTACAATCCAAGTTGTTTCCCGACTTCGTTATTATAATTTTTGAATACTTCAATTGCTTCATCTTTACTTCTTAAAAAATAAAGATAGCAACATCTTGTGCAATCATCTATGAACGTGATAAAGTATTTTATACCACTTCTAGTTTGCACGAATTTTAAATCACATACATCAATGTGAATTTTCAAGGGGTTTCATGTTTCGTTCAATATAATGAAACGATAATCTAGTCATTTTCGCCTCAAGACAAGTCTCATATTTGTTTTGGGTATTGACTTTTTTTGTCTTTAGTAAATCCAAGTTTACTAAACTTTTATAGCATTAGGATTCACATGTTCTAATCTATAATGCCACAAATAGGAGGAAGTATTTGCATTTTCATTATTAGCCAATGGCTTTTCAACGCGGCGAATAGCCGATACACTTAGTTTAAAAAGAACCTTCGGTTACATAACATTTTCCGATGGGTTTTCCAAACTTATACACAAAGAACTTATTAGACTCAAATATAAGTTTAAACCCCTATTTACAAGTATTGATCCAGAAACTATGTTCTTGCGTATGTCCGGGACATGTAGCATTTTCTTAGAGTGATTGTCACGTCGGACGTCATCTTAAGGATCACATCTCCAAAGTCGACATATTTGGACGAGGCTTGGTTCCCCATGTTGAGCTTCCTCCCCTCAACAGTCTTGTAAGCGTAGAACTTACTTCTAGCGGCACACACGTGAGGAGTGACGCCCGTGTCGATATACCAACCACCTTTGTTCTTGACGTGGATGACTTCTTCAGTTACCACGACGGCTATGTTGCCTTTGGCATGTTTGATAAATTTGGCTCTACCAAGCTTCTTGGTGGGTGGCTTCATCTTTCTCCCGACATCTGGACGGGTGCCAAATGTCTCCCGACATCTCTCATGGAATGGGCGGGGCCAAATTTTCCCGACATTTTTTCAAGACACGGACGGGCGTCAAACGTCTCCCGATATTTGTTAAGGGACCGACGTGTGCTAATTATCTCCCGACATTTGCTAAGGCACGAACAAGAGCGAAATGTCTCCCCATGTCTCACAACGAACGGGAGACGTCCCTTGAGACCAATGGGACATGTCCAATGACCCTATCCATGGGAACGACTGGAGACATCTCGTAGGACTTGCCGACCCTTCACATTCACAAGGTCTCTCCCCCACATTGGAGTCAGTCATGTTGATCCCAAAGGCATCAACTCTCGTGTTGGACCCGGCCACTCAATCCATTAGAGGATTCTATGGAGCCACTAAAAATGAAACCGCCAGTTCTCATGTTGGCCCCTAAGGTCCCAACACACGTGTTGATCCTGAAGGCCTCAACACTTGATCCGTTAGAGGATCTCAAGGAACCACTAATAGTGGAACCGTCAATTTGCGTGTTGGTCCCGAAAGCCCCAACACTCGTGTTGATCCCGAAAGCCCCAACACTCGTGTTGATCCCAAATGACTCAACACACGATCCATTGAAGGATCTCGCGGAACCACAAAAAGTGGAACCGTCGTTCTTCGTGTTAGTCCCGAATGCCCCAACACCCGTGTTGACCTCGAAAAGTCCAACACTGTGATCCTGTCAAGGATCACATGGAACCACTTAATGTGGAATCGTCGGTGCCACCAAAGGTGGATGCACCAGTCAACCCAAACGGGTTAGTAATTGCTCATGGCGTTAAGGGTAGTCATAGGTAATGAAGTGGACTCGACGTGTAGCACCCCGAAATTTTGTGACTTACTTTTGTTTTTATTAATGTGGATGTTAATTGAGAAATTATTTATGGAGTTTGGTTTGTATGCGATTGAGTTAACGATGTGAAATTAATTGATGTGAGTTATGTGGAATAATGTTATATATTTTCCAATGTGGGAATTTAATTTAAATGGGATCATGCATTTTAGTTCTAGCTATTTTATTGGAATTTTCTGCCCTCTTATTTATTGAAAATAATATTTTCTCTCTTAGATTTAATTAATTGTTTTGGGATATTTATCCAAATTAAGTCCAAACCAAATTGTCCCTATGTTATTCTACATGATTTTCAACCTTTGCCCCATTCCTTGAAATTTTCAAAAATCTCCTATTAATTAGGAGAAGAAATTATTTTGTAGTTTTAATTGGTACTTTGTTTTATTTCCTTCCTTGAATTAAAAATCCAATTAAATCTCTCCATATCATATTTTAATTAGGATTTGACTCTTTCCTTCTTTAAGACCTCATAAATTTTCGCCCCTTATGTCTTTCAATTACCTTGTGGGATTAATTTAATTGTTACCTATTTTATGGGAGCCTTTTCCACAAGAAATTACCAATTTAAATCCTATTCCTATTTAAGTTGGGGATTTAAATATTTCCTTTGACTACTCCCTATTTTACACGCCCTCCCCCCCTCCTACTTGGAGAATTCTTTATTTATCTTGTTACCTTATTTATGTGATGCTCAATATTTTTTTACCCATTTTTGTGAGTATATTTCTCTCCAAGTAATACCATAATTTTTGAAAAATCCCCCCACACTATACGCCTATTGGAGCTTATTCATTGACCTCTATTTTATTCTTCCACAATTTTAATTGTTTAATTAAGTGTGAGAATAATTATTGAATATAAATTAAGAAAACCCTAACCCTAATCTTCACTCCACACGCCTCCCTCTCTTCCTCTTCTCTCCCACACTTTTTTCTCCTCCCCTCCCCCCTCTCTCAAGTGCTCCAAATCAATCCTTCATTGTTGCTTCGATTTGGAGTTGGAAACTCAAGATCCGTTGAGGAATCGCACCAATTGCCTTTTCTACCGATTGTTTTCAAGAGAAAGGTATAATTTTTTATCCACCTTTCCCCTTCTTATCATTGAATCCATGATTCTTGAACCCGTCATGCATATAGTGAGTGGAGAATTGTAAATCTAATAATTTATTGGTTGGGAAGGATGGTTGCACATGAATGGTTGTGTGTGTGCGTGTATGTATGTGTGTGAGTGTGTGGATGAATCGTTGCGAATGTTATGTGCGATTAGGAAAGCATGGTTGTAATCTCGTTTTTGAAGCATGACTATGTGTTGGAAGCATGAATATGTATGTGTGAATGTATGATAGACAAACTAGGGTTTGTGAATGTTGAGCATGAAAACTGTTGTGTTCGGACAGTAGGTTCCGACGGGTTTTTGACCAATCAAACGATCTTATTTCGACATGAATTTTTAACTGGATGAAGTTTCAGATGTCTTCTGAGTTGTGTCATAATTTCAGCTTCAATTGATGACGGACGAATTTATAACGATTTTTTCAATTTAACTGCGCAGTCCTGCCAGAAATTGTGTTTCGTCCAGTGAGTTTCATTTTTGTTTTGACCGATCAAAAGATATGATTTTGGTGTGGAATTTTAACTGGACAAACCTTTATGTGTCTAATATGTGGTGACCAAAGTTTTGCTTCATATGAGATCGGATGGAATTTTAATGATTTTTACAAAAATACTGCGCTGTTCTGCCAGATTCTGGTTTTGTTGAAATAAGCTTTGTTGACAAGCTTTGAATGCATTACATGATACATGTGTGAATAAGGAACGTATCTTATGATGTGGTTATGTGTTGCATGTTGAGGTATGCTAGAGTGTTCGTTTCGTTTATGTTGGTGAACGTTTGGGATGAGAAATATAAGAAAACGACGAAAGGAACGATAGGGCATGCATGATAAATGTGTTGATGGAAAAACTGATTGTGTTATGGTGTTGACAAGGGTTGTTGTGTGTACGTGGGTACAAAGATCAAAGGTTGCATTTAAGTTGTGAATTGTGTTGTATAAGCAAGCGAGGTGGGCTTTATTTCCAATGTCATGATTGTTTTGATATTGAGATTGTTTCTTGATGCCTAGTTCGTTTGAGCTTGCTCCGTTAGGCTATAGGGCTGTGTTAAACGAATTCGGGTCTGAGTAGGGCCGCAAACCCTATCAGGCTGTGTACACTAGTGGGATCGTGAGCCGTCCTTGCTAGTCGGCCTGTCTCGTGGGCGAATAGTGTGACCACACTTTCGTCGCACTATGGTATGAGGATGTGAATGATTGATTGTTAAGAAAGTGGGGAGATTGTTTTGTCTGGCCAGACTATGAAACTGTTTTTGTGATACTCGATGATATTTCTCTTCTACATGTAAAACTCGAGTTCACTATGGTATGGATGACATAACTTTTATCAAATGTTTTCGGCATGAGCCCATTGAGTATATTAAGTACTCAGCCATGCATATGTTTTCCCTATGTGCAGGTTGAGTGATGATGTTGCGGCGGATGTTGAGTCGAGCCTTAAGATTTCCCAGATGCTTCGTGTCTTCATACATGGGCGTCATCCTATGACTCTCTCTAGATACTTGATTTCCGCTGCCTTGTTTGAAATTGCTTCCTTTCAAAAAGTCTTCCGTTTTTTTCTCATACTATGTTATGACATTAATTACCTTGAGACATTATTCCGTTGCTTAACTAATCCATAGACTAAAATATTTCTTTTGGAAGTTAATTGAGTTTTCATATTAAATGTTGTCCTTTATTGATTCTCCATTTCTTCCCCACTTCTTAGTTCCTCCTCTAGTCGCGAGTTCCCCGTCTTTACTATCCTTTGTAAGGGCGGTCGTGACACGACGGGAGTCGTGGTCATGGCGGGGACCCGATGGGGACCCAGCGGGGAACAGTAGGCACGTCGGTGTTGGAGTCAGGGAAAGCGGCGACGGCGAACGTAGCAACGGAATCCATCTCCAAGCTAAGGTATTAGTTTCGAAAGTTTTAGATTCAATTTAAAGTCCAAACTCCTTCTTCAACGGTAAGTATTTCTCGTCTTGCGATTGTTGGTTGAAAAGTGACTGTGATACAAAGATACACTAACCAGGCGTAATACAACCCAATGAAGAATGGAGAAATTAAACGGAAATAAACTGAATTGAAATTACAGAGAAGAATTCGAAACAATAAACCGTAAAGATGTAAGCCGAGTCGAGGAGTCCTCTTTCCGCAAGACGAGATACGCCCCGGTAATGTTGGGGTTTTGGAGCCCCTTGCACAGCGGAAGACTTGTACAAACAAATAAATCAGACGTAGGATCTATTTGACCGATTATGGAATTAATCTATTCACATGTTAACACAGAATTGCATGCTAGAACTCAAATAATTCATGCTCATAGAATATAAATCCTAAACATGAATTCTACGGTTTAAAGTTACCGATTTGATTCTCCAAAGAATCGTCGATTGCTCGCGCCTTCTCCACGATGATCTTCAATACTAGACCACGGATCTTCTGACTGGTGTCCCGAACTGTATTTCGACATCAGGGTAGGCTGATCTTATCGAAACACTAGGACTCGAATAAAGAAGACAGAACTTACTCACAGAGGAGGAGCTGAAAATCTCACGGAGGAGAAATTCCTGAAATTTTCATCCCCCCTCTCCAATTAGAGAGGGACGAAATTATTCTCCTATTTATATTAAGTTCATATTGGGCCCAGTCAGGGATCTATGGAAGGTTTTGGATATGGGCTCCCCCAATTAGCTTTTTACTAATTAAATTGAACCCACAATTTAATACAAGCTTATATTGGAATATTACGAGCAGCCACTACAGACGTAATATTGACCTCCCCATCCAAATCCGAAATTACAAGTAATCCGGGTTTCCATTTTGTTTATTATTATTTATTTCTCGCGCTTAAGATAGAAATGTCCATTAATTAATTAAAGTCTGCTATGGGCTTAATTAATTAACATCTTATTAATTCCAAGAGTGGACTTAGCAAGAAACACTTATTTATTATTCATGGAATAATTAAATTCCAACTGGCCAGTTTCCGAATAATAAAACCTTGTTCAAGCTCCTCTTGAGGACATTATCAAACGAGACTCACCTCGCGCACGACTCAACATAATAGCAATCCTAGCACCGCTAGATAATGATCACCACTACCCAATATACCTGGATCGTTGGGTGACGAAAAACCCGCACCTTTGGTAAGTCAAAGAATGCTAATGTACATTGATTAAGAAATAGATATTTATCAAGACCTCGTCTTTCAGTAGATAGCATAAAGACACGTCTTGCTGTTAGATCCATTCAGTGCTATACCACACCAACGTCATCTTATTTCAATAAGGCTTAGAAATAATCAGACTGACATTGCAACCTTTCACAATAGGTAGCCAAAGACTATCTAGGTTGTGAAATTCTTCTTTTTCTTTTGCAAAGCATTGCTTAGAACCGACTGTAGTACCTTAAAGTGAGCGCAGCCCACGACCAGTCTACTAAGCAAAAGACTTAGGCTTTGTTTACTTCTTATGCATTTAAATGTTTATAAAACATCTTATAAACGCACAAGTAAACACAATGTAATAATATACTGATTCTATTCGTGCAAACTGCTCGAATAATACTGAATCGGGTTAAAAGTGGATTGTAGAGTTTTTCCGTATACAAGCAAGATTCCTATTCGTGCGAATTTGCTCGAAACATGCTTTTCAGTATACTAAACCTAACAATCTCCCACTTATACTCAAAACATGCTTTCGAGTATACCCACTGCCAAAAACTCTCCCCCTTATACACAAAGCAGGTATTGGAGCTAGATATATCGAACTACCATTCATTTCACATCATGTTTGAAACATGTTGCCACAAATGCATTTTTCTGTGAAAAATCTGTTTGGTTGTTCTCTAATAATATCTTTTGCGTCACTATGTCTTTGCTGCGTACTTGATCTTTAATTAATTTCATCTCTCTATGTGATTGTTTAGCTTATGATCTCGTGTTCCTCTTGAGTTAGCCTTTGCTAGAGTAAAAATACTCATAGGTATACTCAAACTTACGATCAAAGCTACTAGGAGTATACTCTTAATGTAAACACATAAATTGAGGATGACTTACTCGATCACTGATTAGTCATAAGACTTAGTCAGTATAACCCTAAGGACATTACATGAATGACTGGTAAACTAGAATATAGCGATTAGTCTTTCTCAAGTACTATGGTATATTCATTACCTCAATCAAAGTCCTTTGCCATGGTTAATATGATATATACTTGCTATGCAAAAGCACAACTAATATCAAACTTAGTACACATCATAGCATACATGAGACATCTATCTGCAGAACTAGTCTCATAATTCTTGTTCTCACTAAGCGTCAAACGACACTTGACTAGAGACAAGACAATTCATCTTGAAAGGTAGAAACCTTTGCATGGAAATTCTAATGCTAAAATGTTCCAAGCTATGTGTAGATATAGAATCCTAAGAGAATCTCAACATTCTTTCTAGCAATCTTAAAGACTTTAGATGCTTAGAATGTAATTAGTTTCTCTATAATCCTTTATCTTAAACTGGGTAGACAACCAGTTTCCTACGCTAGATGTCAATCTTAGTTGTTTGCAACTTTTGTAGATTTCATCATCGTAGAGTACCAATAATACCATATTTAATGCACTTTCAACTTCCTTGTGCTTACTACACATTTAAAGAGCACATGTCAAATTCCAAACATTTGACAATCTCGACAAAACACTTATCTCTGATTTAGATGCTTTCCTAAGACCACAAAGGTCTTCATAAGCTTCTAATCATGTGTTTCTTGCCCTCTATTACATACCTATTAGGATGTTCCATGTAGATGATTTCTTCAAGACTTCTATTAATAGAAAGTTGTCTTGACAATCATGATACATACATTCTAATTATGTAAGTGCTGATAGACAATAGGATCGAACAAATCTTGGCACAACGACAGTGAGAAGATGATATTTCTCTTTGGGCATAGCCCATTGTCATTGTCTAGCCATTTGAGATCCACATTTACACTTGCAAATGTACTAGCTCCCACTGACTGACACAGCCTGTAGGTAGTATAGCAAGTCTTGTAAAACATGTTGTCTATCTAAGATTGTAGTTTGGAATCTATCACCTTTCCAAGGATGAATATCCAAATGAAACCAATTATACATTGTAGTTAAAGGGATTATGTTCAAGTTAATCTAAGACCGAGTCTTTCGACACTCTTAGACCCATGAACTTGTCATGTTCCTGGGAACGCTCCCAGTACGACATGGTTCTAACAATCTTAGGTGTTGAAGTTGATTTTATTAGTGCAAAAGTTTCTAATGGTATGACTCTTTGGTAATATGGAAAATCCGATATCTCTCTATGTCCTGAGAGTTATCACGCTGTTAGGCTTTTAGTTCCATTCTTGATCTTCATACAAGAATTATATCTTTGAAGATTACAGAACTTATAATCTTACATCATTTGGGACAACCTTAAAACATACCTCAGTACTCAACTCCAATTACTTGGATACCTTTCCAACATGCGTTGGAACAACATTACACCTTGAGATGTGCTAGACTAGAGTCACTCTAGTCCACAACTCGTGTTTTGTAGAAGGTACTGATGATGGTAGTTTCTTTAAGGTGTATCTCGTTATATCTAACTCTTATCCCATCAATGATAAGATTTTCATGAGTACAACTCATCCCTTGATCAAACTTGTCTTAGAAAGACTTCGATTCCTTCTTACATAACTATCCCATTCTTTGAAAGAATGCTTAGATTCGTTAATGGAGATTAGACTCCCACTACTGATCATAAAGCTTTGCTCATTTTCTTATTGGTGTAAACCATTGAGACTTGCTAGTCTTTCTACATTGCACTTCTATAATTATTCTGAATCAAATGATTCTAACTCATAGTGCATCGAATAGACATTCTCGACTTTCAGGCTATTTAACAAACAAATTGTTAAAATCTTGATAGTCTAGATCAGTTTGAACAATAGCTAAGTATTTTCTTGGCCTTAAGACTAAGAGCCATAAATACTTTATCATTCATTGTTTAAGAAGTTGATGTGTTGTTTAATACTCAATCTTGTTGCATCTATATTGTTTCAATACTATGATGCCTTAAACATCAACCATAAAACAATAATTGAGCATTAATAACTCCCACTGCCACAAAAGCCTATTTGGACCAAGATCTCTTACTTGGAAGTTGCATTGTCATGTAAGTCATTGTCCTGCTATAAAAGAGGTCAATCCAACTTACAAAGCATCTTCACTCGCTTTAAACAAACTTTGATGACAATTCAGGCTCTCCCATTTCCATATCTAGTCTTTTGTTCAAATGAACTAGGACTTAGGAAAAATGTAGCCTTTATGAATTCGTCATCTATCATGTTACTTTCCTCTAACAGTAATATAACGACTAATGTTCTGAAGGTTTTCTACTTTTCGGTTAAACCTTCTTTTAGTCATTTCTTATTACTCCAGGCGATGACTTGAGTCAGAAACTATTTGAGTGATCAAAAGATTCCTCAAAATATTCTGTCATTTTAGGATATTCCAATCGAATCATCTTGACAGATTCTATTGATATCCATCTTTCATCGTCACTAACCAAGACTTGTCGTGCTACTTAAAAGAAAATAGCTTGACCTTATTCCTTAAAGAACTTGTCAAGTACATGCAAAAAGCATTCTCGAACAATCTTCGTGGAATTATGTCGAGGAAATGGAGGACATGAATCATTGAGTATAGACTCCAAGTTTTAGCGATAAGAATCTTATCCATTTTAATTTCCAGTCTACATAATTTTGGCATTCGAGTTCATTTCTTTAAGGATCGCAGTCAAAATATGAATGACATAATGAAGATTTGGCATATAAACTTATTATCACATACTTATGCTCAATACATAATCGCAAATAACCACAAAACAATTATGTATCTTGCAACTGTAAAATTAAAATTTTATACCCTCCAGAGGAAGTCAATACGCATTAAAATCTTACAATTTTACTCGTCACAACACCGACGAATAGTCCAGAGACCACAGAGTGGCATGGCCGCCTAATGTTGCCTAAGCAAGACCACCGAATTTAGTATTACATAGTCTCATTTCTACAACGCACTCCCATAACAATGTCATGTGCTGCTAACAAGATCAAGCTATCCCATAAATTCTGTGTGAACTTCTGAATCTTGCAGTTTCTTAGGATTATTGTCCCCAGAGAGCAGGTGGCGATAATATTGGAAACCACATTCTAGTTCATACTATTTATTTTTGAGAAATCCGCCCTCATGAACTCGCTATTTCTTAGGATTATTGTCCCCACAGAGCAGGTGGTGATAATATTAGAAAAAAGCTTCATAAATTGCAGACCAATTGATGGAGACCATATACAACGCACTTGTTGTAATTATCGCTTAGATATTTTTATATGGTTTTTGCATAATTATCACATAAGCAGATAAGGCAGATAATCCACTTAAAATAGATAAACACCAAATAAACAGATAATTCCATTTAATGCATGGCATTTAAACACGCTGGATAATTAACGACAATTATTTAATCTAGTCAAGGGAGAATCAATTAAATAATTATGTTTTATCTTGGATAGTAATTATTCAAATTCATTTAGGATTTATCAAGATAGTGTTAACTATCTAAATCCATTTAGGATTATTCTCGATTTTATTCCGATAAAATCAAATCCTTCAATTCAAGACAACGTTGATATAGGATTATCATTATTTAAATCGTTCTAGGATATTACTAGATAGAAACGATTCCATCATAATCCATACGATAAATAAAATCCAATCAACCAAGATTTATACAAATTTTATTTCTTTTTAGAATAGACATCTAGAATATATCAAACACTACTTGGGATTTCTTCGATAAATTAATTTATCTAAATCCAATTAAATAAGGATTTTCTTATATATCATCTTTATCCTAATCCATCTAGGATGTAAATCCAAAAGATAAGGATAACTTGGATTAATATTTATTTTAATCCATCTAGGATTAGTCTTAATAGAATTAAATCTATTCAAATCCATAGGATAAAATAAATTAATATAAATCTTTATCATAATTCATCTAGGATTTATCTAGGAGTAAATCCATACAAATCCATAGAATAAGATAACATTATATTATTATTATTCAAATCTATATGAGATTTATCTAGGAATAAATCCATATAAATCTATAAGATAAGAATAAAATATTATATTATCACTATCCAAATCCATCTAGAATTTATCTATGAATAAATTCATATAAATTCATAGGATAAGAATAAAATAATATTATCATTATCTAAATTCAACTAGGATATATCTAGGAATAAATCCATATAAATCCATAGGATATAGATAAATATTAGATTATTATTTTCCAAATATAACTAGGATTAATCTAGGAATAAAATCCATATAAATCCATTAAATAAGGAAAGAATCTTATTAATCCATGATTTGATACCAAATCAAATCTTATATAATATATAAAATCCACAAAAGATATATTCAAATCTTATTTCCATATTTATCTTGAATTATTTCCAAAATTGAATCCAAGGATTTGGAAATCCTAATCAAATTTGGAAAGCGAAGTCACGGAATGAGACGATGCGACGTCACGCATAGGGAAACCCTAATCTTGCGTCGTCGTACTCCCACTCGTCTTGCTAGCTCGACGAGCCTAACGTCTCCGACGTCGCTGCGTCGACGTCGCTCGCCAGCGCTGCTTCTGAGTCGTTGTCGCAGCTGCGACGTCGACCTCACCGCCGCCTTGCTGCTGCGTCGCTGCCTGCACAGCCTGCTGTGCTTTCGCGATGACTCCCAGCCTGCTCCGACGTCGTTGCTCACGAAGGGACGCTGTCCTTCGAGCCTGGGAACTGCCCCAAATGGCTCCCACTCGGACTGCAATCATTGGTGGCGGCGTTTCTGCGGCTGCCGCTACTCCATGGTTGCAGCGGTCGCTGCTGCCACGATTAACCAGAGCAGCCGTTCCGATCAAGCCGAACATGGCAGTTCTTGAAAGTGCCCAACCCATCGCTTTGATCACAATTCCCAAAATTTCCATCTCCAATTCACGTAAGAAAAGGTAAAAAAAATATTACATGTAATCATTACATATTTGGGAATTTTTTTTTTATCCGTCAAAACTAATATAAGAATGAGATGTAATCCTTAGGCGCAAAGATTCATATAATCATTCTCGCAATTTGATCAAACATTCTTCGTTCTTGCGTTATGTCAAAGTATTCAAAAAATAAAAACAACGCAATGAAGAAAAACACGCATTCAAGCAACTCACATAACATGAAATTAATCCACATAATCAGAGCCAAAAATTGGCTCTGATACCAATTGTTGGGGTTTTGGAGCCCCTTGCACAGCGGAAGACTTGTACAAACAAATAAATCAGAAGTAGGATCTATTTGACCGATTATGGAATTAATCTATTCACATGTTAACACATAATTGCATGCTAGAACGCAAATAATTCATGCTCATAGAATATAAATCCTAAACATGAATTCTACGGTTTAAAGTTACCGATTTGATTCTCCAAAGAATCGTCGATTGCTCGCGCCTTCTCCACGATGATCTTCAATACTAGACCACGGATCTTCTGACTGGTGTCCCGAACTGTATTCCGACATCAGGGTGGGCTGATCTTATCGAAACACTAGGACTCGAATAAAGAAGACAGAACTTTCTCACAGAGGAGGAGCTGAAAATCTCACGGAGGAGAAATTCCTGAAATTTTCGTCCCCCCTCTCCAATTAGAGAGGGACGAAATTTTCTCATATTTTGAATTATGATTCTGTCTCTTTTATTCTCCTATATATATTAAGCTCATATTGGGCCCAGTCAGGGATCTATGGAATGTTTTGGATATGGGCTCCCCAATTAGCTTTTTACTAATTAAATTGAACCCACAATTTAATACAAGCTTATATTGGAATATTACGAGCAGCCACTACAGACGTAATATTGACCTCCCCATCCAAATCCGAAATTACAAGTAATCCGGGTTTCCATTTTGTTTATTATTATTTATTTTTCGCGCTTAAGATAGAAATGTCCATTAATTAATTAAAGTCTGCTATGGACTTAATTAATTAACATCTTATTAATTCCAAGAGTGGACTTAGCAAGAAACACTTATTTATTATTCATGGAATAATTAAATTCCAACTGGCCAGTTTCCGAATAATAAAACCTTGTTCAAGCTCCTCTTGAGGACATTATCAAACGAGACTCACCTCGCGCACGACTCAACATAATAGCAATCCTAGCACCGCTAGATAATGATCACCACTACCCAATATACCTGGATCGTTGGGTGACGAAAAACCCGCACCTTTGGTAAGTCAAAGTAGTAGATACTCAATATCGTATGCTCAATGGTAACGTACATTGATTAAGAAATAGATATTTATCAAGACCTCGTCTTTCAGTAGATAGCATAAAGACACGTCTTGCTGTTAGATCCATTAAGTGCTATACTACACCAACGTCATCTTATTTCAATAAGGCTTAGAAATAATCGGACTGACATTGCAACCTTTCACAATAGGTAGCCAAAGCCTATCTAGGTTGTGAAATTCTTCTTTTTCTTTTGCAAAGCATTGCTTAGAACCGACTGTAGTACCTTAAAGTGAGCGCAGCCCACGACCAGTCTACTAAGCAAAAGACTTAGGCTTTGTTTACTTCTTATGCATTTAAATGTTTATAAAACATCTTATAAACGCACAAGTAAACACAATGTAATAATATACTGATTCTATTCATGCAAACTGCTCGAATAATACTGAATCGGGTTAAAAGTGGATTGTAGAGTTTTTCCGTATACAAGCAAGATTCCTATTCGTGTGAATTTGCTCGAAACATGCTTTTCAGTATACTAAACCTAACAGGTAGTGCTCACGGTTTGGCGTGTCGTCCCTAAAGATAAAACGGCTTCGTCTCTGAAGTAACATCACCGGTAGCAGCAGAGCTCCGGCGAACGGGAGTAAGGCGGGGGCAGAGCTTCGACGGGAAGATTAAGCAGAGATGGAGTGAGCGTGTATGCAAGAATGCTTGAGTTTGTTGTATGTTCAATCGTATGCAATGCATGGAGTGACTGCCTATTTATAGGCCAAGTCCACCCATTGGGCATTGATGGAGTCAACAACCATTATGTATCCCATGATGGCTTGACTGTAACTGCCGGGGGTTACTGACTGGTGCACTAGCCACTGGGAGCTGAAGAGACACGACGCAACTGGACACACTAAACGACGGGATACACCATGGACCGTCAGGGTCCATCGGGGACCTTTTGTCTCCCGTTATGCGTCGGGGTCCAGCGGAGAACTTTTGTCTCCCGTTATGCATCGGAGTCCAGCGGGGACATGACGTGGACCAGGACCACCATGAGTCAGGGTCCGTCGGGGATATCGCGAAGTTTGAGGTGTACTAAAAAGAACAAGCTGACCTTGAACCACGCACAATGACCAGCTCTAAAGAGCAGCCCAAAGACCACCCAAAGACCAATTTCCAAGATCCAAGGCACACGACGCCCGGTGCACGCAGAACGGGTCACAGTGTGCGGTGCGCGGCTCGAGGGCGGGCTGCGGCGCGCGCGCGTGAGGGCTCTGTCACCCATCTTATTCCACGATAATTATTACACATAATAATTCACCTTATTAAATACTTTATCAAAGAAGTTTATCATCCCCGGTGTGGGATAAATAACACTCAGTTAATTAATCCCTTAGTTTTTCTCATAGCTCATTTCTAGCTTTATTGTGACCAACTTTAATATATTATTTCTCACTCACCCGGAATCGGATTTGAGAAAATGAATATACTACGGTCATCTAGTCAGAACGTATATCGACGATATTGCATTTAATTTCACAAAATTAAATGTCTTATAACATTTATTACAAGTCAATGTCATTTGACCAAGCACTATTCCAACAATATCCACATGTCAAATGGGATACCCCCAGACCACCAACCTCACCCTGATTTTCAAGACTATGAGCTCAGTCAGCAAGCTTATCAAGCCGACTACCCCAGCCACTATCCACCCTTCCAAGATCAAATCTATCCACCATGGTCATACGATGCAGGGGACCACTTCCCGACATGGTCAAATGGGGATTGGTCAACTCAGGATCCCCATTATTACCAAAACCAAGCTTGTCCCTATCACCATCAATATCAACCTCATCCTGAACAGAGTTTTGAACCACCCTTGGGCGAGAATTATTATACAGACTCTACAGAAGAGATGATCGGAGGATTGATGGTATCCCAGCAAATCATGGGGCACTGCTTGAAAATCAAATGATGAGCTGACTCTTGAAATGCAACACACATATGATGAGCAGAAATCCAGCATGGATGAAATAATCAAGCAAGATGCCCTTTTAACTGATATTATGAAGGGGATACAAGAGGACAGAGCAAAGTCTGAGGTGAATGAGAATAGGATAGATGAAGGAGGTATGAGTGAGCCCGAGGAAAAAGGACTGTCAAATGCTGATGAAAAGTCAGAAGTACCATTGGAGGAGCAAGAAGAGGTAGAAGCTGTTGGAGTAGAACTAGCAGAGGAGGAGTCCCAAACTGAAGAAGAGTCTGTCGTCATACTTCTTGATGACGAAACACCCCGGGAAAATCAGAGGATGAACCTCAAGGGACGGAAGGAGAAGTCATCAAGCGTTGTGAGGGACTAGACGCTACTTTGTTCTACCTCCAGACGAGAACGATGCATGCACTTGATAAGAAGGTGGAAGGATTTACACCTGGAATGGAAGGAGAAAAAACACCGGCAGAGAGGCCACCTCTAGTGATTGACAAGCTTGATGGGTGTTGCGCAGAAGGAAAGCCAGAGCTGAAGGAGGAGAGAACCAAAAGAAAAGCTGCAAGATTTACGTTCTGGGTACAGCTACAGCCATGGCCAGAGCAGTTTAAGGTAGAAAAGCTCCCTGACCCCGGACTATGTTCCAAGGAGAAGAAAAAGATTCAGGGGAATTACAAGGATCACAAGAAAAAGCGGGCATAAACGTTGGTGATGTACTTCCAGAAAGAGGAAGGGTTAATTCAGGATCTCCAGTTGATAATCATTCCCATAACGGGTTGCCTACTTCTGAGATGATCAAGTTGGAAAGCAATTCAAAACCAATTGATCCAGTTAATTGCAAAGGTGGCAACGGGAACCACATGATGGAAGACGATGAGAAGGAAAGGAAACTGCAAAACCATAAGCACAGAGGTGCATAGATGATGAATTGGGTAGAAAGTATTATTTCTCATGTTTTGGTGGGAATCGAAGCTTCTCCTGAAAATAGGAACTTTTGAAACGACACAAGTTTTAACGCAAAATTGGTAAAGTAAAAGAGAGATAGAAAGAAAAGTGTGGTAGTAGAAAATGGATCCACCTCGTTAGAGAGAAATATATTTCCTTAAAAATAGGAAGTTTCTATTTATGGTACGGACCAAAAAGGAAAGAGTTCACATAATTTCAGGGGACGGTTACCCTTGTTTGGTTTCTCTTACAATTTCTATTGCCCTTGCTCAGTTGCGATAAGATTCTACACAAAGAGAAGATGCAAGTCACATCGATGTATTTATGTGTTTATCATATATCTATGTAAATTGCATGAAAATTGAATTAGTTCACGTAATCACCTAAATAGATCCATTAGGGTCTGTTTGATTCCGCACTCTTCCACTGCAACAACCCCTACGCTTTTTCCCGTCTTTCTTACTTTTATCATTTATGACCCATATCATCTACTACATTATTTCAAAAAAAATTCTCATTTTCTCTTATTTTACCAATTACTCCCCCGATCCTTTAAATTTTGTCACACTTTGACCGGACATGGATTTTAAGAAATGTAATGGAAAGTGAGTTGAAAAAGTTAATGGAGAGTGAGTCCTACCTCTATATATTAGTTTTATAATAGAATGTGAGTTGGAATGAGTTAGTGGAATATGAGGTTCACTATCAAAAATAGTAAAAAGTTAAACGTGACAAATTTTGTGGGACGGACGAAAATGGAAAAATATGACAAAATTTAAGGGACGACGGGAGGGAGTACATTTTACAACTCGTATCATTCTTAAATAACCCATTTCATGGGAAAAGAGGAAGTATCAATTTTCAGTATCGATATATTTATCTATCTTAATATACCCTTTTTTCAAAAAAAAATCTTATCTATATAGTTTATGATTTTTACTTTGAATACATACTTTTAATTTCTGTACACAAAACAAAAAATGGATTCATGAAAAAAGAGTTTACAATGATATTCACGACACACAGTTTGATACTGATTACTCTAGTACGGAAGCGGAGGAAGCGATGAAAATGACTAACATCGGAAAACAATAACAATATTATATACTATGTTCGACCCCAAGAATTTCATTTTATGGATCGGCATTGCTTCAAACAGATGATTAATACAGGCTTGAATGCCTAACTATACATGTATTGCACAGATTTACTTTTAAGTAGTGATTCTGTTTGACAATCTTTCATACTACAAATATTACTTCTTCCGTACTAATTAATACTCCATCCGTCCCAAGATAAGTGAGTCATATTCCTTTTTTGGAATGTCCCATTATAAGTGAGTCATTTCTCTATGTACTTCTCTACTTTTCTTTCTCTCATGCTTTATTCTCGCTACTTTAACTATTTAAATATCAATTCCTTAAATCACATGCTCAAAAAATGTGTTTCGTTTATCTTGGGACGGAGGGAGTATGGCATATTGACCTTTTTAGTCTCAAAGAAGATGATAGGAGTATATTTTTGTTTTGGGAAATTTTGTACTCCCTCCGTCCCATGTTACTTGAGCCGTTTCTTTTTGACACGAGATTTAAGAAAGTTGCGTTTAGTAAGTTAAATAAAGTAGAATAGAGAATAAAGTAGGAGAGATGATATAGTAAAAGAAATAATAAAGTAAGTGTGATTAGATGTTTTGTTTTTAGCCAAAAAGATAAAAATGACTCAAGTAATTTGGGATAACCCAAAATGGAATACGACTCAAGTAACTTGGGACGGAGGGAATATTTTCTATTAATGCTACACGGCTACACCCAACCACTTTCTCTTTCCAATTAAAATACTCAACTCTATTTCTCTCCCCATTTAATAGTTACACCTAGGGATGTCAATGTAACCCGTAACCCGTGGGCTGGCCCGAATAGCCCGCCAAATTTATAGGGTTAGGGTTGGAAATTTCTAGCCCGATAAAATCAAAACCCGATTAGCCCGCACCCGATTAACCCGCAACCCATTAGGGCCAGACCCGAAAACCCGACGGGCTGGCCCGAAAACCCGAAAAAATTTCTATTATTCTATTTTTTTACTCCTAATTCGACATTTCATTGATTAATTTTACCTAAAAAATAACTTTCAATTTTATATTAAATATACAAATTATATATTAAATTTTTATTAATATAATAATTGATAAATAAATTAAAAACTTCAAATTCACAAAAAAATATTTAAATTTCTAAAACACGCATTAAAATTCTACGAAATATCTCAAATATTAGTATTTGATCATGTTTATGATTGAGTTTAAGCATATATCTCAAATATATCATAATTAAATGTTTTACATTGTATGAATATTAGTAATTTTAATTATTATTTATTGGATTGATCGCATGTTATTATTATCGGTAGCAACCCGATTAACCCGCTGGGCTAGCCCGAAACCCGAGCTTTTAGGGTTAGGGCTGAGCTTTTATGACCCGAAAGAAATCACAACCCGATTAACCTGCACCCAATTGACCCGCAACCCGAGTAGGGTTGGCCCGAAACCCGACGGGCCGGCTCGATTGACATCCCTAGTTACACCTTTCTTTTATCTCTCTAAATCTAATTAAACATACTAACCAACACTCTCGAAATTCCGTGTTGACTAGTAAGCCTCTGTTCGGTTGCAACCTGGAGAAGGATAGATATAATATACTTTCCTTCAGTAAGATGCCCGCACAAAGCCTGAATAACTAATGCAATTTAACTATTTTAATTAGACTATTCATCTTACCTTACCCCCTCCAACTAAATCAATCCTAGATAAAGCCCATTCTAACCTTACCCCCTCCAACTATATCAATCCTAGATAAAGTCCATTCTATCAAAAAAAGCACATCTATGTTGTATCCTATATAGTTATCCACCATTATTTTATATGGTTAACCGAACGGGCACTAAATGTATTATGACGGAGGGAGTATATATTAACTGTAGTACTCCCTCCGTTCCATGTTAATAGAGTCATTTTACCATTTTTGGAAGTTCCAAGTTAATTGAGTCATTTCTATATTTGGTAAAAAGTAACCCCCTCTCTTACTTTATTCTCTCTACATCTCTCTTACTTTATTCTCTCTTACTTTATTCACCAACCACTTAACACACTATTCTTAAACTCCGTGCCCAAAAGAAACGCCTCAATTAACAAGGAACGGAGGGAGTATGTGTTATCGATATACAACATGAATTTATGGAACGAGCTTAATAGTAATCTCCTCGAATAAACTCGTTTAGTCGCTTCAATTCTTCATGTTGTTGCTCTACTACAGCTTTCACAACATCCACAATGGAAATCATGCCTATTATCTTCCCATCTATAACCGGGGCATGCCGAATCTGATTCTCTGCAACATACATTTTTTTTTAATATCCTTCACCAATATCAAGTCTTCTTATTCACACATGAAATAGACCCACTTTTATTTTGGATACAGAGATTATGGGATACAGATATTAAGGAAGAGTTTTTAGTTAGTTAAGCGGAATTAAAATAAAGTACTACTCCCCCTTCCCTTAAAAGTACAATCTCTTTCCTTTTTGGTCAATCTCCTAAAAATAAAAACTTTCTATTTTAAGAAATTTCTTTCTCTCTAAGGAGGCGGGACCCATTTTCCACTAACACACTTTTCTTTCTATCTTCTCTTACTTTACTAAAGAGGCGGGACCCATTTCTCTAAGGAGGCGGGACCCATTTCGTTTCAAAAGTTCCTATTTTTGAGAGACGGATGGAGCATATAAATGAAGAAAATAGTATGTAAATAAAATAAATAATTGAAGTCAAATAAAGTAACGAGAGAATAAAGTCAGAGAAATTAAGTGTTTTTCATTATATAAGAAAATGATTCAACTATATAATAGGACAGCCTAGAAAGGAATACAATTTTATAGGAAGGAGGAAGTACCAGTCATGAGCTGCATTGCATGAAGAATGCTTGTATCTAATGTAACTATCACTAGCTTGTCCTATAATATAAACCAAATCTCATAGTCAAAAGATGAAGTGGCAATCAAATCTTCAAGACCTAAAGCACTAACCTTGTTAGTCATGATCTCCCCAACTTTTGTGTATATAGAGGACCTGTCTTGCACAATCACCTTCCTCAAATAGCCTGTTTTGACATGCAACATTTTACAATTTACTGTATTTATGTAGAGTCTTAACACAATTATACGATGTTACCTCGTTCCGTTAGAATTCCTGCTATATGATGTTGCTCCCCCAGCTTAAGAACCACGAGAGACCCTACGTTGTTCTGAGCCGACTGCAATGTTTCACTTCATCAGTATACGTCATTACATGACATGATATTTCATGAAAGAGCGGGGGAACTCACTCACTTGCTTGACAGCATCATAGACGGTGTCATCTGTCCGACACCAGAGCCAGGACCCGGCCTTGTCTTGCCCTTTGGTCGATAGCACCTCTGCGACCGTTGTGTTGTGCAACCCTGTCTCTGGCCTTGCACTGCTCAAACGTTGCGGATGCTTTGTTGTGCAAAATCGAACTGTCTGTAGAAGCCCTTGCATTGTTGATCCTAGATTTGGAACACAAAAAAACAACATATGACCATGCTTCTTGCAGTATTGTGTTTCCTAGTATGATTACTAAATTTAGGTATGAAGTTTCTTAGGTAATATTTGATTAACACAGAGTGAGACCAGGACTTATATGTGGAATGTGTGACATGAGAAAGATCAAAATTAGATTGTACCTTCTCAGAAATTCAACTACAGAATACAGGGCTTAATTATCCTTATAAAGCAAGCTGTAGCGATTAGAATGTTTCTCCCCATAATCAGTTGCTTGTTGGATTAATTGTGTGTGTTCTTTTCTAGATTAAGTTGTTGCCAACTTTAACTTTCTTAACTGTCCAAGTAATTAATTGTTTTTGTTCAATATGAATTGGCTTAGTTTGAATAGTCTTTTGTAGTACAACAGGGAATAGATTCCAAGTTTGTGGTGTAAGAAAGGAAAAAACCATGGAAGGGTGAAAAATTGGACAAAAATTCTAAACTTAGTCCAAAGTTGGACATATGATTTTGGACAAGTAAAGTTGATTCCCTACAAGGCCAAGAAATCATCTGCACCAACTTTTGCACCTCAAAAAGATATAAAATATCCAGTTAGTATTAGCTGATCATCAAAATCTATCTCAATACAAAAAACAAACTCCTGCTCCCTCTCTTCATGGCAGATCGAAAGTCGTTATTCCCTCGATTTTGGCCTCCGTCAGCCTCACGCCGTACGCCCTCCATCCAAACCGGTGCTGCACCACCATCAGCAACCACCACTAAACTCCCGCGTCGAGCTGAAGCCAAGACTCCGGTCAGGCAGTCGACCACCAAAGGCAGCAGCTCCCCCGAGCCAAGCAAATCGCCCACAAGTGAATTGCAACCCAAAGACGAGCCTAAAACCTCACCACCATCGCGTTTCCCACCTTCATCAAAGCCTGCTTCACCCTCTCGATTGTCGTCTCAATCTAGATCCCCTCCCTCTTCACCCCAAGCACAATCCCCGTCTCGTGTGACCCCCTCCACGCCCAAACGAGCGTCAAAACCTGCTAGTCCAGTCGGTGACACTCCTCGTTCTCCCAAGCCCACTTCCCCATCAAAAGCCCCCATTTTAGCATCTCAACAAGAAGCAGAGGCGAAGGAAGAGGTTAAACCTGTAGTAGCCAATGGCCAAGCTCGGGATGGGAAAAGCTTCAAGCACGATGATGAGGAAGACAAGCCTTCTGAATCATCACAACTTGACGATGCAGGGCCACCTGAAAATAGCAAAATCTTGGATGATGGCGGAGATGCCCCCGATGTAAAATTGGATGCAAAGCCTGAAGATGTGAAGGAAGTAGTGGAAGCAGACGAGAAGGAAATCGTCAATTCTGCTGCTTTAAAGTCTACCTCTGCAGCACAAATTGTGGAAAAGGCTGAAAACCCGAGCGAAGAAGGCCATACCTTCAGAAAGAAGCAAGATGGCCCCGACATGTTAGTAACACCCGGTGACACTACATCTTCTCAACCAGTGAAGAAAAGCAAAAAGATCATGGCCGACATGTCGAAATTTGCCAAGGAAATAGCCGGTGGAGACCACAAAAAAGCCATTTCTGACAGGCCTGTAAGCATAATAACCCTGGTAGGAGAGAACAGAGGAGCATCAATGCACATGGAGTCCGATCATTCAAAAAGAGAGAGGCCGGTTCACATTCACCGGAGCTACAAGAGCAACCCTGATCAAAGTCCTGAAGCTACCACCGATGGAGAGGAAAGCTCCCAAGGGAAAAAGTCAGAAAACGAGAGATGCATGGAAGATCAACCGTCGGAGGCATATGTAAACAACAATGCACAAGGGATCAACAACTCCATCGTGTTCAACACTTCCATCGTTGAAGGAAGTCCAGGAGTTCACATGGTTGTCAGCCATCAGCCAATCAAGTCAAAAGACGAAACAAGTCTGCCTGAGGCACGAAAGGCTGAAGTTAGCACCAGTCGTGCAGAGAAACTCACCTATCAGCCAACAATTCGAAGAAGATGCCTGCGAGGTCTTCTCATGGAAACGAGTGATTCTGAGCAAGAAAAGCCTCGACGTCATGGTTGTCGTGTTTCATGTCAGAAAGGAAATAGAGAGAACAGCATAGATGTTCTCTAAGATGAAAATCACAAGTCCACACATACATACATACATACATACATACATAATAAAGCTGATGCTGCACTTGAACTGACACTTGTCTGTAAATATTTCACTTGTAAATAAATAAACCAACATTTTCCGTAGTCACTATTAGCAAAGCATTTTGGAATAGCTTACAATTATAATTTCTTGCTCTACATAAGCAACACACATCCAAATGGTTTAAGTTCAATTTTTTATCCAGAATACAAAAGCATCGAAAGCGAAACCATATCCTTGACGTCTTATAAGTAAAACATATCTTATGAAGGATGAACGCAAGGCATACCTTCTTCCACGGAAAACAGAACCTAAAAGTATATACAGACATATCTATTTGTTCGGGTGGCATCCACTGCTTAAAAATAACAAGCCTACTCGCATACTGGTTTCGTATCAAAGCTGCTTAGACAGATAGCGAAAGCTTGGAACGCAGAGAGGGGATATCGAAAGTCCATGGTAAATATGTCCTTTCCTATCTTCCCGAATTGTAAGATGGCATTCTCTTGTTCTGAAGCTGGAACATTCTCTGATGAGTCCCCCGCAGCTACAAGCTGAAAATTCTTGACCGATGCCACTGTAACACGTCCTCTGAAGTTGAGACACCAACACTGCAGCTGCTCATGCCATCTCGGAGTTTTGTTCTTCAAAATGAGTGGTTCACCAATGCTGGTGTACGGTTGTTTCGACTTTCCTCTGATAGGGACGTCGGAAGCAGAATCCTGTTTTCTCATTTTGGAAGCTGTCAAGGGGCTAAAAGCTTCATCGTGACCACAACCAAATGTCGCACTTCCACCTTCCTCAGTTGACGATATTGGAATCGTGCAGTTCATCCTTCTTGGCCCTCTTGTTCGGAGAACATTAAGTTGGTAAGCAATGGTTGCAACATTAAAGCTGCAATTAGGTATTCTTGGTGCCACCTTCTTGGGGGAAATTCTTTTCCCCAACCAACGGTGCGATTGGATAGGAGTGTTGCAGTGAGGCCGAGAATCGTGAACGTAGAATTTGGAGCCAAAAAAGTTGGATCTGATCACATAAAGTTATAGTTTAAACAAGAGGATTATAATGAGAATAGAAATGAAAGAAAGACACCTTAGTTTGCCTGCATAACAATCACTGGTGTGAGAAAAAGACATGACAAAATCTGTTTTCGTGGCCCTTTTGATTCGTTTCGCTGCTAACAGAAACTTACTGGCTTCCCCCGAAATAGCTGCATAGGTTTCAGAAATAGAGAACACACACTTTAGGACGAACCAACGCCAAGACTGAAACTATGATAAGAACACGCAGGTAAGGGAGTTATCTGCCATTAATTATAAAAACGAAGCAAGACAAGACTAGCATATACATGTAAATCATCAATCCATAGATTGTATTCCCAGAGAGAGATGATGGTCACTTGCCAGGGGTTAAGCCGAGGTATAGCCTATAAGTCGAGGTTGCCCTTTCCCTTCGGATAAAGCACTGAATCGGAGACTCCCTTGGCCCGGGCTGATACACATTTTCAATCAATCAACAATGATGAAGCAAAGATAGGGGGAGAAAAACTAGGTTACCTGCTTAACAGACATAGGGAAAGTGAGTAAACCACATTGCTCGGGAGTCCGAACGACCTCTCTAACTATCCCCCTCCAAGACTTGCAAACAGCAGCACAACACACCACAGACCTTCGAGCCGGCCACACACGCTGATTAGCCTCTACTCTAACAACGATATCAAGAAGCAACTCCGGAGGCAAACTAGCCCACATGCTCTGCTCCTCCACACTTAGATCAGTGCTTCTATGCCCACATTCCTTCTCATCTATGCCCCTTTTCCCCTTAAATGCCATCTAAAGCCACAAATCTAACAAACTACAAACCTCCAAAGCCAAAATTGAGGACTTCTTTACCTAAAGCTAAAACTACTAAAACCAAAATCAAAACCATGATTTCAGATATTTCACAAAGAGAATAAAATCCAGTAACCATCAAACTCATAAAACAAGCAAGAAATAAAAAATGGGAAGCCGTAAAATAAGTAATTTTCACGCATCACAGTCCCCCATATATACACACAGATTGATGCATTTCTCCACGGAAAAGTGCCCCAGCGTGTAGGAAAATTTTCAAGAGACAAATTCAGTGGATCAGAACTGACCCCAAGAATTACATTTTTCCCATTTTTGAATAATCTTTTTCCTTTTGGGATGTCTTAAAATTGTCTGCTTTTGTGTGTCGTTTTGAATAATCTTTTTTATGGTGATAATAATTTCCAACTGCCCCTTTCATGGTCGTTAAAACTAACAATCAGCAGAATGTGTGACAGAAAATGAACAGAAGGGAAAGAGGCTGATAATAGGATATGGGTTATGACTTGTTATTTTGAAAGGCGACATTAGCAAAGTCCACGTTCATTTGCATGTAATTTTAATAAATAAAGTACGATGAATAGTTGAGAATGACACAAGATTTTAGAAGATATTGTTTTGTGTGTTAGGTGGAGAGAGAAAATAGTATATTATATCAATATGAGGGAGAATTTTTTTCTTAAAAAGGAAATGTGACATCTTTTGGGACAAACTAAAAAGAAAAGTGTGACATATATTATGAGACAGAGATAGTATTTCTTTTAATTTTATTGTAGTAATATTATTTTTATATTAATAGTATACTAAATAAGTAGTGGATAATTTTTCAAAGAACTAAAAATTCAATAGCCGAGTGCCTCGGAAAAATCCTTAAATTCATTATTTCATAATCACACCTAAAATTAAAAAATTGAAAAAACTACATAATAAAAACTACAAATACGAAACAAACCATCATTTGATTCAAATACAAATTTAAATCCTAAAAATAAAAGATACTACATAACTTAAATCCTAAAAATAAAAGTTTAGACATAATGTAAGGCCTAAAAAAATCAATTGTCAAAGAAAATACAGAACAATACATTATTCAAAAGTTCATATTTAATCATATGCATACTTCAAAGAAAATTAAGAATACGATATAATTTGTTTATTGAATTTCAAATTCGAACGACATAAGAGCATCTCCAATGGCGGACGTCCGGTCGGACGTGCGCGACGGGCGACCGGGACGTCCGCCATTATGGCAGGGGAGGTCGGATACGGACGTCCCGTGAGGACGTCGGGTGTCCTCGGACGTCGGCGCGACGGGCGGGCGGACGTCCGCCATTGTGGCGTGAGTCGGACGTCCGATTTTTAAATTTTTTTTAATTTTTTTTAAACTCTATATATACTGCTCGTTGAATTTTTTTTAAATCATGTATGTTTTTTTTTAAATGAAGTTGTTAATTTTTCCCGTTCGTATTCGTGTTGAAATTTTATTTTCGTAAACGTAAATTGTTTTATTTGTGAATTTGTGATTTTTTTTATTGCGGGAAGTCCTAGTGGGAAGGGCGATGGGAAGGGCGGATTGTGAAGGGGATGTCCTAGTGACGTGGCAGTGGGATGGGAAGTCCTAGTGACGTAGGGGGAGGTGTTTTCGGGATGTCCTAGTGGATGTCCGAGTGGGACATCCGCCCACTGGAGATGCTCTAACAAAAGAGGCCGTCATATGTCGGCTCCCCATAGGCCGAACAAAAATACAGATTACGTCAGCGACATATGTAGGTGGGGTCGGCCGACCCCACCGCCGGCCCACTGACCCACCGTATAAGAGTATCGACTATAGGCGGACAGACCCAATAACCTCGCCCCCTTTTTTTTGTCCACAGCACCAGTTTATTTGTCTGCGCCCACAAAAAAAGTTATCCGCAGCTATAAGGTGGACACTTTCAATAGCCCCCAAATTTTTTATTTCAATTATAATTCAATTATAATTAAAATTATCGGACTATACATAATTAGAAAAAAATGGCTATTATTAAATAAATTAAAATTAAACACTAAATTTTCGTCATTTTTAAAGTAATAGTAAAATTATACAACGAAAATTTAATTTATAGAAAATCACAATGTTCTTCACACTGCGCCACCTCCCCTACGTGCCCAAACTTCTTAAATCAAATCGGCCTAGAGTGTGGTATGTGATGTGCTCCTGCGCATATCAGTGAAACGTTGGAGCAAATATTCATTACTACGTGGTACACTCATCTGTATCGGCACGGAGGCAACACCGTGACTTGTACTTGCGCCATCTTCCGGTGCCCAGCGCTCTGCAGGAAATCCTTCATCTTCTATTATCATATTGTGCAATATGATACATGTTAACATAATATTCGTGACATCATCTTCGTGCCAAACTCGTGTCGGGCACCGTATAATGGCCCATCGCGCTTGGAGCACACCAAAAGCTCGCTCAACATCCTTCCTAGCAGCCTCTTGTTTTCGCGCAAAATATTGTTTCTTCGGTCCAACCGGTTGGCGAATTGTCTTGACGAATACGAGCCACCGAGGATATATCCCATCTGCCAAATAGTATCCCCTATGATACTGCGTTCCGTTGGCTACGAAGCTGATTTCTGGACTCTCTCCGGCACTCATCATTGAAGAGAGGCGATGACTAAAGAACATTGATGTCGTTGTTCGAGCCTGCAACACCGAAATACGCATGCCAGATCTGCAAACGGTAGTCAGCAACGGCTTCCAGAATCTTTTTTTTAATAAGAATATCTTTTTTTTAAATTAACTCCTATACAATAGATAGGAGGAAATTACGACTGATGTCAAGAGGGCTCGAACTCGGCACCTCATGCAATAATGTCTAAGCTCCTTGCCGCTAGGACAAATGCTCTGGACAACGGCTTCCAGAATCATCGATGGACCTTTGCTTATGAAACCAGTTGTGAACTGGCCTTTCCATGCCACCGGGCAGTTTTTGCACTCCCAATGCATGCAATTGATGCTTCCTAACATCCCTGGGAAACCGTGAACCGAACCGTGCATATCTAGCAGTCTCTGGCACTCATCAGAAGTGGGCTTTCGTAGGAACTCCGGACCAAATATTTCCCGGATCCCCTTACAAAACTGCCTGAGCACCGTTAGGCTAGTCGTCTCACCCATCTGTAGGTATTCGTCGAACAAATCAGCCGGTCCGGCATAGGCAAGCTGCCTAATTGCAGCGGTGCATTTCTGCAAAGTAGGCAGCCCGATCCGGCCAGTGCAATCACTCTGGAGGGTGAAGCACCGATACCGCTCCGCCAAATTCGTCGTTATATGGTTGAAGAGCCGTTGCGACATTCTGAATCACCGACGGAAAATCTCGGGTGGATAACGGGAGTTATCCACAAAGTAGTCCGCCATTAGACGCTGGCGCGCTCCGCTATGGTCTTGTTGGATGGTCCGACGACGAGGGATCGCGGCCTCTGCGATCTCCGCCGCGTGCGTCGCATCCTCCTTGCCGGCCTAGTTCTGCACCTCTTAAATCAGAGAATTCCACGCGTCGTTCCACAAATCGTCCATTTTAAATACCAATGGAATCCACAAATTTTAGTGAGAGAAAGCATGAGTGAAGAATTGGAATGGTGTGAAAATAATGAGTGAATTGGGGTGTATTTATAGGTAAATTTAATTGAATTTAAAAAACACAAAAAATAAAAAATCGTCCACCCCAAACCGCCCCGCTATAGGCCGGCGCGCCTGCCGCCCCGCCGGCCCGCGATAGGCGCGTCCTCACACAATTCTCGCCGAAGGGCCTTCCGCCCCATTTTTTTTGTCCGCTTCGGGGTGGACATCCCTCCCACTATAGACCGCCCCGCCTTCGCCGCTTCCGAGGCGGCCGACGCGCCTATACTATATTGGATGCTCTAATACCCTCCAGCAGCCACCGACCCCACGGTATCCAAACCCCTGCGCTGTCGCCTACTCTCCTCTGCTGGTTCTTCTGATTATCGCCGCTGATTTCTAAGCTGTAAAAACTTCCGCTCCAGCGTATTAATACTCGATTTCCTTTAATTTAATTTGACTTATAATACGATAGCACACTTGGGGATTGACATGAGATTTTAGAAGATTTTATTTTGTGTGTTAAGTTGAAAGAGAAAATAGTATATTTATATTAATATGAGAAAGAATTTTTCTAAAAAATGGAATGTGACATCTATTATGAGATGAGACGGGGAATACTTTTTACTTCGCAGTTCATTGGATATAGCCTATTTTTAGTAGATGTGAGATGGGGGAATACTTTTTACTTCGCAGTCCATGGATATAACCTATTTTTAGTAAATGTATGTCAGCATTTGTTCCATTATTTCAATTCAAAACTATGTTTAATGCAATTACGCAAAATCAAATTTTAAGTCTAACGGACGCCACTAAATATGTCATAAGAAATCAAAGAATTGTTATATGTATAACAATAATAATAATAATTATTATTATTAATATTTTCTCTCACTTTATAGTGAGAATCAATTTTTAAATTTAGTAATTTCGTAATTACTATTTGTCCTAATTTAAATAGATATGATAATTGAATTTGATTTTTTAATTATAATTTAAGTGATTTATTTTAAGAATTTTAATGTATTGATTATGTTATTTCACTTTTAGATTAATGAAAAAAAACTCCAAAAATCCTCGGCTCTCTACTAGTTCTTTTAATGTTGAATAAGAACCACAATAATTGAAAAATCATGTGGTAGTTGATAACAATCCAACGACATTGGTATTGATGAAAGAGAAATAAAGGTTTATCATGGATTATGAAAGTCTATTAATAGTTTTGATGTAAACATTTGAGATCGTAATTGTAGAAAATATGTATTACGAAATAATTTTGAGTCGTTTTCAAAATATGTACACTCATAGAAGCCAACTATCTCGCACGTATAAGATATTGATATTTATATTTTATGTATTTTTGTTGAAAAAATAATTATTTAAATATTATGTTTGTTGACTTTGTTCAAATCGACCCAACGGTTATGAATTTCTGGATCCTCCATTAGATTACGTGGGAGCTTGTCTAAGCACTTGCTTAATGCCTTAAGGACGCGAGCACATGCTCTATAGTTTCCCTAAGCACTCTAAGGTATTTTCATCCCGTGTCAGAGATAACCACTTAAATCTTAGGCCATCCGCAACGCCGTCTCTTATCCGTCTCTTAACCGTCTCATCTCTTAACTATTCATGGGTCCGACTATACTTTTCACTCCATCTCTTAACTAAGAGACAACACCTGCAACCCTCCATATCTTATCCGTCTCTTAACCATCTCATCCATTAACTACTCATTCAATTTCATTTTTTATTTTTATTTCCAACAAATTCAATTAATAAAAAACACACTTCATTAAATATAATAAAAATACAACTTAAAATTCAAAAAAATAAAAAAACACATAATTAAAATCCTAAAAAAAAATAAAAATTACATAATTTAAAATACAATTTTATAGAAATTAAAAAAACTACTCCGCCGGCGAATCATCCCCCGAAGGCGGTGGCGGTGCACTCAAGCTACCTAGAGGCGGAATACCAATTTGTCTTGCCATATACTCAATTCCGGCAAGATGGGCTGAATATTGTGGAGGCGTCATGCGGGAAGTGTCCGCCATCGTGGCGGTCAAGTATATGGAGCCCGAGACCGAGCCCGAGCCCGCCTGGCTTGATTCGCCTCGGCCACTCCTCCCTCTAGCCGCCTTCGCCGCCTTGGTTCCTTGCGGCCGACGGCGCCCATGGGAGGACCCCTGCATCGGTGGTCGTGCTCTCAACCTCCTGTGAGGCAAACTCTTGTGCGGCGCTGCCTGAACCGCCCTCACTAGACGAGTATTGGCCACCCGCCGTGTGCTTCGTGCGTTTCGAGGTTGAGCCTGTGCTGGACTGGACACCGCCATCCCACTTTTCCTCGTCTTTGACCACCTCCCAAACATCAACATGTTTGAATTCTTTGCCGTTGTCGTCAAAAAAGACTCGCAAAGCCGCTCTCAGAATATCGGCTCCACTGGCTCCGCTTTGGTAATTCGCCGCTTCATTCTTGTAGATCCCACAAAAAATTTTTACTTCTCTGTCGACTCGGTTAAAATGACTGCGGAGCATCTTCAATGTGCGGCGGCAGGACCCCTTTGGCTTAATCTCGTTATAGGCGTCGGTGACCTTTTCCCAAAAACACTTCCGGGTTTGTTGATTCCCGACGATGGGATCGTACGAGACGCTGACCCAGGCGTTGTACCGAGCCATCGTGTCCTTGCGGCTGTATGGATGATACATCCTCCCCCTCCTCGGCCGCCTCCTCCTCTTCCTCCACGGCGTCGAATGCGCGAGCCCTGTAGCTTCCACCGCCTCGTCCTCCTTCCGGATTGGGTTCATCCAGGTAATCCTCCCTAATTTGGGATAATCCCTGCGAATACCTCGGGGCGGAGGGACGAGCGTATGCATCCACATCAAAATGGGGTGGTTGGTACTCCGCCGGCGTCGACGAGCCTTGGGTACTTGACGTCGACGAACCGGAACCGGAACCACCCAAGACATTGGACATGCCCCCAGTCGCAAAACGCGTTTATGTCAAAGCCGTCGGAGCCGCCTGAGTTTCAGTCGCCGGACATTTTGTGATGAAAATTGGAGAGGTGAGATGAGAATTGGAGAAGAAATGGAGATGATTTGAGAAGAGTAGATGTGTGTTTGTATGTATAATGAGCCTGAAAGATGAGTATTTATAGAATAAAAAAAGAAAAAAAGAAAAAAAAACAACCGTTGAACGGTCATATGACCGTTTTTTAATTTTTAATTTTATTATTTTTTTATTAAAATCGATTTTTTTTTAAAAAATCGATTTATTGCTTCAGCGTGACGACGCCCACTCGCGGGCCGGCGAGTGGGCGTCACGCCTAGCGCCAGCGCGTGCCAACTGTCTCGCTGGGACGAGACGCTCGCCGAGACCGGGACGAAACGTGGGGTGCAACACCTCTCGACGCCGTCTCGTCTCGCCGAGACGAGATAGATATGGCAACGAGACGCGTTATGGATGGCCTTACGCACTTAGTTGCCCAAGTGCTTTGATGTATCTCGTGAATCGTCATTTCATGACACAATCAAGTGCATGTTAGATTGTTTACAAGATATGGAGCTAAGACGTTCAAAAATGAATTAACATTATTTATTCATGAAGTTGGGATCAAGAACTATTCAAGACTGAGGACCATTGCAGATGATGGTTTGACCAACCCAAAGTTGTATTAATTGAATTACATGCCAACGAGCCAGAATTTGAAGAATATCAGTAGTTTTATGAAAATTGAGCCTGAAGATATTAGGGCTTCACAAAAAAAAATCTTATTAGATGGCATTCATCTAGAGTTTGTTAAATTATTTTCATAGTTATTTACTTTCCAAATTAATAAAATAAGTAGATGAAAAGTTTTCGACCCATATTAATTGGCGTTGATTTGTTTTCCTTCTACCAATTAGAGTTTACTTTTATCTTTATTTTTCATTATGAAATTAGGTTCTCCATTGCCTATTTAAAGGAATGTTAAAATGTTAGAATTTTTGGGCTTCCACACGACTAATTTAATGTGTATGACTATTTTTTAGTTGTCCAATTAAAGTGATCTATTAAATATTAAAGTTTGGGCTAAAGTGTATTTATTTGTTATGGAAATAAGTGTAGATATCATATGTGATTTTCTATTTGATGAGGGACCGAATAGAAAATAAAGGGTTTATATTTATTATAAATATAAGCTAGGGTTATGGTCCCCAGACGTCAGATTATTGTGAAGGACGTCTCTGTATTCTCTCGGCAGATTATTGTGAAGGACGTCTCTGATCGTTTGGAAGATCCATAGCCGCTGCAAAGCAATTCCACCGTTTAATTCGTTATGGTACCTTCGTTTGGAAGATCCATAGCCGCTGCAAAGCAATTCCACCGTTTAATTCGTTATGGATCAAGGTACGCTTCCGCTCTACAGTTTATGCTCCTTCTCCGTCGTTCTTGGTTAATCATTATAGAGAGCTTTATGTAATTGTTCACTCAATTATTCCAACAAGTGGTATCAGAGCCACTCATTCTCTAAGAATTGGGAAAAGGAGAATTAAGGCTTATATTCTTGTCTGAACTTTGGAATTCAAGGAATCAAATTTCTTGATATTAGGTTTAATTTTTCAAATTAAAGTGTATGTATTCTAGCCGCCGCAAGTTAGGTTTTATGTATTGAATATGAATTTGTGAACTATATATTCACGCATACCTAGATTTGCGTTTATTGGGTTTATGAATATTGTGAATTGAGTTCTTGTTAAGTCTTGCGAATTCATGCTTCTGCACGTCTCTATACTTTTGGATGAATGAATTGATAATTCAATTCATATAGTATGTTTTACACGCATACCACTCTTTTCTTGGGTTGATGAAATATTGTGAAATATAAATCTGCCACTTCAATTGAGAATCAATTTTGTAACAGTTATGTACCGATCAAAAACCAAATTGTTAGAGCAGAGCCTGCTTTTAACTTAAATACTGCAGTTTATGAATCGCTTTTGTTTTGGTTTACAAATTGGATTTCAACTAATGCGAAATAGAATTGAGTATGGATTTCTTTGGTTTTGGAATTGATTATTCAATTCGTATGTGTCATGTATGCGTGAAATCTTGTGATTGAGAGTCTGGTGTTATGATTAATGGATTTATTTGGTTGATTTTGATGTTATTTTTGGTTGTTATGTTCGTTGGTTATGATCTTGGGGAACATTAAAATTTGGATTTTGTCAATTTTAGTGAAAATTGGATTTGGCAAAATTATATGGAATCTCATTAGGAGTCAGCAATTTTCGATTTGCTGGGGAGCTATTGGGCTGGCCGTAAGGATTTAACGACTTGCTGAGTTTGCAAGGTATGCGAACCCAGTGACTCGTTGGCTAGCCACTGTATTCCAGAAAGTTATCAACGACTTGCTTGCAAGCGTTTGTATTCAGTTTTAAAATAATAAATTCAAATTTTTTGGGTACATCTCATGTTCCTTATTTTCTACTAATGAGTGTGTATTTTAATGCGGATATTAGTCGGCCAAAAGGAAGATTAATATTTGGCACGAAATATACATATACTTGTGGTAATAAATACGTGACAATTATTCAGTTTCTTGTGAGTGGTGTGATGCCAAAGGGTGGACGCTACTTAACAAGATCTTATTGTCAGTATTTAACCACTGTAAGGAGGTCGCCATTTACAAGTTCATATTACTGTCAAAAGACTTGATGTGGATGTTGTGCTCGAAACCTCGTAATGTTTTACTAATATTCAAAATAGATTAGTCAAAACATGACGTTGCCAAATTAACCTCTCTTGTCTAGACTTCTTTATTGCGAATATTAGGACGGTGAAGTGTGTGTGTATTTTAATGCGGATATTAGTCGGCCCAAAGGAAGATTATTATTTGGCACGAGATACACACATACCTGTGGTGCTAAGTACGTGACAATTATCCAGTTTATCGTGTGAGTAGTGTGATGCCCAAAGGTGGACATTGCTTGACATGATTTTATTGTCAGTTTTGATCACTACAAAGAGGTTGCCACTTACAAGTTTATATTACTGTCCAAAGACTTGATTTAAATGTTGTGCCGGTACCTCGAGATGTTACCTTCTTATTTGGATTTTAGAATGTGAGCATGACAACTATTTTGGTTTTGTTCTCTGTTCAATTATGATATCTGCTTTTGCAGTTTCTTCCAACATGAACAATATGTTAGTGTTGAATGGGTCAAATTTTAAGGATTGCAAAGATTATATTCTAATTACTCTGGGTTGCATGGATCTGGATTACGTGCTAAGGACCGAGCAATTTATTTCTCATATGGATAATAGTACTCTTGATCAAAGGAGAAACTATGAGAAGTGAAAATGCATAAATCGCGTAAGTCTAATGATCATTAAGTACAGCATCCTAGAAGCCTTTCGAGGCACTACATTTTAGAATATTACTGAGGTCAGGCCAATGAATACTTTGTCAAAATTAAGGAACATTTTGCGAAAAAAACATTAAGGCTGAGACAAGCGTGTATGATCTCAATAAAGTATAAAGGCAAGGGCAACATAAGGGAACACATTATGCAAATGTCTCACGTTGCTTCACTTAAGCTTGAATTTTAAAGACTTGCTTGTGCATTTGGTATTGCACATCTGGTTAGTATCTCAAGAAATAAAGTAAAGGGCATTAAGAAAAGTTTATTGAGAATGCTGCTATGGATAAGGGTTCATCACAAAAGAAACAAAATAAGGATAATGATAGTTGTTTCGTTTGTGGTAAACAATGATATATAAAGAAGAATTGTAAGTATCACGCATGGCATGCAAAGGAAGTTACAATTCTTGTTTTGGTCTGTTTTGAAGTTAATTTGGATTTAATCCCTAATGATATTTAGTGGGTAGATTCTGGTGCTACTGCTCACATAAGGTTATCAATGTAAGGCTGTCTGAGCTACCGAAAGTCAATTGATGGTGAAAGATACATCTATGTGTGATATGACAAATCGGTGGACGTATAGACTATTGGGCATTGTAGATTGTTATTAAAGACTGGAATTTTTTTTCTGGTTTTTTGAAGGATACTCTATTGTACTGTCTTTAGACAGAATTTGGTTTCTATTTCTGCTTTGGACAAATTTGGTTTCTCTTGTTCATTCAGAAATAGTAAAGTTCTTCCTTCAAATAATTTTAATATTGTGGGCACTGTTTCCTGAAGTGCATATAACAATCTTTGTATGCTCAATTATGTTACTTCATATTCAGAAGCTTTACATGTTGAATCAAAAGCAGACCAAACATAAGAAATTAGGTGCCGACAGAGGTACAGACGTCCAAGAATTGATATATACAGACATTTGTGGTTCATTCCCTTTGGTTTCATGGAATGGTCAACAATATTTTATATCAATTATAGACGACTGTTCTCATAATGGGTACCTATATTTAACCAATGAAAAGTTTGAGTTCTAGACAAGTTCAAAATATTCAGGGCTGATGTTGAGCTCCAACTCGACAGAGGCATTAAGAGAGTCAAATCTGGCCCGTGGTGGCGAATAATACTATAGAAATGACTGCTCATGTGAACAATGTCAAAGACCTTTTGTCCTCTATTCGGAAGAGTGATCGTCCCTTAGTACACCATGTCGGGATCACACAAAATGAGTGGTGTATCTGAAAGACGAAATAGAACTTTTAAAGATATGTGAAGGAGTATGATTTATCATTCTTCTTTGTCACATTCGCTTTGGGGAGAGGCATTAAAGACTATAGCATATATATTCTCATTTGGTCATCCAGAAGAATTTAGGGATTTTTTAAATTTTATGATCCCACAAAAGGAACTAATTTTGGACGAGATATATAGTATTATTTGAGGATGTTGAGTTTGGGGGGAAGAATGTATTAAGGAACATTACTTTTAAGGAGGAGTCTGTATAGACACCTAGTATTGCTTCTGACAATGATCAGGTATCAATTACTATCATTGAAGAAGAAGCAGATTAAGAACCTCAAGATGATAATATTGTAAACATTCAATCTCATGTGGATGATGTCATTTAAAGTCATTCTCAACAACCTCAATTAAGATTCTCGTAAATGGTACCACAAATTCTATAAAGTAGTTCTTTCATTTGGATTCAGAAAGAATGCTATTGATGGTTGTGTGTATCACAAGTTCAGTGGGAGCAAATGCATCTTCTTGGGGAATATTGCACAACACCAAGAATCACTCTCGAACAAATTTGAGGTGAAAGATCTTGGGAGAACCTCTTTTGTATTTAGAATCGAAATAAATCGAGATAGCTCTCGAGATATTCTTCGGCTATCACGAAAGGTATATATTGGAAAAGTGCCTAAAGTATTTGAGATGCATAATTGCAAGTAAAGAAATGTCCCTATGACTAAGGGAGACAAACCTAGTCTCATTCAATGCCCTAAGATAAATCATGAGATTTAGAAAATGCAGAAGGTTCCATATGCTTCGGCGATTGGGATCCTAATGTGTGCTCAAGTGTGTTTTAGACCCAATTTGGTTTTAATTGTTTATATGTTGGGCAGATATCTCAATAACCCGACATGGATCATTAGGAAGCAGCAAAACGGGTTATGAGATATTTATAGAGAACTAAGCATTACATGCTCGCATACAGAAAATCAGATCATTTGGAGAGATCTTAAGGCATTTTGATTCTGATTTTGTTAGATGTCAATACAGTAAATGATCCATTTTAGGTTACGTGTGTCTGTTGGCCGTGGAGCCATTTCGTGGAGAAGTGCTGAGCAAACACTAGTAGCTACTTCTGCCATGACAACAGAATTCGTAACTTGTTTTGGGCATCTAGTTATTGAATATGACTCAGAAATTTTGTCACTAAGCTGCATATTGTTAAATGTATTGAAAGACCACTAAAGTTATGTTGTGACAATAACCCTGCAGTATTGTATTCCAAATAACAAGAGCTCTGCTATGTCATAGTTTCTTGGTTGTAAATTAAAGTTCAGAATGGACAAATACCTATAGAGCATAAGGGAACGCATTTGATAGCAAATTCGTTCACTAAAGGACTAACACTCAAGTTCTTTCATGGGCATGTAGCCCAAATGGGTGTTATGTTGTTTAAGGATACTTCCGTTCAGTGGGAGTAATTTTGGTTATTGCTCTATATTGTGTTTTGAACATGGAGTTATAAAACTCATGTTATTCTCTGCAGAAATAAAATATTATGTTTTGTCCATTATTTGTGTTATTTGGTTTTGGTTTGATCTCATTAAGAATTTGGGAGGACCAGTTGGAAATAGGCATGTATGATCACCTTGCATGAAATTTTCATGCTACACTCCATAATTGATCTGTTGTTGATTATATTTGCATATGTGATTACTGATGGGTTTAATCATGAAAAAATATGGTGACTGCCTCTTTAGTCCTATGCCAGTATGGTTGATAATAAGATTGTTCGGGAATACACTATGTGATAGCATATTTGAGCGCTCATTCGGTTTGTACACATTTATTTGGTGTCATGTGTTGCCCAAGTGGGAGATTGTTAGAATTTTTGGGCTTTCACATGACTAATTTAATGTGTATGGCTATCTTTTAGTTGCCCAATTAAAGTGATCTATTAAAGATTAAAGTTTGGGCTAAAGTGTATTTATTTGTTATGGAAATAAGTGTAGATACCATATGTGATTTTCTATTTGATAAGGGACCGAATAGAAAATAAAGAGGTTTATATTTATTATAAATATAAGCTAGGGTTATGGTCCCCAGACGTCAGAAGAACGTTCAATATCTCTGTATTCTCTCAACAGACTATTGTGAAGGACGTCTCTGATCGTTTGGAAGATCCATAGCCGCTGCAAAGCAATTCCACCATTTAATTCGTTATGGATCAAGGTACGCTTCCGCTCTACAGTTTATGCTCCTTCTCCGTCGTTCTTGGTTAATCATCATAGAGAGCTTTATGTAATTGTTCACTCAATTATTCCAACATAAAAATGTTTTTAACACATCTTAGATCATTTCAAATCACGAGTTTTATTTTCTCTCGAGTGATATACCACACCATCGTTATTTTTTTTAGGTGGAAATATATAAACTGGCACCGCAATCATTCACGATAGGTAGTCAAAACCTATTAGGGTTGTGAAATGCAATTTCTCTTCTACAAATAACAAACTATGTCACATACTGTGATGAACATGTATACGGCTTGTCTCCTAAGCATAATAATTAGACTTATTTGATTCTTCTACATTTAAATGCAAGTAAAAAAACATCTTATAAATGTATAAGTAAAAAATATACCTTATTAATTTGTAAAATTTGATAAATAGTTTTTACGAGATACAAGTACTTGGATAGATATTTTGCAGTATACAAAACTCAACAAAAATTATCATCAATTGTTTAATCTCGTAGGATTTTCAGTAGATAGAAATGAATCTACCATAATGCTTTTAACATAACTTTATGTTACATAAGGTGAGATTTTCTCGAATTACCAATATCTCTAATTACATGCTACTACCACTATTCCACAATAAGGGTCCACTTTTGCCTTTTTAATCTGTCTCACAATAAGAGTCCAATTTTACTTTTACTATAAATGATAAGTATGTCTCAACATTCCACTAACTCATTCCACTCACATTAATTATGAAACTAATAAATAAAAGTGGGACCCTTACTCTGTTGGTTATCGCAGCAGAATAAATAAGAATCTATTTAGTTTGATTATTGATTTATATCAAAACATGCTTTTTCAGATTGTAAACTTGGAATCATGTTCAAACAAGCATATAATCATAAATCAATTTGAATATATGCAATTAAAATCATAAGATTTACCGTATGAATTCAAGTAATTGAATTTGAACTCCTTCTTCAATCGATCTCTACCACGGATATTCTGATTTGTTTCCTTTAACTCGGAATTGACCTTTGTGTGGGCAAAGCTTGTCAAATCCTCAAAAGCTAGAGAATAAGTACCCTCTGCCAAGAATTGATGACTTATTTGACCAACTTCGAGGAGCTGGAGTATTTTCAAAGATGGACTTGAGGTCGGGATATCATCAACTAAAGGTCCGATGAGAGGATGTGCCTAAGACTGCTTTTCGCACTCGTTATGGCCATTATGAGTTTGTCGTGATGCCTTTTGGACTGATTAACGCCCCGACAGTTTTCATGGACTTGATGAACCGAGTTTTCCATGAGTAAATCGACAAATTTGTGCTAGTCTTCATCGATGATGTGTTGGTATACTCGAAGAACGAGGAGGAACATGGATGGCACCTGCGTACCGTGTTGGAAACATTGCGGAAGGAGAAGCTTTATGCCAAGTTTAGTAAGTGTGAGTTTTGGTTGACTAGAGTGAACTTTCTTGGTCATATAGTGATGGATGATGGAATTCAAGTGCACCCAGCAAAGGTCGAGGCTGTGTAAAATTGGAAATTACCGAAAACGCCGAGTGAAATTCGCAGCTTCTTGAGATTGGCGGGATACTACCGACGTTTCATCGAGGGATTCTCTAAAATTGCGAGACCGATGACGCAACTGTTGAATAAGGGAATCATAGTAGTTTGGACGCCGGAATGCGAGGCGAGTTTCCAACATTTGAAAGAGAAATTGACTACAGCACTTGTCCTAGCGGTGCCGGAAACCGACTAGGACTTCGTCGTCTACACTGACGCGTCGAAAGTAGGACTTGGATGCATGTTGATGCAAGATGGGAAGGTGATAGCGTATGCTTCTCGGCAATTGAGACCAAGTGAACTAAACTTTCCGACTCATGACTTGGAACTAGCAGCAGTAGTGCACGCACTAAAGATTTGGAGACATCATCTCTATGGAGTGAGATGTGAGATTTATACGGATCACAAGAGTCTCAAGTACTTCTTCGAGCATAAGGAGCTGAACATGCGACAACGACGTTGGCTGGAGATCGTGAAGGATTATGATTGCGGTATTCACTTCCATACGGGCAAGGCGAACGTGGTAGCCTATGCTTTGAGTAGGAAGAACCAACCGCAACTGGCTTCTCTCCTAACTCAAGAGGAAACGTTGATCCGTAAGTTCGATAGGATGCATTTAGAAATAGTAAAAGCGCCCGAGATAGTAGGAGGAAGAATAGCGACGCTAGTAATTGAGCCAGACTTAAGAACCAAGATCATAGAAGCTCAACGACGTCATGAGAAGTTGGAAGAGACACGTGCGAAGGTGAGAACCGATAAACAAGACCACTTTCGTGAGGAGGCGGACAATGCTTTGACGTTCGATGGACGTTTGTGTGCGTCAAACGATGAGGCGCTGAAAGATGAGATTTTGAGTGAAGCACACGACACGCCTTACACTGCTAAACCTGGAAGCACGAAGATTAGGGGTGGCAAACCGTGCGTGTCGGGTTGTTATCGTGTCGACACGATAACAACAAACACGAACACGACCCGTTAAGAAAACCCCAAACACGAACACGACCCGCTACCCTCAGACTCGAACACGATACGAACACGACATGAACCCATTAACAACACGAACCACTTCGGGTCAACACGACACGATAACAACAAGTACATGAGATGACACGATAACGACTCGATAATAACACGACTTGATAACGGTTAAACCTATTAAAAACATCCAATTGCTAATTACAATATCCGATCTAAACATAAAAACATCAATAATTTCTTGGTAACAAAATCCAAAAAAATCCAACAAAATCCAACAAATATCAACAAAAATGAAAATAATAAGAATTAATAATATTATAATATTATTTCTTAATGGATAACACGAACACGACACGGACATGACATGAAATTTTCGTGTCCTTAACGGGTCGACCCAATAACGACACGAACACAATAAGCTCTGACCCAAACCCATTAATTTCGTGTCGGATCGTGTCGTGTTATCGTGTCGTGTCAAAAATTGCCAGCCCTAACAAAGATGTATCGAGACTTGAAACAACGTTTTTGGTGGAATGGAATGAAAGGTGATGTAGCATCGTTTGTGGAACGATGTCTAGCGTGTCAACAAGTGAAGGCCTTACACCAACGACCGTATGGTAAATTGCAACCGCTCGAAATTCCTGAATGGAAGTGGGATCACTTGGCCATGGACTTCGTGATGGGATTACCAAAGTCACAAAAGGGGAATACTGCGATTTGGGTGATCATCGATCGGACAAGTTAGCTAAGCTCTACGTGAGTTAGATTGTACGTTTGCATGGAGTGCGAAAGACCAATGTATATGATCGCGATACGAAGTTCACGTCAAAATTTTGGATGAGTTTGCAACGGGAGTGATGAGTCTCATTCTCGGCCTCTGTTACTGGTCAGTATAAGATGCTTTATTGGATAATATCTGCAAAATAGTTGTTAAAGTGTGCAGGTTGAAGTACTAAATCATGAGGAAAGGTTCAGAAGGAATTCGAGTGAAAAAGCTACGAAAAGTGTGCAAGCTGGTTAGTATGAGCAGAAAATACGCAAACTGGCCAGAATGGATGCTACAGAACTGGACACGAGAAGGAAGGACTTGCTTGGAATAATCATCTATCTAAAGAAGTGCAAAATTGTCATTCCACATGAAGAGAAAGCCCTAGAAATTAGGGCAAGCCACCCTATAAATAGGAGCTGAACATAAAGAAAAGGAATTTTGACACCACTTCACTTAGGACTTATCATCACTACTACATCACTTTTGGGGAGAATAGCTCCACTAGCTCTTAGTTCCATCTAAATCCAGCAGCCTGACTTGAAGATTCCGGCCACCTGCCGGCGAGGAGCATCATGCCTAATTCATTCCAGCCGCCGTAGTTCCAGAAATTCCTCCAGTTTCAGTTTCTGATGAGCCAAACAATCTTTTACTTGCTTTGTTTTTAAGATTTCTTAGTTTAAGTACTTGTTTTTGCTTGCCTTTAACTTGGATTCCAGTAGCTACTTAGTTGGAACATCTTTTGGGTGATAATCTTGAATGCAATGAAGTGCTTGAATCTGCTTTGCTAAGTTAGATCTAGTTTTTCCTCAAGTGCTTACAAGTTTTAATCAGGTTAAGTTCCTCAAAAATGCATGGAATTCTTTTCTGCTTGTTTCTGTCACCCTGTCCCGCTGACCAGTTTGCATAGATCTCAGTTTTCTTAGCTTTCATTCTTGATTTCAAGTTAAATATTGCATTCACGAATTTTCAAGCTTGAGCATTCATCAATGGAGTTTGTCAGATCTTGTTAGTTTAGCTTGGTGAAGAAGAAAATGTCACAATCAAAGAATGAGACCACTTGTGTTGCTTTTGTTGCTTTATGCTTTTGTACTTGCACTTTTTCTGCTTTTCTGCACACCCAGCAGACAGTCTGCCAGCATGTCCTTTGATTCCATTTACCTTTTGTCTAGCCATTTTTAGTAAGTTTCGTCTAGTAGCTTCTCACATGCACACTCGCACCTTAGTTTACACACGCATTTTAATTTCTTTTAGCATGCAGCATTTAGAGCCCACCCTGACCTACTGGTCAGGAGGGGTATAGGTTCCATTTCATTTTCCGACTAGGTAAAACTCAACCCCAAAAAAGCGTGGTAGCTAACCAACCGCTCCCAGAATGTCATCGCAAGTGTATCTCGCCTACGTCCATCTCTGTGGGATTCGACCCTTACTACACTATACTAGCCAGTAGAAGTGGGTTGAGGTATTTTTTGTTGATAGGGAAGATAGACACAGACCCAACGACACAGCTAGGTCTAGGTACCCTCCTGGCCAGTTGACACACACACACAGAGTCATAGTCTCATCTTTTCCCTCTATCAGGGAGCTAGGCACGAAATTGAACTTTAGCACTTCTTATCACCCGCAATCTGATGGACAATCGGAAAGGACGATTTAAACACTTGAAGATATGCTGCAAGCCGTTATCCTAGACCGAGGAGAAAGTTGGGAAACTGTTCTGCCATTGGTTGAATTGGCCTACAATAATAGCTATCAAGCGACGATCGATATGGCGTCGTATGAATCCCTGTATGGTAGGAAATGTCGATCCCCACTCTATTGGGATGAGGTTGGTAAAAGAAGGTTGTTAGGACCCGACGCTATCAAGGAGATGACCGAAATTGTGCATCAAATCCGTGCAAGGATCAAAGAAGCTCAAGATAGGCAGAAGTCGTATGCTGACGTGCGCCGAACGGAAATCAACTTCGATGTTGGTGACAAAGTCTTCTTGAAAGTATCCCCGACGAGAGGAGTTGTGAGGTTTGGAGTGAAGGGCAAATTGAAACCGCGTTTTGTAGGGCCGTACGAGATTATTGATGAAGTAGGTCCTGTAGAGTATCGCCTGGCTTTACCTCATAGTTTTGGGAATGTGCACAACGTGTTCCATGTGTCGCAGTTGCGCAAGTACGTGTTTGATCCCAAGCATGTGATTCATCAAGAAGAGGTTGTCCTGACCTCCGATATGAGCTACGAGGAGAGGCTCGAAGCAATCCTAGATCGAAAGGTGCAAGAGTTGCGAAACAAGTCAATAGCATCCGTGAAGGTGTTGTGGAAACACCATGGTCCCGAGGAAGCCACGTGGGAGTTAGAAGATAGGATGAAAGAAAAGTACCCCTAATTGTTTTTGTGAGTGATAAGGCTCATTTCATGCATCGGTTTAAGGGGTAAAATGTATGCCACTTGATCAGTTTATCGCGCAAAACAAGTGTTAAAATGTGCAGAAATGCCACTTGACCAAGGCAGCAAGGCCGAACTGATCAAGCAAGTACAAAAGGCGAAAGAGGACAAAGAGTCGGGGGAGTTGATCAAGGGGGAGTAATCAAGCAGTTAAGAAGGGGGCAACTGGCTTCTGAAGAAAGCACGAGAGGGAATAAGCTGGAATGGGCGCACCATTCTGTTAGCAAGGACTACGTTCTAGAAGGGGACACGTGCATGAATATGAGACACAAGGACGGAGCTGAGTCACGAATCTGTTACTGATAAGTCGTATTCTAGGCCTTGGTTACTGGTCAGTATAACGTGCATAATTGGATTATATCTGCAAAACAGTTGCTAAATTGTGCAGGGAAAGGATTCCAGTCAGAAGGAAAGGTATTGGATAACTCAGCTGAAAGAGGCATCAGAATGTTGCTATACTGACCAGTATGCATGACAAAAAGGCTCGAGATGGAGAAGAATGATTGGTGGGAAGATCAGCCACAAGTAAGGGCAAAAGGGTTATTTTGCGAAGAGGGTCTACCCTAAAAATCAAGGGCCGACCCCCTATAAAAGGAAGCCACTTGGAGACAGATAAAGGGAATCAACCTTCACACTTAGTGAGAATTCTCTCTCGATAGATCAGTTCCTACAGCCTCATCCTTCATATTCTCGTTCCTCGCCACAGCCATGGTCACCCGAGTTCCATCAGTCTACCGAAGATCCACCGTCTTTCGTTCCAGCCAGTTTGTTGCGTAGTGATAGCAGTTCCATCGCCCGGAGTGGCAAAACAATCTTTATTTGCTTTCTTAGTTAATCGCACTTTGTTTTCTTACGTTGAATCGGTTACACTTTCGATATTTTTTTACTTTGAAGTCTTAGTTGTGATCCAAATGTTTTTATGATATGAAGTCGTTTTCGTGCAACGGATCCTGTTTGATTCTGTTTCTTTCTGCCTAGATAGCTTAGATCTAGTTGTTACGGTAATTTCCAAGTGTCGCGAGCATGTTTCATTTTCGAATTGATAGTGAGTTTAGATAGCTGTTAGGTTTTAGATCTGAAATGGTTAAGTGTGAAAACCTAGTTTACGTGATTTCTGCCACCTTGCATGTCACCCAGTAAGCGTAATTTCAATTTCGTTAGTTTAATCATTTTATTTGGAGTTTAGATTGTAGATCTATTCTTGTGGAGTTTGTTAACCTGAAATTTTCGTTCACAGCTCGAGACGTTCATCGCGGGAGTACGAGCAGCTCTTTCGCTCGAAAAATCAACCACCAAAACTGGATCCAACGACGACGGCTCTTCTGACGGTTTGGGGTCACACACGGTGGTTACGGGCAGCACCCCGCCGATGACTTTCCCCACGTTTGATGGCACTGATGCAATCGCGTGGCTTGCTAGGGCAGAACAATACTTTATGGTTTCCAATGTACCACCGGATAATCGCGTGACAGTTGCCATAGTGGCACTGGCAGGTCCGGCCCTGCCATGGATCCAATTATTGAGGAAACGAATTCCGACCCTATCTTGGGATCGGTTTACGCAGAAGATGATGCAACACTTCGGGGACAACGGGGCTCTCGATGAATATGAAGCCTTTGCTGCATTTCGACACGACGGCTCCCTAGCTGAATTTATAGCGATGAAGGCTGCCAAGATAACTAGTTCCTCGGATGAAGTCAAATTAACCCTCAACATCAACCATCTGTCGGGAACTCAACCTTCGACTCCGGTCTCTTGCCAACCGCCACTCTGGTGCCCATGAATCCAGGGGTTCCAGCGCGATCATTCTCAAAGGGATCCTCTCAATCCCCTTCTTCGTTGTCGACAGCGGGCTCCTCTCGGCCACCCCCGCGTCATTTTTCGGGGAATGCCGACAGAGGACTACAAGAAACATCTCGCAGCAGGCACTTGTTTCAAGTGTGGACTGAAATTCAGCCCCACCCATAGATGCCCCCCAAAGACTGAATGTTTTGGTCTGTGACGACGACGACGAGGCCCCTGACATCATCTCACCTGACGATAACGAGGAGTTTGATTCCGGAATTGAGTTGCAGCTGTCGGAATTATCCTCAAATGGTATTGATACCTCTCAGACTATGAAACTTTTCGGGGAAAATGGACAGCACAAGATGAAGGTGATGATAGATAGTGGTGCCAGCCACTGTTTTATCTAAGACCAGGTCGCCCGCACAATCCAACTCCTGATCACTCCTACCGCTCCGTACTCGGTGACATTGGGAGACGGGTCTTCGGTCTGGGTCGCGCGTGTTTGTCACGACGTTTCACTTACGTTGGCATCCGAGGTTTTCACTATGTCTTGCTACGTGTTTCCTCAGCGAAACATTGATATTATTTTGGGCATCTCGTGTTTGGCCTCTTTGGGAGATGTCACTGCCAACTGGGGCAGTCTATCAATGAAATTCTCGGTTCACGAGCGGACAGTCGTGATTAAGGGGGACCCATCTCTCACCCATCGCGCTTGTTCATCCCGCGACATCACCACACTTGAGGAATGCGACTCGTGCTGGGTTCTTCGTACGCTGGACTGTACCGCGACTGGGGAGCAGTTTGATTACGACACCGCTCTTTCTGCTGCTGCATGCCAACAAATACAGGATTTGGCGGCAGAATTTCCCGACGTCCTCACCCCGCCACCAATCTCCCTCCAGCCCGGCGTACAGATCATCAGATTCCACTCCAACCAGGCTCCGTTCCCATCATAGTCCGTCTATACAGGTATAATCACTTACAGAAAGATGAAATGGAACGGTTGGTGGCCGATATGTTAGCCTCCGGCGTAATCCAGCCTAGCACCAGTCCATACTCCAGCCCGGTTCTTCTCGCCCGTAAGAAAGACAGGTCGTGGCGTTTCTGCTTGGATTACCATGAGTTGAATAAACGTATGGTGCTTTGAGAGCAGGTGCTGGATCAGCGTTCTGTGACTCAGGATGGGGAGTCACATGATCAGGTCTTGATTCAGTGGCTCGGTCAGGAGGTTGACGACGCCACTTGGGTGGAGGTGGCGGATATGCAGGGTCAATTTCCTCATTTCTGCCTTGAGGACAAGGCTTCTTCGACGGCATGGGCAATTGATACGTGCTGGAGGATGTACAAGCGAGGAAGCAGGGAGGTAGTTTGGCCCAACCAACCGGCTGAGTAAAAGAAGGAGTCAAAGCTAGAAAATCTCGGCAATAGTTATCTGTTATTTCCTGATTTATTATTGCATCTTTTAGCATTATCTGTTATTGTAAGCCTATATATATTGAGGAGAAATCAACTTGGAAGTATCATAATAGGGCGAGTTATCTCGTAGGCCTCTGCGGAGGATTTCTCTTCATTGTTCTTTCATATTCAGTTATTCAATAAAACCGAGTATTTTATTGAGCACCGCTTGTACTCTTCCAATTCGACGGCCTTTACTCTATCAATTAGTGCGGTGAACGATGGTGAATTCTCGTGTGGACGCGCGTTTGGACAGATTAGAGAGGGAATCTGGAGAAAAGTACGGTCTCGTTGAATGCTGTGGTCGACGAACTGAATGCCCAGTTTCTCAAAACTGATGAACGAGTGACGGCGATTTGGTCTCAGCTCGAGACGTTCATCGTGGGAGTACGGGCAGCTCTTTCGCTCGAAAAATCAACCACCAAAACTGGATCCAACGACGACGGCTCTTCTGACGGTTTGGGGTCACACACGGCGGTTACGGGCAGCACCCCGCCGATGACTTTCCCCACGTTTGATGGCACTGATGCAATCACGTGGCTTGCTAGGGCAGAACAATACTTTATGGTTTCTAATGTACCACCGATAATCGCGTGACAGTTTCCATAGTGGCACTGGCGGGTCCGACCTGCCCTGGATCCAATTATTGAGGAAATGAATTCCGACCCTATCTTGGGATCGGTTTACGCAGGAGATGATGTAACGCTTCGGGGACAACGGGGCTCTCGATAAATATGAAGCCTTTGGTGCATTTCGACACGACAGTATCCTAGCTGAATTTATAGCGATGAAGGCTGCCAAGATAACTAGTTCCTCGGATGAAGTCAAATTAACCCTCAACATCAACCATCTATAGGGAACTCAACCTTCGACTCCGGTCTCTGTGCCAGCCGCCACTCCGGTGCCCATGAATCCAGGGTTTCCAGTGCGATCATTCTCAAAGGGATCCTCCCATTCCCCTTCTTCGTTGTCGACAGCGGGCTCCTCTCGGCCACCCCCGCGTCGTTTTCGGGGAGTGCCGACAGAGGACTACAAGAAACATCTCGCAGCAGGCACTTGTTTCAAGTGTGGACTGAAATTCAGCCCCACCCATAGATGCCCCCCAAAGACTTTGAATGTTTTGGTCTGTGACGACGACGAGGCCCCTAACATCGTCTCACATGACGATAACGAGGAGTTTGATTCCGGAATTGAGTTGCAGCTGTCGGAATTATCCTCAAATGGTATTGATACCTCTCAGAATGTGAAACTTTTTGGGGAAATTGGACAACACAAGATGAAGGTAATGATAGATAGTGGTGCTAGCCACTGTTTTATCTAGAACCAGGTCGCCCGCACACTCCAGCTCCTGATCACTCCTACTGCTCCATACTCGGTGACATTGGGCGACGGGTCTTCGGTCCGGGCCGCGGGTATTTGTCACGACGTTTCACTTACGTTGGCATCCGAGGTTTTCACTATGTCTTGCTACGTGTTTCCTTAGTGAAACATTGATATTATTTTGGGCATTTGTGGTTAGCCTCTTTGGGAGATGTCACTGCCAACTGGGCCAGTCTATCAATGAAATTCTCGGTTCACGGGCGGACAGTCGTGATTAAGGGGGACCCCTCTCTCACCCAACGCGCTTGTTCGTCCAGCGATATCACCACACTTGAGGAAGGCGACTCGTGATGGGTTCTTCGTACGCTAGACAGTACCGCGACTGGGGAGCAGTTTGATTACGACACCGCTCTTTCTGCTGCTGCATGCCAACAAATATAGGATTTGGCGGTAGAATTTCCCGACGTCCTCACCCCGCCACCAATCTCCCTCCAGCCCGGCGTACAGATCATCACATTCCACTCCAACCAGGCTCCCTTCCCATCATAGTCCATCTATATAGGTATAATCACTTACAGAAAGATGAAATGGAACGGTTGGTGGCCGATATGTTAGCCTCCGGTGTAATCCAGCCTAGCACCAGTCCATACTCCAGCCCGGTTCTTCTCGCCCGTAAGAAAGACGGGTCGTGGCGTTTCTGCTTGGATTACCATGAGTTGAATAAACGTACGGTGCTTCGAGAGCAGGTGCTGGATCGGCGTTCTGTGACTCAGGATGGGGAGTCACATGATCAGGTCTTGATTCAGTGGCTCGGTCAGGAGGTTGACGACGCCACTTGGATGGAGGTGGTGGATATGCAGGGTCAATTTCCTCTTTTCCGCATTGAGGACAAGGCTTCTTTGACGGCCGGAGCAATTGATACGCGCTGGAGGGTGTACAAGCGCGGAAGCATGGAGGTAGTTTGGCCAACCAACCGGCTGAGTAAAAGAAGGAGTCAAAGCTAGAAAATCTAGGCAATAGTTATCTGTTATTTCCTGATTTATTGTTGCCTCTTTTTAGCATTATCTGTTATTGTAAGCCTATATATATTGAGGAACCGAGAGAGGAAAAATCATCTTGGAAGTATTAGAATAGGGCGAGTTATCTCGTAGGCCTCTGCGGAGGATTTCTCTTCATTGTTCTTTCATATTCAGTTATTCAATAAAACCGAGTTTTTCTTTTCCCAGAATTCTATCCTCTCTTTGTGGCATTTTATTGAGCACCGCTTGTGCTCTTCCAATTCGACGGCCTTTACTCTATCAAAATGGATAAATAGAAATGATAATAGGGACCAACTTATATATAAGTTGTCGCATCCCATATTATTGTGTACCAAGTGCGTGACTCTTGTTTGAACTTTTGTCATTGTCAATATATAGTTGTAAAAAATGTTTGATAATATAATATAAATATAAAGTTTAAAATATGAAATAATAAATTGTAAGTTTATAAAACAAAATCAAACTTATTTGTGAATTATATCGATCCGTTTGTAGACAATTTCTCTGTGGTTCAAAACATCCCATGTTAAGTGGATGAAGAGGGCTTGGAATAAAGTCGTCGATGAGTCAATGTCAAGTTTGTGTGATTAGGTTCAATGAATGACTCACCCATTTTAGCCTCAAAATGAATTTTAAATATCTAAAAAATAGAATCGGCTAGCGGAAATAAAATATTCCATACATTTTTTAGAACATTTTTTACATTTTTTAGGTGAATACCCAACTGCCTGTAAGGGAATTCACAATGGGATGCCCCTCCCCAGGCCAAAGACTCCCGCCATTCTTTTATTTTTCTCCCTCACACGTCACACCACAACTCCAAAAATGAAAGCTCTCGTCCAAGATTAGAACATTTAACTTACCATATTCACTGTTTTACTTCTAAAACTGAATGACGAGAAATGTAACAAGAAAGTACTTCAATAAAACAGCGAAAAGTACAAATACTTAAAAATTAAAATTTAAAAATACATAAAAATAAAAAAATACTACAAAAAATGAAAAAGTACATCCAAATTTCTTTGATCAAGTCGTCTTCAAGGTTGGTGTGAGCTTGTTCTTTGCACATAGAAGCATGACGGGATGCAAACTTGCAAAATTGTGCAGGCGCACCTTGAGTGGATGTGACGCTTACCAAGTCAAGTGGGAGGCTGATAAGGGTAGTTCCCTTATCACGATGCCGGAGACGATAAACAAGAAGTCCCGGGAGGCAGGATCCCGTCGACAACTCAAGGTTTAAACGAAATAATAAAACAGAAAGAAGCGCAAATTCATGTATTCATTGATTGATGGAAGAGAATCACAATAGCCCTATTTATAATACTAATAATAACTTAATGAGTAAGAAAATAAATATCATAAAGATACGGTAAATCAAAATAACTAATTAATAAAGATATGGGGATCTTCAAATGGATATGTACGTATCAACTCCCCCACGGTTAAAATCCACCTTGACCTCAAGGTGGAAACCACGACAAAACGAAGAATGTGGCCACAAAAGCTTTGGCGAGGTATCCCCTCCTGGATCAAAACTGTGCATTTGCTTATGTCGTGCACAAAGCTGATGAAGTATCTTAAGCACGTCCATGGTGGAAAAGAACTCCTTAGCTTTCTTAGATTGCTTGTTAGTGTCATCGGAAATATATGAATCAATTTTTCCATCAAAAGAATTTGCCTTCAAACCCTTTGGAAGGGCATGTTCAACTACATCTCCAACAAATGCACATAGATAAACATCTTTTTCAAAAACCAATTCTTCATGTTCTAATCTATGCTCATCCTTTGTTGTCTCCGATGGAGCCTTATTCTCATCAACAAGGACTTGAATCTCCCTTTCATGCATAGTTGGCGTCGAATCCTCCAGCAAAGGCATGCCGACCTGGTGTAGCTGCTGCCAGTCCGTGAGCTGTTGTGCTGGTGGTAGGAGGCTGGGGACACGGCAGTTAGTAGCATCCCAACAAGTCGGTGTGCTGACCTTGGGTTGCTGCGGCCGAAACCACACTGAAATAAGGTCTCGGCGATTAGGCTGTGGTAATTTGCAGGGCAAGCAGCCTGTGTCGGGCGGTGGCTGGTAGGACGACGACAGCTGCAGGTATTGCTGGGTATGTTGTACTGCGTATAGTTGCTGAAACGTGGTCGCCGACAACATGTATGGATCTGTTACAGCATTGTAGGTGTAGCCGGTGGGAGGGTTTTGGTGCAGCGGGTATATCTCTTGCTGGTAACGAACCGATGGCTGGTAAGGCGGCTGTGCAACGGCGTACAGCAGGGGGCCGTCCGGTGGGTCAGGTTCGGGGCGCGACGGGGGAATCGACGTCACAGCACGCTGCTCCGACTCTTCCAATCTAGATTCTAAGCCTGCCATCCATGCCACTATATGCTGCAAGGTTACGGCTGTTGAATTCAGTTGCAAGCCTTCGGAAGCTTGCAATATCTCCGGCCATGAACGAAGATTGACTTCTGCCATGAGTTCGAAGATGAAAGCACCAATTGATAAATGTATTTCCCTTATCACGATGCCAGAGATGATAAACAAGAAGTCCCGGGAAGCGGAATCCCATCGACAACTCAAGGTTTAAACGAAATAATAAAACAGAAAGAAGCGTAAATTCATGTATTCATTGATTGATGGAAGAGAATCACAATAGCCCTATTTATAATACTAATACTAACTTAATGAGTAAGAAAATAGATATCATAAAGATACGGTAAATCAAAATAACTAATTAATAAAGATATGAGGATCTTCAAATGGATATGCACGTATCAGAGGCACCCCCAATTCATCTTACCGATTCGTGACGTTCTCACCTTCATCTTCAACTATCATGTTATGCCTTATGATAGTCTACCTTGATTAGAGGACTCTGAATGCACATTTGATAAGGCTCATTTCATGCATTGGTTTTTAGATGATTTTACATGCTTTTGTGGAGATAATGCACAAATTGTGAGTTTAAGTGTGCAAGGTGGTTGCTGGATCAGTTAGATTGTGCCAACTAGTCGAGCAGACGCAGATTGAGCATAATGGAGTGAAAATGCAGAAAAGCCGTCCAACTGATCAAGGGGAGTTATCAAGCGGAGTTATCAAAAGGAGCAGGCATTGCAAGAAATAGGGCAGAGGAGAGAAAACTTGAAAATACCCTTTACTGTAAGGGTAGAATGTCAAATCATGAAGGATATACCCTAGGGATTAGAGCTTGGAGCCGTCCTATATAAAGGGATCAATACTGAAGGAAGATCATCATCGAATATCACATCCTTAGAGAGAGTTCTTAGAGGGAGAGTTCCTGCTCAGTTGAAGATCCACTCCACACTCCAGAAAATGCTCTCTGCCTCCTAGCTCGGAGGGGGGAGCACCTTAGTTCCTGCTTTTCCACATTTCTATTTTGCATCATTTCTGTTTTATTTTTCAAGTGTTTAGTGTTTAAACGTCCTAGCTTGAGAGTCCCTTAGTTATTTTGTTGTTGGATTTGGATATTGTCATTTGGAACCTTTGATACTGTTCTATCTTTCATTATTATGGAAGTATTTGTTGGATCCTATGATGTTGAGCTTTGTTTACGTTTTGTTGGATGCTTTTCGCAATTGTTGGTTGTTTAAAATCTCTTAGATATAGTTTGTTAGTGTATGATTTCGTTGATGTAGTTCACTTTGTTTTAGAATGGCATGATTATGGCTGTTTCTGTTTGTTCGTCGCTCTAGTTGATCAGTTAGCGTAGATCTAGTAGTTTCCAGCTTAAATTTCTCGTTTACATCTTGTTCGAAGCATGCTCTGTTTTCTTAAGGTTCGTTCATCAAATGCTTTGTTTTGTTCTGTTCTGTTTTTTCTTAGTTGTTTGAAGAAGATAAAGTAGGAGGTAGTTAGAGATTCAAATCTGAGAATATGCTTTATGCTTTTTACTTTTACAGTTTTTCTGCCTCCTAAGTAGTTTAGGAAACATGGTCCCCACTTACATTTTCACATTATTTGCCTATTTTAAGAAAGTTTTCAGCATGATCTTTTAGATGCAGGTGTTCTTAGCTTCTTTATTTCAGATTCAAATGTTTTTTCATTTTCAGTCGTTCATGCATGTTTCCTTAGGTTCCCAATCTAACTAATCAGTCTAGGTAGAGTCCCCTATTTCATCTTCCAAGTCAAATAGATAATTCTTAACCCACTTTAGTTGCGTGGCGGCAGCCAAAATCCTCCCAAAATGTTCCAAACACATGTCTTTACGGCTCCATCCTTCTAGGATTCGATCCTTACCTCCTTGTGCTAAGTTTTAGTATTTCGTGGGTTAAGGTTTTGAAAGTAGCCTCGGATTGCGCATCCGACGACATGTGGATAGGTCTAGAGAGTCTGCCTGGTCAGTTCATATATTTTCCATGCACATGCACGGACGTGGATTGGCTTGCTAGTCTACTTGATCAGTTTGTGATTTTAAATTTTAATGCATTCTCACATCCGTCCTATCAACTTTCAGATGGCGTCGTTGCTAGGAATGGATGGCGTTAATTTACATGTGTTTAAGATGTTTTGGTGTACATAGTTTTTGATTAATTTTATTTTCTTTTTTTCTTTTTCAGTTTATGAACAGGAGCTCGAAGTTTGGGCATTGGAAAAACGCACTTATTTGGAGGGATACCGAGTTTAACTGGCAAACAAGGGAAGTGATTACCCCTGTCACCACTAGATCGGGGTTAACTACATCAAATCCTCTTGATTTGAGTTCGGGCAGTGAGGAAGAGCTGATCTCACCGATCAAGCGTGAAACATAGTCGTTTTCAGATTCAGAGGAGGAAGGAGCAGTTGTCATGGCTGTCGCACCTGATCATGATCCCGAGATAGGATCATTGAATGCACACTTGTATGAGGAACCATACCAAGCCATAGTTGTAACCCCAGAGCAATTGGCGATCGACATCAAGACAACTGTGTTGGCCGTGATGCCTCATTTTTACGGGCTTAAGATTGACTGCCCGTATGAGTTTCTGCACAAGTTCTGCAAATTGTGTGGAATCCAGAGGGGGGCGGCTAGATCAACTAAGGAAGATTATAAGCTACATGCCCTGCCTTTTGCACTGAAAGGGGGAGCGAACACTTGGTTGCTGAGGTTGACACCTAATTCGATTAGGAACTGGTCCGATTTCAAATTAGCATTCTTGGATTATTTCTTCCCAACAACTGAGACGAATGCACTCAAAAAGGAAATTCAAGGAGCCACACAAGAGTTTGATGAAACTCTAAGCCAATATTGGGCAAGGTTCAAGGGATTGTTGGATGAAGGCTTCATTGTGGGAGGTGCACCTTCAAGCTTCGGTGAAGGCTTCAGCAGCAGAAGAAGCCACGCTCTATGGGCTACAAACAATCGCCCTTCCGATAGTACAAATACTGGTGACTCGAGCAGTGCCGACCCAAAACTAGGGCAACATCCAGAATATGGGGGGATCGAAAAATTTTGAGGGGCAAATATGGAATTTTGGCATCACATCGATGCAGATAAAAAAACCTATCTTCTGTGCAGATTTGGATTCTACCTATCCCTCAAGTGAACAATGCGGGCCATGGTTGAATTCTAGGACTCCTCAGATATATAACTTGGACACTCAACACCTAGACACGCCCAGAAATGAGCCAATTTCTTGGTATAAACTGAAATATGAACACGCACTTAAACTCTCTCTTCAATGTATTCACCATTAAGGTTTTGCCATTTTGGAATTTTTTATTGGTGTTTAAATATACTAATATTAATAAATTTATACTACTAAAATTCATAATTTTTCAGAACCAAGTTTGCTATAGTGTTACACACAAAAAAATTGTTCTTTCTCTATAGGCAATTCTTTTTCTTTACTACAATTTCTTATGTCTTTAATATCTCTTACTGTTTACCATAGATAATGAAGAATAACATATTCTCTAATTACGAAATTTAAATTCAATCATTTCTAAGATTATTTCTTCAGTTTTTGGGCTAGTGATACATTTGCTAATAGAGTGTACTTAAGTTTTTCATTAAACTAATTTAATGGGTTATATACTAATCTAAATTTTTTCTCTAAATAGCCATTTCTTTTAAATTTTATTAAGAATAATTATAAATTTATGTTTTATAACCCCTAATAATTATAAATTAATGTGTTATAAATTGTAGTAATGTTTTCTTGCTCATGTTTACTCATTGACAGTTTGACACTCTTTCATTCATCTCTCTTTTTCATAGCAATGCTTCCATCCAATCATATAGTAATGTGGCAACTAATAAAATTGACACAACCTTACCACAAAACTTAACTGGACTGACAATATTTACTTCAAATATAAGAGACACACAGACACCAACCATGCATCAAAGCATACCATAAATTTGTCATATATTAGTAACTAAGCATCCTTCAAAACTAGCACAAATTCAAGGTCAATTATGTAGTTTTGCTTCACCCTTCCCTTGTATATAAAGATGCAGCCATGGTATATTGATCTTTATAAAAAAAAATTTGTCATAATCTTTTCTTCAAAAAAAAAATAAAGAAATGGGGGAGAAGAGCAAGATTCTGATCATCGGGGGCACAGAGTATATCGGTAAATTCATAGTAGCCGCGAGTACGAAATCTGGGCATCCCACATTTGCTTTGTTGAGAGAAGCTACAATTGATGACCCTGCTAAATCACAACTCATTCAAGACTTCCGAAATTCTGGAGTCACTATACTCAAAGTATTATTTACCTTTTATTTTATTTTTCTAATATGAAATTATACTTTCATTTACATCAATTGTAGGTTATTTTATGTGTTAGTAAGAATTTTTCTTTTGATGTGCCTAGCTTAGGTTGAATATAATTTTAATTGAGTCAAGTTGATTGATAAAATAGGGTGATTTGAAGGAGCATGAGAGCTTAGTGAAGGCCTTAAAGCAGGTGGTTGTGGTTATATCCACTGTGGGTCAGATTCAGTTGGCTGATCAAGTCAACATCATTGCTGCTATTAAGCAAGCTGGGAATATTAAGGTGTGTGCCATTCGTCATATTAAAAAAGGCCATTGTTAATTACTCCCAAAAGACACGTTTCGACTAGCTAAATTAATACTAATATAAAAGCGAGCGGAGATATATTAATTTTATAATAGAATGTGAATATAATGAAGTGAAAAAAAGTTAGGCTAGGCAAAAACAATAAGCATGGGATTCATTATATGGCGCGGTAGATAAATAATTGTATAGCCATTGAAAAAAATGATATAATGGCAGAGAGATTGGAGTTGGGAAATTCAGTGGAGCCGGCAAAATCGGCATGGTCGGTGTCACTGTTTTCAAATGTACATGAACGGAATGGTAGATTAATCAAGGACCAACGAGTGCATAACTACTTCCATATAGTTAAATAAATGTAAACCAACTTAAACATTCATTACTAAATTTGCAAGAGCGGTCACCTGCTTTCCCCAGCTGAATGGGAGATATCCGTACATTGTGAGGAAGAAAAGGAAAAAAACCAGTAAAAGAACAAAATGGGCCAGAACACCGAGACGTCGAACATGGAGAAGAAGGTTGAGAGGAACGCAACACAAAAAGCTTTTGTGATTGCATAACTGAAAAGATTATGACAAAATCACATAATTATAAGTGTTTTCATTGCCAATACAAAGGGAAACTATGTAAGCATTTTCCAGATCCACAATTATTGGGCTTTCAGATCTCTTTCTCTAGAGACATTTAAATTTCATCAAAATTTTATATCAATTACACTGTTAAAATACTAGGAACTCCAGATTTCAAAACAAGACCAGAAAATCAGAAAAAAATTGATGAAATAATTGACTAAGACCAAAAAAGGAATCCTCTCATGCTGATATGGTTATGAAAATGTATATATTTCAACTAACAATATGCACAGAACAAAATCAGAAAAGGAACCAAATTTAACAAAAAAATGAACTTGAGTCATTGCTGGCCACTGTTGGGTAACGGTGGTGCACACCCAAACTCCACATTAGTATGATATTGTCCGCTTTGGGCGAAGCCCTCACGGTTTTGCTATTGGGGGTACTCCCCAAAAGGCCTCATACTAATGAAGTTGGGATAGCCCATTTATATGCTTGCAACTCTTGTTCATTCTCCGATGTGGGATATGGTTTGCTTCACCACAATTGGTCGAGCTCACGCGTCGAGCTCACACACCACATCTTTTCTATTTCTGATTATGATATCAATGCCATGAAAAAGGTTCCCTATGCTAATGCTATTGGATCTGTGATGTATTTGATGGTTAGTACTAGGCCTGATATTGCCTATGCTGTGTCTTGTTTGAGTAGATACATGTCAAATCCTGGTCCTGTTCATTGGGAAGCCTTGAAGTGGTTGTTAAGATATCTGAAACATACTTCTAAGTATGGATTGTGCTATTCCAGATGTGAAGATGGTGTAAAACTGACTGGTTATGTTGATTCTAACTATGCTAATGATAGAGACAAGAGGAAGTCCACCACCTCCTATGTCTTTACTGTTTGCAGGTCCTGCATAAGTTGGAAATCACAGCTGCAACATATTGTAGCTCTCTCTACCACTGAATCTGAATACATTGCCATTACAGAGGCAATGAAGGAGGCTGTATGGCTAAAGGGAGTGCTCTCTGAACTCAATTTTGTGAAAACTCCTCCTGTTTTGTTTTCAGATTCTCAGTCTGCCATTCAACTGTGTAAAAATCCAGTCTTCCATGATAGGACTAAGCACATTGATGTAAGGTTTCATTACATCGGAGATATTGTATAAAAGAATGAGGTTTCTCTTTTAAAAGTACACACTGATAAGAACCCAGCTGACATGGGAACTAAATGCTTACCACTTGAAAAACTTCTTTTCTGCATTAAATATCTGCATTTTGACCTAGGATAGCTGCATGTCCCGGGGGTTAAAGACCTCAGCCTCTAAGCTTACTGTGGTAAGGGTAGCTGGTGGCTGGAGGCACTATGTCCTCAAGACTAATGGGTGTCAGCCCCTCAGGAGTCTTGTAGGCAAACCTGGCTGCTTCCCTATGCAATTGAACTTTGTTCTTTGGTGCTGTGGGAACTGTCTTGTAGGCTATGATGATTAAAACCTTAGCTAATAGTGCAATTGGTTTCCCAAAAATAATGTCCAAGGTGGGGTATGTTGATTGTTTGGGCTGTTAAGTTGGTGGACTTTTATTGTTGGGCCTGGAATTAATCTGGCCCATCAGGTAAGTTGGGCTAGTTATTGCCCTAGCCCATTCCCGGTTTGATATACCCCCCTCTCTCCACTCACCGCCTCACTTCACTCTCTACTCTCTGATTTCTCACACTTCTCTCTCGAGTTCTTGAGTTTCCCTTGAGTTTTCCTTCTCTGATGTTTCTCTGGTTGTTCCACTGGGGTTTATCACTGATATTTGTGTGATTAAACGAGTGTGTGGGTTTGAGATTAGCAACTACTTCGGTTGCTGGGGTTCCAGAAAAGTTAGGGTTTCTTGTGGAGAGGTTTCTGTGGTTGTGAGCTTTGAGATCGGCTAGATCCGGTGTAGTGGAGTGGTTTGGGGTTGCAACCTATGGTGTGTGAAGAGTTTCACGGTTGAACTCAACGTTGCTCCCTTGGATTGTTGTTTTGGTGAATAGATCTGTACTATTGGCGGGTGGCTGAGCCATTGCTTATAGATCTATGCGATTCCTTTGTTATATTGCTTATTACTGCTTGGTTTGTGTAGATCCGAAAGGATCTTTCTTATTTTACTAACTAGGGTTTCTAGTTGTGCAGGGTTCTCGGTGAATCTTGAGGATTCTGGTTCGTGAAGGCAGTGTTTAAGTTCATTAGCTCATTGGTTGTAATAGCTAGTGTCCTTGTATTAAATCAGTCGCTTGGTTGGTGGTTTGACTGAGCCATCTTGTAAACAAGACCAAAGAGGTCTCGGTAAATAGTGAATCCGGATAGTCTGATCCCTACAGTGGTATCAGAGCCACGGGGGGACTATTCCGGCACGCCGAGTCGCTAAAGGAGGTGGGCAAGTGGAACCCTCCCTCGAGTGGGGGTTTGCTCTGGTAAATTGGCTAAATCTTTCTGGATATTTCTGTTTTCTGTTTAGTGCCAACTATAGGATTGGGTTTTTTGTTGCTGGTAGACAGTCTTGGCAAGACTTAGGGTTTCTTGGTGTGTTTTTCACTGTGTTTCTTGCTTCAGTGGTGTTTGTCTGTTTTTTTTTTCTTTGAGCTCTCTGCTTTAAAATCTCTTATTACTTGACCACCAAGCATTTTGTGCTGCCTAAGTGACCCCCTGCGCCCTCCACAAGCGAGTGATTGCGAACTGGGATAGCCTTAGCCGGCCTTGCTCGTGACAGTCAAGGATTTGAGGTTCTTGTGTGAAAACCCTGTGAAATCTGAGTAATTTTTTTCTTGTTCCCTGTGAATCTGTGTTCTCTTGCTGCCTGAAAGGCTGTCTGTGTGCTTGATTGGTTGCCTCCTGAGGGTTTTAATTGCCTTTCTTGCTCTCTGTGCTGCTTGAAAATTTTTCTTTTGTTTGCTTCTAAAATGGCTCAACCTGTCAGTTTGGTCCCTTTCAATGGCAAAAATGACTTTGTGATTTGGAAACATAAGCTTAAATGTGTTCTTATTCAGCAAAAAGTGTTTAAATGTGTTGATGGTACTGTGCCTACTGATACCCCACAAGATAAGCTTGATGAAATGAATGAATTGGCAAAAGCAACTATAATTCTCAATTTGTCTGACTCTGTGATTAGGAAGATAAATCACATTGAATCTGCCTCTGAAATGTGGAAATATCTTGATACCTTGTACACTGAAACTTCTATGTCTTCAAAGATGTATTTGCTTGAAAAACTTTTTAAATTTAAGCTTGATTTGTCAAAAGATATTGATGACAATGTGGAGTTTGGGTGTGCACCACTGTTACCCAATAGCTGTAGCACAAACACACGTCTTAAATGGGAAACTAACGCTAGATACTACGTCTAGCTTACATTCCTTTCCATCTCTTTTCTCACTGACTCACTGTAATGCACAACAGAAACTGATGAAACATAAAAAATTGCAGCTCCAGTTGCAAATATATTCACTAAGCATATGCAGCATATTGGAGTATAAGCTACTCCCTGCTAAGTGATTTGTATTCCTTTTTGGGACGTCCCAAGATAAGTGAATCACTTTTTTTTTGGCATTCTCTTTCTTACTTTATTATAACACTATCCACTTTACTAACAAAACCTCATTTTCTTAAATTCCGTGCCGAAAGAAATGTCAGTTTTAGCGAGGGATGGAGGGAGTACTTAATAATTGCCAAAGTAACAAACTGAGTAACTCATAGCTTAAAAACATACAACAACAGAAAGGCTTAGGATAGAAAAGGCATATGTATGGAACCAGAACAAAGGGCCTGAACTCCTCCGAGTCTTTAGTTGGCGAAGAGAGGGGCCATCCCATCCAGCAGTTCTAGCTCGGGATCAACCTTGGGTGACAAAAACCCAATCAACAAGTTAAAGATGTAGATTGACAGGCCATATGAGATGACCCCGAGCATAATAAACACGCAAGATGTAACGAGCCACCTACGAGCTGTATGGGGACTCGACCTCTCCAAATAATGCTGAAACTTCTTCGAGGCCTCGTTTCTCCACTTTGCCAATGGTGACTCTGGAGCAGCTGTATCAGTCACAACATCTGCCATTATTTTTCACTGCTTTAAATCTGAATTGGAGTGAAAATCAACTTCAATTAAATCACTATCAACAACCAACCATCTCCTAATGATTGTTTCCACACAGCAATAACAACATTCACTAAACATAAATTGTAAATTCACAATTCTATATTTGATTAAACGAATTCACCAACACTATTTCCACTATGATCGGATAACTATGAGCAAGTTTAACTGGCACAGTAACTACCCTCAATTACTTTGAAAATTCCAAAAAAAAAACGCAGACCCCTTCCCTTCAATTAACACAAATTCTTCAAAATAAATAACCTCGTAATCAGCAATTCATTTCACTTTCAAATATGTCCATATTAACATCAACATTAAACTTAGAAAGAGGGAATTACGACAATACAAAGAAGAAATATGCATAATATAGAGAGAGCAGAACGAACCTCAGTTATATGCGAGGATACAAATTGATGCGATCGTGCGAACTTCTTTGTACGGTTTGCCGGGGGAAATTCCTCTTTGCTCCAAAAATATTACACCCATATAAAATACATAAACTGATATACACGTGTGATTGTTTGAATGTCTGGGCCCTCTATCCCTTAAAAATTGTTACGTTGTGGTTGATGAAATCGTTGCATTTGGCTGACGTGGCATGCAGTTGATGAGCTGGACGAGCCAGCTCATGGAGCGGTTATAACCGCAACGGTTAGGAGTGAGAGGAAAAGAAGAGATCTCGTGCACTCATACTTACGCTGTGGTGAACGCACAGGCATGCATATTCCACATTCAAAATCCGAGAGCAAGAATCTGAGAGATAGAGAGATTGAGTCTTGTGTAGTTTTCACTTGTGTTCATAGCTTTATTCTTATTCATGATCGGTGTTTTCTAGCTTGCTGCGTTTCTAGCTTGTACTTGTAATATCGTTTCGATCGGCATCAATAATATAGTCGGCTCACCTTCGTCCGTGGATGTAGACTTACGTCGAACCACGTAAATCCGTTGTTCGTGTGTTTTTCATTACTTCTTTCAATCCTCACAAAAATAAATATTAATTTATTTATTTTTAATCTGTATCATAAAAATTGTCCATACTCACTCGTCCGCGAATAGGAGTCCCGTTTTTCAATTTTAGTTTGTCCGCGAATAAGAGTCTCGTTTCATAATTACTATATAGTAAAGAAGCTCCACATTCCACTAACTCATTTCATTCACATCACTTAAAACTAATATATACAAATGGCACCGGGGACCCATATTCCACTAACTTTCTTCCACCCACTTCTTTTAACATTTCTTAAAACTCGTGCCATAAAGAAATGAGACTTGTATTCGCGGACGGAGGGGGTATTCATTAACGGAAACTCATTTTCCTTTCTTGTTCACTTCACTTCTTTCATCCCATGGGAATAAATTATTTGGTAACAAAATGAATTTTAACACGTAATTGATGTAATTGATTAAGCAAACGAAAAAGAAAAGGTAGTTAAATAGTGTAGTAAATGACAGGGTCTGTAAATAATAAAGTAGGAGAGATTGAGAAAAAATCTCCACAAATGTGTATGAATTACTTCTATGGAACGAATGAAATTGGAATTTCAGCTTAATTCTATGGGACGGATAAAAGAGAGAGTATCATTTATGAATCGAACCATCTATTATACTATTTCAACTTTTTTTCTTCTTCTTTTTTCTTACTATTTTATTAATTATGCATTAAAACTATGTCATTTTCAATTGACTATTTCTATTGGACGAGAGATAACTATTTATATTAATGCTTATATAGGCAAATGATATCTTGTGTGAATATCACATGCAAATACTACTCTGTGTTAATGTATGTTTATAGTATTTTTTATACTTAATATATTTAATTTAATATAATATTAAAAGTTATTATTTATATATTTAATCTATTGTTTTCATACAAAATAAAAGCTCGATTTATCATTTTATTTATTCATTTGAAGATAAATCTTGCTTTTCCTTCGTTATTCTTCACAGACAATTCAATGCAATACGAACCTCATCTGCCAGTTTAGTTGCTAGTATATCCTAGTTCGTTGAACCAGGCGGAATGATTTCGATATGGAGTGAAAGGCGGTTGACACAAAAATAATTACAGCAAATCAAAAAGAGAAAATAAGAACTAGAATTAAAAGAGAAGGTAGAACAATCTTGTGCACATGCCCAAGATAATCCTCAGAAGAGGCCGAAGACAACCCTTCGAGGAGGCCTATCGTCTAAAACACATTATTTTCCGCGATACCTTTCTAGTCTAAAAAGGAGCTTTATATAAGACTCCTATGAACTCTAATCTTGGAAACTCAATCTAACACATAAATAAATAACGAAATAAATCATTAATTAAAGTAATCTTTCAACAATCTGTATAGGGGTATTCGCTTCTTGAGATTGTATCTCAAGATTAAATATGTAGTGTGTTTGGTTCATGAGACTCAATCTTACAATTCATTCCTAGATGGATAATCATGATATAATTAGTCATAGCTAACCCCCTATGACTAAAATAATATCACAACTCGATCCTAGATTATATCTTGATATTATTTTATCTAGGAAACCGAACATCACCATAATGATAAAAATAATCTCAAGTTTTGTTCTCTAATGGTGAGTAATGGACAATTAATTTTTGTGTATTTTTTTGTTTTACGTTTTCTGATAAATAGCACTCCCTCCGTCCACTATTAGGAGTCTTATTTCTAGGCGGCACGAGTTTTAAGAAATGTTAAGAAAAGTTAGTGGAAAAAAATTAGTGGAATATGAGTCTCACTTATATATATTAGTTTTAAATTAAATGTGAGTGGAATGTGAGACCCTATTACCATTTGTGGTAAAAGTGAACCGAGAAATGTTAGTGGAAAAGTTTTAAGAAATGTTAAGAAAAGTTAGTGGAAAAAAATTAGTGGAATATGAGTCTCACTTATATATATTAGTTTTAAATTAAATGTGAGTGGAATGTGAGACCCTATTACCATTTGTGGTAAAAGTGAACCGAGAATCCTATTCGCGGATGGACTAAAATATAAAAATGGAACTCCTCTTCACGGACGGAGGGTGTAATATGAAAGCAGTTGTATGCCAAGCAAATTAAACAAGGCGGTGGATCTTCATGTTCCGCTCAATACTAGTTGATACTCTCCCCCTTAGTTATACTCCATCCGTCCCATTCAAAATTATCATCTTTCCTTTTTTGTTTGTTCCAATCAAGATAGTCACATTCCAATTTTTTTAAATAACCTCCTCTCTCATCTCTCCTCATTAAAATATTCAAGTACCTTTTTCTTCTCTCATTTATTTAACCTAACAACACTTCTTAAAATCCGTGTCACTCAAGAATGTGGTCATCTTGAGTGGGACGGAGGGAGTATATTAGAATTTGAGGCTATCACTCAGTTTTTCTCTCTTTCCCACATATGTGTCCTCTTATGCAGGCAACATGATGAAGAACTAGATGAACTATGAAAAATGGTAAATTGAGAAGGTATACTTTTTATTTATCTTTTCAAAAGGATAATTATACCTTATTAAAAGTAATGGATTCCAAAGAAAGAACAAAAATTAAAAAGGCAAACAAAAATAATAAACTTTTTACCCTTTGTACCAAGAATAGGTAAAGATACATTCTCAAAATGAAATACCCTTTTCATTGGAGCATGAAATTTTATGAAGAAGAGGTAAATATGGTAGTTATTTCTCTTTACTCCTCCATTTACCATTTTCCTTAGAGATGCTCTTAGTACCAGTGTGCAAAGGCTTACGATACACGAAGAGCTTCTTGCACTGGTAAAAATCCCTCTACTAGTGTAACCAAAACATACAACAAAGAGCGATTGTATTAGTGTAAATAGTTTTACGTTCTTGTTCAAGTGTTTTTTATGTTTGAAAAGATACAATGCTTTCTTAATTTAAATTACTTGCCTTTAATGAAAATTATGGATGAACTTGGCATGGAGATGGATAGCACATCAAACCGTCTTGATTTTGTTTAGGTAAAATACATGTGCTTAAAATGAAGCGAATATGTTGGGAGTCAGGGACGGAACTAGACTTTCAAATAAGCCGGTGCTCAAATCTTAAAAAAAAAAAAAATAATAATAATAATAATAATAATAATAATAATAATAATAATAATAATAATAATTTCAATTCAAATATAATGTCTTTACAATTTTTATGAGGCTTTAGATGATAATTGTTTTCGACGTGACGCCATTTCTTGAAACCGTCGAAAAATGGCCTCATTTTCAATTTTGTTAAAAATTTTCCTCTCAGTGTCTACAACTAAGATATCATTCATCCAACCATCTCCCATTCTGTTTCGCAAATCAGTCTTGATAAATTTCATCGAAGAAAATACTCTCTCAACAGAAGTGGTCGCAACATTAATTCCATCTTGGTTCACAGTCGGGTTCGGGGTTGCAATACTCGAACTAGAAGTTGAATCATTCCTTGATTTTTTTAAAATATTGATGCATAACTGCAATCAAGAATAAACAAAATTAATTAGAATCATTAGATAATTTTAAATCACCTCTGCAGTGTGTAATAAGAAATAAGAAAGTAAGAAACTACATTAAGAAAATATTTATGTCAAATTCACGTCACAACTACATATTTTTATATATCAAATTGTAATGATTCAAAAACTTTTATTTTCTCAATTCGCAAAAAGTTAATTAGGTTTTTCCTATTCAAGCAACACGGTTAAAATCATAAATAAATAATTTCAAATTTCATACTATTAATTCAAAATCAAAAGTTAAATCACAATTAAAGAATCAAATCTCTAAATTTTCTGCAAGTAGAGGCTAAATATTGTACTTATGCATAGATTTTAGTAGGCTGCTGCTGTAATCTGTGGCAAGTAAATTTGTGCGGCTGCCTCTTATATGTTTTGAGGAGGAGATATAATTGTATTATAAATTTGGTACATAAATTTAATAGGACTGACTTTCCAAAAGCTGTATTAATTTCTGTAGCATGAGATTTACCCATTTCCCGAAAGTAAAGGATATTTAAACAGAATTAGGTAAAGAGTAAAGTAATTAATATGATTAGAAGCAAATTAGTGGCTGCTTTTTGTTAGGGATTAGGTCAACTTCTGGTACTACTTAAGATCTGAATACCGTTTAGCAGAGTAGTATCTATTGGCCCATTACAAAAAAACAAATTTTGTTTATGCAATTTGGCCTATTAGCAGAGTAGTATCTATTGGCCAAATACAAATAATTAATGACCCAATTAAAAGCCCAATTTCATCTTGGGTCGTCTTCTTCAAATTGGGGATCTGCGGTTTCTGCGGTTTCTGTCTTCTTCAAATTGGGGATCTGCTGTTCATCTGCTCTTCGCCTCTTCGGCTCTTCCTCTTCCAATTTCGCCATCGCAGACTCGCAGACACATTATACATAGAAATTCAGGCCATTCGAAGCCGGGGCGGAAATCTGGCTGGGCGCGACTGCATAGTGGGGGGTATGGCTCCGGTTCCGGCCAAGCCCCCGCTGGAGCGGTGGCTTGGCCGCCGGTATCTCCGTCCCTGGTTGGGAGTCAAAATCTTGCAGAAAAAGGTTGGTGTGGTTATAAAGAAGGCAGGTGCCAATGGCCAAGGGCCAATTCGTGATGATCTGTTTTTTTACATGTCTTGTTCATTATTCAATCTGTTCTCGTTTTATTGATATGGATTAAATTGAGGTGAGCACGAGGAAAGCATTCATAGAATGAGTTGGGATTTTTCACTTTTGTTGTGTTGTAAATGTATTGCTTGTTAAGTGAACAACAATAGACACTATTGTTAGAGGTGAAATATGATTGAATATATGAATGATAAGCACAATTTCTTTTGTTTTTAAGGAAAATTATTGTTTGCTCTTAAAGATTGGTCTCATTAACGTGATATAACTAATATGTTACGAGAGCGGTAGGGTGGATCTTGGTGTGCATGGTCGGGTCTGAGCACAGAGCTCCATCTGTACCCAATGCACTTATAGAATCTTACAATTCAAACATTAAAACAGGTTTGATCATGACACAAACTATGTATACAATGTGATTATTTATGATGGGATTTAGTGTGGAAGAATTTGATAAACAAATAAATTAGAGAACATAGATTTATTTAAGGGATTGTTCGGTTAATTCAATTTGCATTTGAAACAAATCTTGCATACCAAGAACACAATAGATTTATGCATAGAAAATAAATTATACTCCCTCCGTCCATGAAATATTGTCCAAATTTGACTCGGCACGAGTTTTAAGAAATGTGAGTTGAAAAAGTTAGTGGAACGAGAGTCCATATTTATATATTAGTTTTATAATAAAATGTGAGTGTAAAGAGTTAGTGAAAAGTGAAGAACATTTACCAAAAATAGAAAAAAAAGCAAAGTGGACAACTTTTCACGGACGGACCAAAATGGAAAAGGTGGACAACGTAAAAAGACACACAAAACCATGTTTGTGAAAGTAAGAAATAACATATCCGAAAAATAGAATGAGATCTCAAGGCTGTTGTTTCATTGATTGATAAACTTACAGCCAAATCCTATTATATATACTGCATATTGAAAAGATCTAGAATCTCTCCTTAATCTCCATACTTTAACAACGTTAATCAAAACTAACTCTGTTAGTCAAAACTAACTCTGCAACGATTCCTTCTTCTTTAATCCACGTATCAACACGTCTCTCCAAGTACAAGTGTGGTCCTCCATCTTAGCTGTCTTGCTTGGCAGCTCGTGGCTCTCCTTGCACAGTACGTGCTTCAATCTTCTTTGTCGCATTTGCATCGATGCAACGTACAGTGAGGTCCAGTGGCTTGGCACCTCGGTCCACAGCTTGATCAATTTGGCCATTACGACCATGATTCATGGCCTGATCAAGTTGGCCGCCATTACGACCACGATCAACACACTTGATCGATGGCGTGATCAAGCCATCTCGTTCAACACACTTGATCGATGGCTTGATCAAGCCATCTCCTTCTTGGTCGCCATCTCGCTCAGCACACTTGATCGATGGCTTGATCAAGTCATCTACTTCTTGGTTGATCAAGCCAATCTTGAGACTTCTAACAGACAACATTTCACGGACGGGGTGAGTACATGTAAATTTTACTGAGATGATAACTTACTATTTAGATTCTCCAAATAATCGAAGTGGCCCGTGACTTTTGACATATAATTCTTCATACTCTATATAGTGAAAATTCTGATATATGCTCTAATTTGAAGTACAATCTTTTGTGTGGGCAAAATCCAATTGTATCAATATGGCTGAACAAGAGAAGAGACTAAACCCCAATATATGAATGTGCTATGAGATTATCGAATCCCTCAAAGTGTTGGATAAGGGATTTCAAAAATTCCAATATCTCATCTTGTCTTCCGTTTATTAATGAAGGGGTTGGTAGCGGAAGAGTGCATTCTAACGGATCACATAAAACTGATCTATTTAGCAGATTAATTAGAAAAATTCTATTCGCGTAATTATCACATGTATCATGCTCATAACGTGAATTTTAAACATGCTTTAGTACAAATAATCCCTAAAACATGCATATTACGGAGTTAGCCAATTTACCTTGTTGATTCACTTAGAATCGAAGATGGCTTGCTTCTTCTCCATGTGAAGTTCTTGAGAACTCGACCTCGGATCTTGTGACTGGTGTCCCGTACTGTAGACTGATATTTGTGTGGGCAAATCTCACCAGTGTACTAGGACTTAAATAACGAAGACAGAAATTTGCTCATGGAAGGAGAGCAATTTTCGATTCTCTCTCTAAACAGAGGGGAATGAAAATTATGATGTGGAAAAGTTGTATTTTCTGTCTCCTTTATTCTCATATTTATATTAAGTCACATATTGGGCCCAGTCAGGGATCTAAGGAAGAATTTGGACATGGCCTCACCCAATTAGCTTTTTACTAATTAAATTGAACTCACAATTTAATATAAGCTTATATTGGATTATTACAAGCAACCACTACAGAATTAATATTGCACTGCCTTTTCAAATCCGAAATTACTAGTATTCCGGGTTTCCTTTTATTTGTTTAATTCATTTCCCGCGCTTAAGATAAAACATCCATTAATTAATCAATGTCTGCTATGGACTTAATTAATCAACATATTTTAATCTCAAAGAGTGGACTTAGCAAGAAACTCTTATTTATTATTCATAGAGTAATCAAACTCCAACTACCTAGGTTCCGAATAATAAAACCTTGTTTCGAGCTCCTCTTGTGGATGTTATCAAACGAGACTCTCCTCGCGCACGATTCAACATAATAGCAATCCTAGCACCGCCAGATAATGTTCACCACTACCCAATATACCTGGATCGTTCCTTTTTTAAGTCAAAGTAGTAGATACTCAATATCGTATGCTCAATGCTAACGTACATTGATTAAGAAATTAATTATCAAGACCTCGTCTTTCAGTAGATAGCATAAAGACTCGCCTTGCTGTTAGATCCATTCAGTGCTATACCACACCAACGTCATCTTATTTCAATAAGGCTTAGAAATAATCGGACTGACATAGCAACCTTTCACGATAGGTAGTCTAGGCCTATCTAGGTTGTGAAATTTATATTTTTCTTTGTTCAGGACTGACCGCGTACCTTAAATTGAGCGCAGCCCACAACCGGTCTACTAAAACAAAGACTTAGACTTTGTTATGTTCGCTTATACATTTAAATATGCAATAAACATCCATTAAATGTAAAACATAACAACATTATGACAAAAATAATCTGTTGCATTCATTGGAAAATTATAATTAGAGTTTTACAGTATTCAATCACTCGAAAGGTGATTTCTAGTATACAAACCCTAACAATCTCCCACTTATACTCAAAATAGCTTTCGAGTATACAAAATAGTAGTGCACATGTCTAAATTTCTCCCACTTATACTGAAAGCGAGTTGAAGTCATGAACGAGTCGAACTCTCATCCCTTCTACGTGGCCCTCGAACGGTTTCACCGCCAATGCATTTGTAAGGGGATCTGCCAGGTTGTTCTCTGACGCAATCTTGACCACTTGTATGCCTCCTCTCTGCACTATATCCCTGATGATATGATACTTCCGCTCTATGTGTTTGCTCGCTTTGTGAGCTCTCGGTTCCTTCGAATTTGCCACAGCACCAGAATTATCACAATAAACCGTGATGCTCTTGGGCAGATTCGTAACCACACCTAAATCCATAAGGAAGTTCATGAACCATACTGCCTCTTTTGCATCCTCCGAAGCGGCCGCATACTCGGCTTCCATGGTCGAGTCCGCGATGCATTTCTGCTTCACACTCTTCCAAATTACAGCTCCACCTCCTAAGGTGAACACATATCATGAAGTAGATTTTCTCGAGTCCTGATCAGCTTGAAAGTCTGAGTCAGTATATCCCAAAGGACAGAGCTCGACTGCATTGTAAACTAGAGCATAGTCCTTAGTCCGTTTAAGGTAATTGAGTATGTTCTTTACGGCAGTCCAATGTCCTTGGCCCAGATTCGACTGATATCTTGCCACCATGCCAACAGCAAAGCAAATATCATGCCTTTTACAAAGCATAGCATACATGAGACTTCCAACTGCCGAAGCATATGGAATCCTTCTCATTGCTTGTATCTCAGACGGCGTTTTGGGGCACATCTCTTGAGATAGATGGACGCCATGTCTAAAAGGCAAGAAACCTTTCTTGGCGTCCTGCATGCTAAAGCGACTAAGTACTGTGTTGATGTAAGGTTCTTGAGATAAGCACAACATCTTCTTTTCTCGATTCCGAAGAACCTTGATCCCGCGGATGTGTCCAGCGTCTCCCATATCCTTCATCTCGAACTGGTTTGGCAACCAAGTTCGTACTAATGACAACATCTTTTTATTGTTTACAATTAGAAGAATGTCATCTACATATAAAACTAAGAACACTACATTCCCCTTTTCAACCTTCTTATACATGCAGTTTTCACTTGGGCACTTTTCGAATCCAAACTTGCGAACAGTTTGATCGAAATACTGGTTCCATGATCTAGATGCTTGCTTAAGGCCATAGATAGCCTTCTTAAGCTTCCAAACCATGTGTTTTTTGCCCTTTATGGAATATCCTTCGGGTTGTTCCATGTAGATGGTCTCCTCAAGACCGCCGTTTAGAAACGCAATCTTAACTTCCATCTGTCATACATCCCAAGCCATATAAGCTGCTATAGATAATAGTATCCGGATCGATTTGAGCATGGCCACTGGGGAGAAAGTCTCGTCGTAATCGACACCTTCCTTTTGGGTATACCCCTTAGCCACTAGTCTTTCCTTAAAGACTTTAACTCGTCCATCAGGTCCACGTTTACGTTTATATATCCACTTACTCCCAATGGCAGTACAGCCCTCGGGTAGGACGGACAAATCGTAGATGTCTTTGTCTATCATAGATTGTAGTTCTGAATCCATTACTTTACCCATTCGCAATGATCGACATCTGCCAGCGCCTCCGCAAAGTTCCAGGGATCTAATACATTGCTGTCCGAGGAGTGATCTATGGATTCCCCCAAACCAATGTATCTTTCGGGCTCATACGAGACCCTCCCACTGCGGCGCGGCACTACAATGCTTGGAGTAGAAGTTGAAGTTTCGGGAATTGTTTGTACACTTGGTACTTGTTCTTGGTTAATGGAACTTGTGACAGAAGTTAGCTCTTCAAGAGCCACTTCACTGCTGGGTTTATGATTCATTACATAGTCTTCCTCTAAGAATGTGGCGTGAGTGCTCACAATAACTTTCTTATCTCGGAGACTAAAGAATTCATAAGCTTTCGTCCCTCTGGGGTACCCTATAAACAAACATACATCCGTCCTTGATCCTAGCTTAGTTTGATCATTTTCCAATACATGAGCCGGGCAACCCCAAATCTTGAGATGTGCTAGATTGGGCTTGCGCCGAGTCCACAACTCATATGGAGTAGTAGGTACGGATTTTGACGGTAAATTATCTAATATATGGCTTGCAGAAAGCAAGGCATGTCCCCAAAACGAAGTAAGTAGTCGTGCATAACTCATCATCGATCAAACCATGTTTAACAAGGTCATGTTCCTTCTTTCAGCCACGCCGTTCTGTTGGGGCGCGCCCGACGCAGTCAATTGGGATTGGATTCCTGACTCCGATAAGTAGTCCAAAAACTAGGCACTGAGGTATTCTCCTCCACGATCAGATCGCAGGCATTTTATACTCTTAACATGATACTTCTCCACTTGAGCCTTAAAGTCGTTGAACTTGTCAAAAGACTCTGACTTGTGGGTCATCAAATAGACGTATCTAATTTTTGAGAAGTCATCAATGAATGTGATGAAGTATCGAAAACCACCTCTTGCTTCAGTAGACATTGGTCCACATACATCGGAATGAACGAGCTCAAGTACTTCCTTGGCCCTATTGCCCTTAGCCTGAAAAGGCCTCTTGGTCATCTTGCCTTCTAAGCATGACTCACACTTATGAAAAGGTTCCTCCTCTAGACCTTTAATAAGATCTTGTTAAACAAGAGAATGGATCCTTATTTCATTGGCATGACCAAGTCTAAGGTGCCATAAGTACGTTTCGTTCATTGAACTTGAAGGTTCCTTTCGTTTCTTTGAAATTTTCGATGTTGTATTGAGTTCTGATTTGCGATTATTAAACTGTGTAGATGTGATTGTGTACAGATCGTTTTCCATGATACCACGATAGATATAAGAACCATCTTTCTTAATAACGCAGTTGTCATTAAAAGAAATCGAATATCCATCAAAAACTAATTTAGAAACTGAAATTAAATTTCTTCTAAAAGAAGGTATCAATAAAACATTCTTAAAAATGAAAAATCTATCACTACTAAAGCGCAAATAAACGTCTCCCACTGCAACGGCCGCCACTTTTGTAGCGTCGCCCAGCTGGACTTCGATCTTACGATCATGTAGCCGTCTTGTCACCTACATTAAGTCAGGATCAAAACAAATATGATCAGTGGCTCCAGTGTCAATAACCCAAGTGCAAGTAGACGTCGATGCCAAACATGAATCGTATACTAAAGCTTGGTGCATACCTGTAGCCTTGCCCTTTTTAGGACAATCTGGCTTCCAATGCCCCTTTTCCCCACACTTGAAACACTTCCCCGTGGGCTTCTTGTTAGCCTTCTTCTTCTTTCCCTTAGCCATCTTGGCCTCTTCTGAGTTCGGTGCCTGCCATTTTCCTTTGCTAGGCCTAAAGCCAGAGGAACGAGGCGCCGAAGTCATCATGGCCGCCTTAGCCTGGACCATAAGGTCCTCTGCCGACTGAAGTTCAGTCAACAGCTCTGCCAAGGTATAGTTCATTTTGTTCATCTCGAAATTGAGTTTGAACTGCTGGAAGCTAGGGGGAAGACTTTGAAGGATAATAGTCACTTGGGACTCGGGATCGATCATCCCTCCCAAGACCTCAATCTGGTTGAGGTTGCTCATCATCTCGAGGACATGGTCCCTCACTGACGTGCCTTCCTTCATTGTCTTCGACATGATACTCCGAAAGGATTGAGACTTAGCCGTTCGATTCTGAGTACCAAAAAGATTCTTGAGATTCTGCATGATCTCGGCGGCTATTTCCATGGCAGATTGCTGATGCTTGAGTACTGAAGACATAGAAGCCAACGTGTAGCACTTAGCCATCTCATTCGCCTTATGCCACCGTCTGTGTGCATCTCTGACTCCTGCCGCTGCATTAGCCGCCGCCACTAGAGGTCGCGGGGTTGTGAGTACAAAGATGTACTCATCTGCTGTAAGAACGATGTCCAAGTTTTGTTTCCATTCTATGTAATTTTAGCCCTCGAGTTTGTTTTCTTTAAGAATTGCAGAAAGAGGATTGAACGACATCTTGCCGATTTGATTTTGCACTACAAAACAGAGTATTTACTATTTGCCATAAACTTATGTAAGATGTTTGATTAGATTAACCATAAAACTTTTCAAAATCTTACAACTGTAAAATTTAAATTTCGTACCCTCCAGAGGAAGTCAATACGCATTAAAATCTTACAATTTTACTGGTCACAATCATCGACGAATAGTCCAGAGACCACAGAGTGGCATGGCCGCCTAACGTTGCCTAAATAAGACCATCGAATTTAGCATTACAGAGTCTCATTCCTACAACACACTCCCATAACAATGCTCATGTGCTGCTAACAAGATCAAGCTATCATATAATGTGTGAACTTCTGAATCTCGCAGTTTCTTAGGATTATTGTCCCCACAGAGCAGGTGGCGATAATATTGGAAACCACATTCTAGTTCATACTATTTATATTTGAGAAGTCCGCCCTCATGAACTCGCTATTTCTTAGGATTATTGTCCCTACAGAGCAGGTGAAAATAATATTAGAAAAAAGCTTCATAAATTGCAGAGCAATTGATGGAGACCATATACAAACGTTGAGTTCGTAATTACAGCTTAGATATTTTGGTTATGGTTTTTCTTTAATTATCCTTAGCCTTGAGACATATTAAGGCTTAATTAAATTATGTTGGTATATAATATGCTGGATAATTAAATCTTTTATTCATTATTGGTATCTTCCTTTAGGAAAGTAATGTTCTAGAATTTAATTCTTATTCATGTCTACTATAAGATATATCTAAAATAATTAAATTATTTAATTCTTAATAAGACATGAAAAATTAAATTCAAATTATTTCAATGTTCAAGATTAGGAAGAGAAGATTTATTATTTAATGTATTCATACATATCTATCCTTATTATGGTTCTAGATATATAAATATTAGGAAACTATTAAATTATTCTCATCCATATCATCTAGGAATAAAATAATATTACTTATTGCCATAGATATAGATAATAATAAAAATATTCCTAAAATCTAGATAAATCTTCCAAAAAGATTTTATTTTCATTAAATAATGATATTTTAATGATATTTTTTAATTAAAAATTAAATAATCATTAAAATAATCTTTCATCCTTATCGCATCGCACGAGTTTCGCACGAACGATGAACGATGAAAATCCGACGAGTTCGTCGTCGGATCACGACGCACATGGCGTCTAGGCCAGCTCTCGGCTAGCGAGACACGCATAGGCGTCTCAGCTCTCGGCCAGCCGCTGATTCCGTCTCGGTGTCCTGGCACGTCGGGTGCCGCGATTCTCGGCCAGCAGCGTGCACGACGGTGGCGCTGCTCTTGGCCAGCCGCGAAGACCCGTCTCGGACACTGTCCATCCGCCGCTCCCACTGGCTCAGCCAGCGTCGGGCCTTAGGGTGCGTCGTTCTCGGCCTTGTCTGGGGTGGACGGTCGGTACCTTCCGCCTAGGGTTGGGGTTCGGCATCTCGGTGTTTCGGTGCATTCTCGATCGAACTTCCGCACCGCGCCATCCTCCATGCGTCGAGCTTGGTGCGGGTGCCGCCTAGGGTTTGGTCTCGGTCGGCAGCGCGCACGAGCCCATGCTCGTTTGCGCGTCACCTCGTGACCTATGATCCCTCGGCTCCTACTATTTCGACTACTCTTTCTCGATCGCGCGTGGTGCGATCCACATAGGCGCGAGCGACGACGGATCGCACGTCTCGTACGATCGATAAATTCAAGTCCTTTGATTTGATTGTTCTTGAGTTGAACATGCATAAAATTAAACAAAATCTAACAAGAACATGCTTCGTAATCAAATAACACATGCATACATGAATTTCGCGAAATTTAAATCCAAATAATCAGAGCCAAAGACTAGCTCTGATACCAATTGAAGGGGTTGGTAGCGGAAGCGTGCGTTCTAACGGATCACATAAAACTAATCGATTTAGCAGATTATTTAGACAAATTCTATTCGCGTAATTATCACATGTATCATGCTCATAACGTGAATTTTAAACATGCTTTAGTACAAATAATCCCTAAAACATGCATATTAAAGAGTTAGCCAATTTACCTTGTTGATTCACTTAAGAATCGAAGATGGCTTGCTTCTTCTCCATGTGAAGTTCTTGAGAACTCGACCTCGGATCTTCTGACTGGTGTCCCGGACTGTAAACTGATATTTGTGTGGGCAAATCTCACCAGTGTACTAGGACTTAAATAACGAAGACAAAAATCTGCTCACGGAAGGAGAGCAATTTTCAATTCTCTCTCTAAACATAGGGGAACGAAAATTATGATGTGGAAAAGTTGTATTTTCTGTCTCCTTTATTCTCATATTTATATTAAGTCACATATTGGGCCCAGTCAGGGATCTAAGGAAGAATTTGGACATGGCCTCACCGGAAGAATTTGGACATGGCCTCACCCAATTAGCTTTTTACTAATTAAATTGAACCCACAATTTAATATAAGCTTATATTGGATTATTAAAAGCAGCCACTACAGAAGTAATATTGCACTGCCTTTCCAAATCTGAAATTTCAAATATTTCAGGTTTCCTTTTATTTGTTTAATTCATTTCCTGCGCTTAAGATAGAAACATCCATTAATTAATCAATGTCTGCTATGGACTTAATTAATCAACATATTTTAATCTCAAAGAGTGGACTTAGCAAGAAACTCTTATTTATTATTCATAGAGTAATCAAACTCCAACTACCTAGGTTCCGAATAATAAAACCTTGTTTCGAGCTCCTCTTGTGGATGTTATCAAACGAGACTCTTCTCGCGCACGATTCAACATAATAGCAATCCTAGCACCGCCAGATAATGTTCACCACTACCCAATATACCTGGATCGTTGGGTGACGAAAAACCCGCACCTTTGGTAAGTCAAAGTAGTAGATACTTAATATCGTATGCTCAATGCTAACGTACATTGATTAAGAAATTAATTATCAAGACCTCGTCTTTCAGTAGATAGCATAAAGACTCGCCTTGCTGTTAGATCTATTCAGTGCTATACCACACCAACGTCATCTTATTTCAATAAGACTTAGGAATAATCGGACTGACATAGCAACCTTTCATGATAGGTAGTCTAGGCCTATCTAGGTTGTGAAATTTATATTTTCTTTGTTCAGGACTGACCGCGTACCTTAAATTGAGCGCATCCCACAACCGGTCTACTAAAACAAAGACTTAGACTTTGTTATGTTCGCTTATACATTTAAATATGCAATAAACATCCTTTAAATGTAAAACATAACAACGTTATGATAAAAATAATCTGTTGCATTCATTGAAAAATTATAATTAGAGTTTTACAGTAATCAATAACTCGAAAGATGATTTCTAGTATACAAATCCTAACAATTAAGTCATATTAGGTCAGACTAGGGATAAACTTAGGCCCACCTAGATTTAATTGCAATTAATTGAGTCTTAATTTAATTTAAATTTAATGCAATATTATTATATGCCATTATCAAAAATAATATTGATCGTTCTCTTAGAATAAAATTACGAGTGATTCAGACATCTTTTTTCATTTAATTATTTTATATGTTTAAGATATAAATATATTTATTACTTAATTTAAGTTTTCTATTAACTTAATAAAACTTATATAGTACTACCTCCGTCCCAAAATAAGTGTCACATTTTGCCATTTCGGTTCGTCCCACAATAAGAGTCACATTTCACTTTACTATAAAAGGTAAATAGACCTCACATTTCACCAACCAATTCTACTCACATTTTATTATAAAAATTATATATACAAGTAGGACCCATAATCCACTAACTTATTCAACCTAATTTTCTTTACATTTGTTAAATATCATCCACACACTAAATATGACACTTAATATGAGACAGAGCTAGTAATTACCATTGCCTAAGATATCAGGATCAATTAGAAAAAGTCAAACCAATGTAGAATCAACCTTGTATGTTCAATGTGTAATCAATATTATTAGTCTCCCAATGTAAGGATACTTTTGTACTGACACTGCAACATTTTATGATAGACAAAAAATAAGGCCTTTGGGAATTATACTAGTTTTAATATAAAATCAGTAAAGTAGGAGAAATGTAGAAAGAAAAAGTGATTGAAGTATAGTCAATAAGAAATGAGGCTCCTATGAGAGAAAAGAAAAAAAACTAATTTTATTAAATGGAGCATAATAGATAAAGAAAACTATTTGTTAGAGCATCAGCAATGGCGCCCGTCCCAGCGGAATTTCGACCGGCGTGCCAGAATTCCACTGCGGACATCCGCCATTGTGCATGGTATGCACGGATACGGAATTCCGCCAAGGACACCGCAGTTCCGTGGCGTTACCCGGAATTCCGTCGCGACGGGCGTGGGGACGTCCGCCATTGCGTTGACTCCCACGGACGTCCGTGAGGAATTCCCGTTTATTGTGGGAAGTCCTTCGGGAAGTCCTTGAGGATGTCCGCCACTGTGCAGTGGGAAGTCCTTATGACGTGGCAATGCAGTGGAAAGTCCGTATGACGTGGCCGAGGGTGTTTTTGGGAATTCCGCGGGGAATTCAGCGCGCTGATGCTCTCAGTACATTTTTTTCACTTGGGTAAAGAATCACGTACCAAAAATTATAAATCAAATGCAGGAACTTGAAAAAAAGAATCGAACTCTTCTTCTAACCGAATGCTCATCGTGCGGCGTGAAATGATTAACCTAGCGCTGCCGCCTCTGCAAATTGCGTGTAAATTAAAATAATTTTGTTGGAAAGACAATTTCAGATATTAAACATGTGCAGTGAAGGTGAAAATGAAAAAGAATTCCCAATATACCCTCCGTTTTGTTGAAGAATTGATCAAATTAGAGCGAAAACCCTTTCAATCTCAACTCGTTGTTCAGATCAAAATGGGGAGCTTAGGAAGAGCAGTGTACACGTTGGGGAGTTGGATTCGGCAAACCATGGATCGACTTGGTTCCACCTTCCAAGCAGGCTACTATCTCCAGGATCACACTCAGTCTTTTCTCTATTGTTTTCCTATTTCCGATTCTTTGCATTTCAATGCCAATTCCTTTTCGCAATAACTACTTTTCCGGCGGAACAAAAATTGGATGAAATTATTTTGAAATTGTGTTCATCACTGTTGTTCTCATATCATATTCAACTTTATGCTACTTTATTAGGTAATACCAAAAATCAAATATTCTTCTGCTTACACAAATTGAAGAGTCTACGAATTACTCTCTAAGAGAATCCTCATCTGTGCTCTCGCCAAACAGCACGGATGTGGGCCCGTACCCACTTTTATTACTTTTTTACTCCTTGCTCCTAGGCAAGAGCACAACACTCACATACATGCTCTTCCGCAAGGACATGCTCAAGGGTTCCACTATTCAATTATTCAATTTAAATAAAAACATTTCCACAATATTATAAAGCATTAAAAATATTCGGAATACTATTACAAATTACTAAAAAAATAAAAATTACATAATTCAAATCCTAAAATTTAAAAATTACAAAATTCAAATCCTAAAAATTAAAAATTACATAATTAAAATCCTAAAAATTTAAAATTATATAATTAAATTCATAAAATTAAAAAACCCACTACTCGTGGCCGAATTTCGCCCAACGAACCTCCGGAAACCGCGGCTGGTCAGAAAAATAGTCGGTAACGAGCCTTTCGTTGGCTCCCTCCCGGTCACGAGGGATGTAGCGGCGAATTGATCTAGTTGGTCGAGGAGGAGGGGCGGGGGTAGTGACGGCGACATAGGCTTCATAGGCGGCACGATATTGTTCATAGTATTCTTGTTCTTCGCGCTCCGCTTCAGCCATGATATCGATGAAATCCATTTTTAGAGAGGGTTTGAGGGAGAGAAGAAGATGTAGATGAGTTGCATGAAAAAATATGAATGAGAGATGAATGAGAGATGATTTGATGTGAAAGATGGATGATAAATATGTGTATTTATAGATGATTTTGAGAATAAAAAATTATAAAAAAATAAAAAAAAAATCAAAAAAACGGTAATAAAACGGCCATATTTTTGGGAATCTGAAAATGTATTTTTTTTCAATTTTTGGTATTATTTTTATTTTTTTAAAAAAAAAGAAAAAATGAAATTGTCAATGACATTGCCGTTGGACAATAAGGAAACGCCACGTCAGCTGCTCGCTGGCACAGACGTGCTCGATGCATCGAGCAACGGCGAGCAGGGTGGTGCCGTGCCAGCGGCACGGACGCCGTCCGTCGGCGCGAGCACCGCTGCGGATGCTCTAAGATAGAAAAAAGTAAGAAGGAGAGAGTGAAAAGGTAGTGGAAGAGTAGTGTTAGTAGATTGTGGGTTCCATTTTATCAGCCGTGTGTAATTGGTTAACAACTTTCCACATTTAGACACTCTGGATAATTTTGGGGGACGACACAAAATGGTAAAACTAGTCTATTTTTTGCGGACGGATGAAGTATTATTCTCGTTTATACTCCCTCTGTACCACAATAAGAGTCAAATTTGGTATGAGCACGAGTTTTAAGAAATGTAAAGAGTAGGAAAATTAGTGAAATATGAGACCTATTTTTTATATTGGTTTTATAATGTAATTTGAGTTGAGTGAGTTAGTGGAATGTGGGACCTAGTTGCTATTTATGGTAAAAGTGAAATAAGATTCTTATTGTGGGATGAACCAAGATGGCAAAATGTGACTCTTATTGTGGGACGGAGTGAGTATTACTTGCGATGCACTACAAACCAGGGACGGAGATACCGGCGGCCAAGCCACCGCTCCAGCGGGGGCTTGGCCGGAACCGGAGCCATACCCCCCACTATGCAGTCGCGCCCAGCCAGATTTCCGCCCCGGCTTCGAATGGCCTGAATTTCTATGTATAATGTGTCTGCGAGTCTGCGATGGCGAAATTGGAAGAGGAAGAGCCGAAGAGGCGAAGAGCAGATGAACAGCAGATCCCCAATTTGAAGAAGACAGAAACCGCAGAAACCGCAGATCCCCAATTTGAAGAAGACGACCCAAGATGAAATTGGGCTTTTAATTGGGTCATTAATTATTTGTATTTGGCCAATAGATACTACTCTGCTAATAGGCCAAATTGCATAAACAAAATTTGTTTTTTTGTAATGGGCCAATAGATACTACTCTGCTAAACGGTATTCAGATCTTAAGTAGTACCAGAAGTTGACCTAATCCCTAACAAAAAGCAGCCACTAATTTGCTTCTAATCATATTAATTACTTTACTCTTTACCTAATTCTGTTTAAATATCCTTTACTTTCGGGAAATGGGTAAATCTCATGCTACAGAAATTAATACAGCTTTTGGAAAGTCAGTCCTATTAAATTTATGTACCAAATTTATAATACAATTATATCTCCTCCTCAAAACATATAAGAGGCAGCCGCACAAATTTACTTGCCACAGATTACAGCAGCAGCCTACTAAAATCTATGCATAAGTACAATATTTAGCCTCTACTTGCAGAAAATTTAGAGATTTGATTCTTTAATTGTGATTTAACTTTTGATTTTGAATTAATAGTATGAAATTTGAAATTATTTATTTATGATTTTAACCGTGTTGCTTGAATAGGAAAAACCTAATTAACTTTTTGCGAATTGAGAAAATAAAAGTTTTTGAATCATTACAATTTGATATATAAAAATATGTAGTTGTGACGTGAATTTGACATAAATATTTTCTTAATGTAGTTTCTTACTTTCTTATTTCTTATACAAGTAGTAGATTACACACTGCAGAGGTGATTTAAAATTATCTAATGATTCTAATTAATTTTGTTTATTCTTGATTGCAGTTATGCATCAATATTTTAAAAAAATCAAGGAATGATTCAACTTCTAGTTCGAGTATTGCAACCCCGAACCCGACTGTGAACCAAGATGGAATTAATGTTGCGACCACTTCTGTTGAGAGAGTATTTTCTTCGATGAGGCCATTTTTCGACGGTTTCAAGAAATGGCGTCACGTCGAAAACAATTATCATCTAAAGCCTCATAAAAATTGTAAAGACATTATATTTGAATTGAAATTATTATTATTATTATTATTATTATTATTATTATTATTATTATTATTTTTTAAGATTTGAGCACCGGCTTATTTGAAAGTCTAGTTCCGTCCCTGCTACAAACTACATACTTGCCTATTCATTCCACCAAATTCGTGTGGAAACCAATGTGAAGACCTTGATTCCACTTTCCTGCTCATTGTCAGCGGTATAGCATACATCAGTAATTGGCCATTCAGATAGAGCATCCTATGTGCTGCAAAGTTCAAGGCCTATTCAAATAAGAGTTATGGTCAGGCATTTTAGCGGTAATGGTATGATATAAGGATACAAGGCTTGCTAGTGAAAAGTGCTCTAGGAAGAAGAGATAGCTTGACACATGCATTGGCCATGAGAAGATGAATAGAACAATTCACCAAGCATGCATTGGGTATACAGATGCAGTTCAAGGATGGAATAACAATTTGAAAAGTTCACAAACAATATTGAGGCATGTTAAGCGAGATTTATTACTTGTACCAGTCCAGTTCACTTGTAGATGTTAGAATTTGATTCTGGGACACATACATAAGTTTAGGTAATCAAGCCCTTGTGTGTTTTGTAACTTGTCAGGATAATCAAGCCCATTCAGATTTAGAGTAGTTTGATCTTACTCTTATATATATTTTGCTTTTCCAGGGCACCTGGACCTGGTATGTTTTATTCAGATTTCACCTTTCATGTCTGATCCTTGGTAACCTTAATTTCAGGGAAAATTTCATTGGATCTGCTTTCATATACAGAATTAATTTTTCTCTTGTACCTTACATCTTTCATATGTTGGTATTTTCTAGCAATTTGTTTTTTTATAATAACCCATCTCATTGTAGCATGGATCTATGCTTCTGGTTTTTTAGTTCATGATGCACTTTCTTTCAAACAGCTTCAGCCTTCAATATTTTGTTCTTAGTTTTTTAGAATACTTTTTGTATCAATGCCTTTTGTAATAATGGAGTGCTCATTTCAGTTGGAAGAAGCTCGGCTAGAAAGGAGTTCGGTAAGCTCGGCTTACCGAGCTGGAACTAGCCTGGAACTAGCCGAGAAGAAGAAGAAGGCAGAAGTCGGTAAGCTCAGCGGTAAAGAAGCTCGGTATGGAAGCTCGGTATGGAAGCTCGGTAAGGAAGCTCGGCGTTGAGCTGGAATGAGCCGAGCAGGAAGAGTTCGGTTGTAAGCCGAGCCGAGAAGGAGTTCGGTTGTAAGCCGAGGAAGGAGTTCGGTATTGAGCCGAAGAAGGAGTTCGGACTTGAACCGAGAAGGTAGAAGCAACCTAGCCGAACTAGCCGTTGGAGCAGCAGTTAGTTAGCTGAGATGTAGCGGTTATTCTTCTTGCTTTCTTGATTCTTCTTGTAGTTAGTTAGTAGCAGTTGCTACGTGATTATGGAGCTTTAAATAGCTCACCGTGTATGTAGTTTAGAGATAGAGTTTAATCAATAAAGAGTTTTCCAGTTTTCTCTCCAAGATTATCATCTTCAATACTCAAAGTGTGAGTGTGTGTGTTTTCTGCATTGTGTGATCTCATACAACAGTGAGTGTGTGTGTGATCTTATTGAGTGTGTGAAAGCCTTGTGTGCGTAAATCCCAACAAGTGGCGCCGTCTGTGGGAAAGGGATATTGAAGCTGATTTGCAGAGGATCAAACGGTTTCAGAGATGGCAGCAAGGCTTGATGCAGAGAAGTTCACAGGCAAGAATGATTATGGCCTGTGGAAGATGAAGATGAAGGCGATCTTAATTCAACAAGGCTTGGCGGCAGTTCTTGCAAAACCAGATGAGAAAGGAAAGGCTCCAGTGCTTGATGAAAAAGCTCAGGCAAAGATGGAGGAGATGCAGCTCAAGGCACATTCTGCAGTGATTCTGTGCCTTGGAGATAAGGTCTTGAGGGAAGTTCAAGAAGCCAAGACTGCGGTGGAGATCTTGGACAAGTTAGATGAAGTTTACTTGGCCAAATCCTTGGCTAACCGGCTGTATCTCAAGAAGAGGCTGTATGCCTATAGTTTTTCTGGAGATAGGTCCATCGTTGAGCAGCTAGAGGAGTTCAACAAGATCATTGATGACCTGGGATCTGTTGATGTCAAGATCTCAGATGAGGATAAGGCCATTCTCACATTGAATGCCTTGCCTAGCTCGTATGACCAGCTAAGTGATGCAATTATCTATGGAAGAGATAAACCTATCACCTATGCAGAAGTCTATTCAGCCTTGATGGCCAAAGAACTCCAGAAGACAGCCAACAGAGGCTCTGCAAGCTCCAATGTTCAAGCTGCAGAGGCCTTGAATGTGAAGAAGTTCAAGAAGCAGAACTTCAAGAAGAAGTTTGAGGGCCCTAAACCCTCAAGTTCAGATGCTCAGAAGGAAACCAGAGCTTGCTATTGGTGCAAGAAACCTGGACATTTGAAGAAAGATTGTCATGCATGGAAGAGAAAGATGGATTGAAGCCATGAATGAGGAAATAGAGTCTTTACTCAAGAACAAAACATGGATTTTGGTGGACAAATCCAAGCTGAATACAGATGGAAAGGAGAGGAAGCTGATCAGTTGCAAGTGGTTGTTTAAAAGGAAGGTAGAAACCACTGATAAAGACAGAATCAGGTTCAAGGCAAGGCTGGTGGCTAGAGGCTTTACACAGCAGGAGGGAATCGATTTCAATGAAGTGTTTGCACCTGTTGTGAAGCACACTTCGATTAGGATTCTATTGGCTGTGGTGAATCAGCTTGACTGGGAGCTACAACAGCTTGATGTGAAGACAGCCTTCCTCAATGGAGATCTAGAGGAAACTATCTTCATGGAACAGCCAGAGGGCTATGTGAAGATTGGAGAAGAAGGCAAGGTGTGCCTGTTACAGAAAAGTCTTTATGGACTTAAGCAAAGTCCTAGACAGTGGAATAAGAAGTTTGATGCACAGATGAAGAAGATTGGCTTCTCCAAGTCAGAATATGATGATTGCATCTACATCAAGAAGGCAGGCAAGTCTCCCATTGCCTACCTATTACTCTATGTGGATGATATGCTACTTGCAGGGCCTTCTATGACAGAAATTCAGAAAGTTAAACAAGATCTGAAGTCAAGCTTTGAAATGAAGGATCTAGGAGAGTCAAGGAAGATCCTAGGCATACATATTCAGAGAGATAGAGGCTGCAAGAAGCTGTGGATGCTGCAAACTGACTATATTGAGAAAGTTTTGCAGAGATTCAAAATGGAAAATGCAAAAGCTGCATCAACTCCTCTGTCCCAGAGTTTTAAGCTATCAAAGGAACAAGCCCCTAAAACTAAGCAAGAGGCTGGTGAGATGGAGGCTATCCCTTATGCTAGTGTGGTTGGAAGTGTTATGTACACTATGATTTGTACAAGACCAGATTTGGCTCATGCTATCTCAGTGACTAGCAGATACATGGCAGACCCGGGGAAGGAGCATTGGAATGCTCTTAAGTGGATATTGAGGTACATGAAGTCAACTAAGGACTGGGGGATTGTGTTCAATGGCTGGGAAGGTGAATCTGAGGAGGTTGTGCAGGGCTATTGTGATGCAGACTATGCTGCAAACCTGGACAACAGAAAGTCCCAAACAGGTTATCTTTTCACCATGTTTGGAACTGTAATCAGCTGGAAGCCAGGGTTGCAAAGTGTTGTTGCTCTCTCAACAACAGAATCAGAGTATATAGCTCTCACTGCAGCTGTACAGGAGAGTTTTTGGATTCAGGGAGTGATTTCTGACTTTGGTTTTGACCAAAAGACAATGGTGATTCATTGTGACAGCAGCTCAGCTATGTGCTTGGCTAAACATCCGGGTTTTCATGAAAGGAGCAAGCACATAGACATAAAGTTGCATTTCATTAGAGATGAGATTGAAAAGGGGAGAGTGAAGGTGATTAAGATTAACACCTTGCACAATCCGGCTGACATGCTAACAAAGTCTCTAGGTAGAGACAAGTTTGATCATTGCAAGAAATGGATCAATGTTTGTGCAAGAACTGAGATGAGCCCTCAGGTGGAGAATTGTAATAATGGAGTGCTCATTTCAGTTGGAAGAAGCTCGGCTAGAAAGGAGTTCGGTAAGCTCGGCTTACCGAGCTGGAACTAGCCTGGAACTAGCCGAGAAGAAGAAGAAGGCAGAAGTCGGTAAGCTCAGCGGTAAAGAAGCTCGGTATGGAAGCTCGGTATGGAAGCTCGGTAAGGAAGCTCGGCGTTGAGCTGGAATGAGCCGAGCAGGAAGAGTTCGGTTGTAAGCCGAGCCGAGAAGGAGTTCGGTTGTAAGCCGAGGAAGGAGTTCGGTATTGAGCCGAAGAAGGAGTTCGGACTTGAACCGAGAAGGTAGAAGCAACCTAGCCGAACTAGCCGTTGGAGCAGCAGTTAGTTAGCTGAGATGTAGCGGTTATTCTTCTTGCTTTCTTGATTCTTCTTGTAGTTAGTTAGTAGCAGTTGCTACGTGATTATGGAGCTTTAAATAGCTCACCGTGTATGTAGTTTAGAGATAGAGTTTAATCAATAAAGAGTTTTCCAGTTTTCTCTCCAAGATTATCATCTTCAATACTCAAAGTGTGAGTGTGTGTGTTTTCTGCATTGTGTGATCTCATACAACAGTGAGTGTGTGTGTGATCTTATTGAGTGTGTGAAAGCCTTGTGTGCGTAAATCCCAACACCTTTGATCTTGTAAGTGTTTATTTTCAGTTTCTAAGCACCGGACACTGATGAATATCTACGAGTGGTTGATATAGATGCCTCTGTGATTGGGGATGTTCAGGTGGGCCAAGGATCATCGATATGGTATGGATCTGTCCTTCGAGGTATGCACTTTAAAATGTAGCATCTAATCTGACTAATATTACTTTGCTGATATTGATCTGAGTGAAACACAGTCCTGTGTGATATGTTTTGTTTCCTCCTTATGATATTCTGTGATTTGCAGCCTCTGTTTATTTATTATGCCTCGTCTTATTTTTCTCTAGTCGAATTTTTACCTCGGTGTTGCTGCAACGAACATTGGGCGATTCACATCTCTTTTTTTTTTTATATGATAATCCTGTCATGATTGACAGAGAAGACTATCACTAAAACATCACTGCCAGTAACAAGTCTTCAAAATCAAAATTTGATCAATTATATTTATAAAGCTTTAGTTGTGCCTAATGAATGATGAAATGTTTATTGAACTATTTAGACAAGTAAAATGTTAGATCTCTTGGGGTTTACTACAAAGTATACTCTTGGGGCTTATGCAGTCAATTAATGGACACGCTGATTGGGTTCTATGGAAGTTAACTGCTACTGTCATTGAAAATTTATGACTCTCAACTTTATGTAGCATGAGTATAGCCCTTACATTCAATGTGGTTACATATTTCCATGTTTCTAACATGAGATCCTAACTGTTTCCATTTGGTTGGACTCGAGTTTTAAAACATAATTGGTAAAGTAAAAGAGAGATACAAAAACGATAGTGGAAGTAGTGTTAGTGGAGAGTGTGGTCTACATTATTATTAGTAGTGTAGTTGGATTTCCAAAATTAGAAAGTACATATTTTTCATGGACGGACTAAAAAGAAAATACTTCGTAGTACTTTTAAGGGACGAATGGAATGGAGTATTAAATTAAGAAGAGATGTACATAAAATAAAGTGACAGTTATATGTCCAAACATAATGGAAGATATATATATATATATATATATATATATATATATATATATATATATATATATATATATATATATATATATATATATATATATATAGAGGTTAGTGATCAAGATATAACTAATCTTAAGTGTATAACTAGAGAACAAATCTCAGACACACATCTTAATGGAACAAATATTATTTATTTTAATAATCTAAAATAGGCCAAGGGTATTTTTGGAAAATACATTATGAAATTCAAAATCACGTTTCATTTCCTTCCAGATTTCCTTCCAGATTTTCAAATCTCCTTCCAAATCTCCCTCGTAATCTTAGGTCTCGAAATTCCCCAATAGCTCGAAACCACAACGCCACCTTTCTCGGCCTTCTCCTCCGGCGACTCGCTGTTCTTCACCGATGAAGGCGGCGACGATGTAGGCTCCGCCGCCGAGCTCATCATCCGCCTCCACCATATCAACGCCGCACTCATTCATTGATATTGAATGAGAGATGAGAGTTGTTCAAGTGTTTGTTGGAAGATTGTAAAAGAAAGGTGGAGTTGTGAACTTGTTTTTACGAACGCTGCGTCTGGAGACGATGAGAACGCGATGCAAGATCACAGAGAGATCAACAGCAGCCACGCGCAGAAGTAAAATACGCCGAGCAAAATCAAATCGAGAGAAGAATTTGTAAAAATCAGAAATAGTATGTTTTTGCTGATTAAAGTTTCGATGATGAGGTTTTCTTAACTGTTAATTAGTAATGAAATTAAATTGTTAATGGAGAGAATATACAGCTGGGCCATAACGTCAAATTGATATAAAAATGGCTTTACATGTACTCGGAAATGATGTGGAGGAATTGGCGAAGATGCCGTTTTGATGAAAAGCTGTTGTCGTTTACTCATTTTTCATTTTTTTAAATTCATTTTTCTGCCCCACAAAAGCATTATTTTACTTCACTCTCGTTTACAAAACACATCACTCTTAGGCATGATTTTACTTCACTCTTGTTTACAAAACACATCACTCTTGGCATGATTTTACTTCACTCTTGGCATGATTTTACTTCACTCTTGTTTACAAAACACATTACTCTTGGCATGATTTTACTTCACTCTTGTTTACAAAACACATCACTCTTAGGCATGATTTTACTTCACTCTCTTTTACAAAACACATCAGAATAAGAGTGATGTGTTTTGTGAACAAGAGTGAAGTGTTTTCTGAACAAGAGTGAAGTGTTTTCTGAACAAGAGTGAAGTAAAATCAGAATAAGAGTGATGTGTTTTGTGAACAAGAGTGAAGTGTTTTCTGAACAAGAGTGAAGTGTTTTGTGAACAAGAGTGAAGTAAAATCAGAATAAGAGTGATGTGTTTTGTGAACAAGAGTGAAGTAAAATCAGAATAAGAGTGGTGTGTTTTGTGAATAAGAGTGAAGTGTTTTCTGAACAAGAGTGAAGTAAGATCAGAATAAGAGTGATGTGTTTTGAGAACAAGAGTGAAGTAAAATCAGAATAAGAGTGATGTGTTTTGTGAACAAGAGTGAAGTGTTTTCTGAACAAGAGTGAAGTGTTTTCTGAATAAGAGTGAAGTAAAATCAGAATGAGATTGATGTGTTTTGTGAACAAGAGTGAAGTAAAATCAGAATAAGAGTGATGTGTTTTGTAAACAAGAGTGAAGCGTTTTCTAAACAAGAGTGAAGTAAAATCAGAATAAGAGTGATGTGTTTTGTGAACAAGAGTGAAGTAAAATCAGAATAAGAGTGATGTGTTTTGTGAACAAGAGTGAAGTGTTTTCTGAACAAGAGTGAAGTGTACTCGGAAATGATGTGGAGGAATTGGCGAAGATGCCGTTTTGATGAAAAGCTGTTGTCGTTTACTCATTTTTCATTTTTTTAAATTCATTTTTCTGCCCCACAAAAGCATTATTTTACTTCACTCTCGTTTACAAAACACATCACTCTTAGGCATGATTTTACTTCACTCTTGTTTACAAAACACATCACTCTTGGCATGATTTTACTTCACTCTTGTTTACAAAACACATCACTCTTGGCATGATTTTACTTCACTCTTGTTTACAAAACACATCACTCTTAGGCATGATTTTACTTCACTCTTGTTTACAAAACACATCACTCTTGGCATGATTTTACTTCACTCTTAGGCATGATTTTACTTCACTCTTGTTTACAAAATACATCACTCTTAGGCATGATTTTACTTCACTCTTGTTTACAAAACACATCACTCTTAGGCATGATTTTACTTCACTCTTGTTTACAAAACACATCACTCTTGGCATGATTTTACTTCACTCTTAGGCATGATTTTACTTCACTCTTGTTTACAAAATACATCACTCTTAGGCATGATTTTACTTCACTCTTGTTTACAAAACACTTCACTCTTGTTTACAAAACACATCACTCTTATTCTGATTTTACTTCACTCTTGTTCACAAAACACATCACTCTTATTCTGATTTTACTTCACTCTTATCATCTGCTTAAAATCTAGCTAGTCAATTGATCAAACACCTTCTAGCATCAGCATTTACAAATTTCTCTCTGATCAAATAAATAATTAAGAATGAAAATTTAGCCGAATTAGAAGAGGATGAACTTCAATTACTATTATTACAAGAATTTCCGTAGCTCAATTCGCCGTATTTATAGCTGAAACCGATCGCCGCCTTTGCTCGGGCAAATTCTAGCTTTGATGAACAGAGCTCCGAATTCTTCAATAATTCTTGAATTCACATACAACATTCAGCAACCTAAGAGTAATTAAACTCAATTTCGAGCCGGAATTCTCATATCGGATGATGATTCCGGCGAGCAGCGACTTGTCGATCACCGTCTTCAGCTTCACATTCTTCGGCCCGGTCAGCTTCTGCGCGCGCTTCGCGATCTCCGCCAGATGCTGCGGCTCCAGCTCCACCACCGACGCCACTGTCGCCACCTCCGTCTCCGACAGCCGGTTCGCGATCAGCTCGAACTCCGCCGCGATCTCCTTGATCAGATCCACTCGCTTCATGTCCGTGAAGTTAACCTTCAAATGAAGTAAAAATTTACATAATCTAATTTTTTTGTGCAATGACCATTATACCCCACATTGTTATTGTAAAGTAAATTTGTGATAGAGGGAACTAATTTCTCCTTAAATTAGAAAATTAACCCTAGCCCTTGATTTTGTTGATCTTGTGGTTGTGATTTGTTCTCTAGTTATATGGTTAAGGGGTGTTTGCCATAGATCACTACCCTATATATATATATGCGATTTATATCATCACTTGCGAAAATGTTTAAGCCATTAGATCTTCTCATCTCAAGATTAAAACACCTAATCCTATGGTCTAAATTCAGCCTTCATTTCTGGATTTAAAGTGATACTTGTTTGGATCATTTCCCTATATATATATATATATATATATGCGATTTATATCATCACTTAACGACAAATAGAAAAAAATTTGATTTAGCTTAATCACTATGTGGATTATCTATTCTTGAGATGAAATAACAAAGTTGGACCGCTGTTAAATTTACTCCAAGAGACATAAAAAATTAGAGTAAAGGTGGTAGAGAGAAAAAGAGCAGGAGTGGTGCTCGTCCGGGAACGCGAGGGAGAAACAAACTCCCGCACAATCTTAGATTTTGATAACTACACAGAAACTGAATGCGAATCCTCACGCAACGAAATAAATCGTCCAATACTAATATTCTCCCAGACATCTAAACTGATAAAAGAGTCCCTATTTATAGATAACTAGGTTACTGAATAAGAGATTACAGAAATTGAAAAATAGTAATGGATTATTAACTAAGACTGCTGCCATCTTCCTGCCTTTTGCCACTGCTTTACTCGATCAGCTCATCCTCCAAAATCTCCCTTTCTGTTAGCAGCGATTCTTCCTCCCCTCCTTCCGAATTGGTTGGCCAAACCACCTTCCGATTTCCCCTCCTGTACACTTTCCAATTCGTATCAACTGCAAACAGCCTTGTCCTCAAGGCGGAAATAAGGAAACTGTCCTCGCACATCTGTCGCATTCATCCACGAGGCATCTTCATATCCTTGGCCGATCCACTTAACTAGGACCTACTCTACCGGGAAGCCCTTGACCGAGATTGGACGACGGTCTAAAACCTTCGCTGGTAAACACGCCGGATCAGCTTCCATCAGCCCCTCCGGAAGAGCTTGCTCAAGCAATTCTGCGCCGATCGCCTTCTTACGTAGGGAAACGTGGAAAACCGGATGTATGCGACCTGTCGGGAAGTTTCGACCTGTGCGCCGCTTCTCCAATACCGCAGAGCAAGCTTCCGGTTGGCAGCCGAGAATAATGTGGACCGGTGGTATGGCTGGAATTTCAGGTACACCAGGTCCCCAACTTCGAACTCCATGTCTCTGCGGTGGACGTTTTCCGTGGCTGTCATGTGCCGCTGTGCGTGCAATAAGTGTTTTCGTAGGAGAGCAAGTGCCTCATCCCTCGAGCAAAGGAAATCCACGACAGCCTGCGGTCGTATTTCGCACGGAAAATAGTCATGCAACGTGGGTGGTGGACGTCTATAGACGACCTCAATAGGAGTGGTGCGCGATGCCGAATTTGAGCTGGTATTGTAACAATACTCCGCCCAAGCGAGCCACCTATTCTAGGTCTTCGGTCTGTTCAACGAGAAACATCGAAGGTGGTCTGCAAGCAACGATTCATGACCTCCGTTTGACTGTCCGTCTCGAGGTAATACGATGAGCTCATCTTCAATATAGTTCATGTCGCCCGGAAAAGTTCCTGCTCGAAAACACTAAGGAAAACGGGGTCGCGATCCAAGACAATCGACCGTGGAATGCTATGAAGGCGGACGATCTCTTTTGCGAACAGGTCCGCCACCCGGGCGGAGAACGGCTGCCGTAACACGATGAAATGTGCGTATTTGGATAGCCGATCCACCACTACAAATACACAATCCTCCCCTCCCGCTTTCGGAAGACTGAAGAGAAAATCCATACTAATGTCCTCCCAAATAAGCTCCGGGATGGGAAGGGGACTTAAAAGACCGGTCGGGGCTTGTGTGTCAGACTTATGCTTTTGGCACGTGGCGCAAGCGGCTATAAAATTTGTCACTTGCTTGACCATACCCGGCCAACTGACATTGGTGGCCAACCGCCGGTAAGTGCGATACGTGCCAGCATGTCCGACGATCCTTCTCTTGTAAAACAGAACACCATGTATGAGCTCATAATGAGAGGTTGATGGGTAGCCTGCCTCCAGATCGGCTTTGATCTTAGCCAAGCTTGGGTCGGCGGATAAAGAGGACTGCACGTCTGACCAAGCCGGCCAGGTTGGGCGGGAAAGAGCTTTAAACTCGACGGAGTCCTCATCCCTCCATGAGAGCGCATTAGCGGCTCGATTTAGCAGGCCGCTTTTGTAGAGAATAATGAAGTCATAGCCGAGCAACTTGGCCGTCCAATTCTGCTGTGCCGGTGTGGAAAGTGGATGAGCCAATAACTGCTTCAAGCTACGTTGATTGGTATGGAACATGAAATGTCGTCCCAAAAACCAATGATGAATGGCCAAAACCAAAGCCATGAGCTTCTTCTCGTATGCGGATTTGGCGAGCCATCGGTTGGACAGAGTCTTACTAAAATAGGCCACCAGTTGGACAGAGTCTTACTAAAATAGGCCACCAGTTGGACAGAGTCTTACTAAAATAGGCCACCAGTTGGCGGTCTTGCATGAGAACTGCTCCAAGGCCATGACCCGAAGCATCGCATTCAATGACGAAACTCTTGAAGAAATCGAGCATCCGAAGAAGAGGGGCCGTGGTCAACGTCGTTTTAACTTAGTGATAGCGGCGTTTGCGTCAGCCGGCCAAATCCACGACTTTCTAGGTTGAGTAGGTCTCGACTTTTTAAGCAACGCAGTTAGGGGTCCTGCAATCTTCCCTTAATCACAGATCAAGCGCCGGTAATAGCCCGTGAGCCCGAGGAATCCACGAACCCCCTTGAGAGATGTTGGGGTCGGCCAACGTAGCACGCCGAAATCATTGCGGGATCCATTCGCACGCCCTCGGAAGAAACAATATGGTTGAGATATTCAACACTCATTCGAACCATTAACCATTTCTTTGGATTTACCACGAGGGAGTGTTCCCTCTAAATACCGAAGGCGAAGATGCTCCAGATGAGCTGTCCAAGAAGTGCTATAGACAAGAATATTGTCAAAGAAAACCAAGACTAAGGGATGTAGGAAAGGCCGGAAAATGTTGTTCATCTAACTCTGGAAAGTAGCGGGTTCGTTGGTGAGGCCGAAAAGCATGACGAGGAACTCATAGTGGCTAGAATGAGTGCGGAAAGCAGTCTCATGCTCGTCGGTTGCGGCCACGCGAATTTGGTGATACCCTGCCTTAAGATCAAGCTTGCTAAACCATCGAGATCCATAAAGTTCGTCCAGCAACTCTCGTGTAATCAGGATAGGGTAACTTGTCAGGAAAGGTGCGCTTATTGAGCTCGCAGTAATCAATGCAAAAATGCTACGAACCATCTTTCTTGAACACCAATAATACCGGGCTGAACTGGAGCTTGGCTGAATCACTCCCGAAGTTAACATTTCAGCGACGAGTTTCTCCATCTCGTCCTTTTTTAAGTGGTTATACCTGTATGGTCGAACCGAGACAGGTTGGGAGACCAGGTGGTCAGTTTGGCACAGTTGAGGCATGGTAGACCGATGGGTCTGCCACGCCTCATCGGTCTGCCACGACTCAGCGACGCTGCCTCCAGCCGCACTGACCACCGGATTCCCCTCCACTTGAGCTCCCAACCCGTCTCGGTTTGACCATACAGATACAACCACTTACAACAGGACGAGATGGAGAAACTTGTTGCTGAAATGTTGACGTCGGGAATGATTCAGCCAAACTCCAGTCAAGCCCAGTGTTATTGGTGCGAAAGAAAGATGGTTCGTGGCTTTTTTGTGTTGATTACCGCAAGCTTAATAAGTGCACCATTCCGGATAAGTACCTCATCCCGATTATACAGGAGTTCCTTGTCATGCCGTTCGGCCTCACCCGCCACTTTCCAAAGTTTGACGAATGACATTTTCCGGCCTCTTTTGTGACGGTTTGTTTTTTTTAATGATATTCTCATCTATAGCACTTCTTGGACAGCTCATCTGGAGCATCTCCACCAAGTTTCGGTATTCTAAGAGAACACTCCCTCGTGGTAAATCCAAAGAAACGCTTATTGGGTTGAACGCGTATTGAATATCTCGGCCATATTGTTTCTTTCAAGGGTGTGCGAATGGATCCCGCCAAGATTTCATCGGTTCAACGTTGGCCGACCCCGACATCTCTCAAGGGGGTTCGCGGATTCCTCGATCTCACGGGCTATTACCGGCGTTTTATCCGCGATTAAGGGAAGATTGCGGCACCCCAGACCGCGTTGCTTAAAAGGTCAGCCCTGCTCCACCTAGAAAGTCGTGGATTTGGCCGGCCGACGCATACGCCGCCTTCACCGACTTAAAAACGGCGTTGACCACGGCCCCTCTTCTTCGAATGCCCAATTTCTCCAAGAGTTTCGTCATTGAATGCGATGCTTTGGGTGATGACCAATTCGGAAGGAGGGGATGAATCAGAAGGTGGTTGGCCAACCAATTGGGAAGGAGGGGATGAAGATTCGCGGCTAACAGAAAGGGAGATTTTGGAGAATGAGCTGAGTAAAGCAGTTTTCTGATTTCGTTTCGTTTATTTCTCCCGGACGTGCTCTTCCTCTCGCTAGCTCCTTTACTCTAAAAAAATCCTCAATGAAATAAATCTTCCAATACTAATATTCTCCAAGATATCTAAACTGAGTCCGTATTTAAAGATAATTAGGGCGGTGAATAAGAGAGAACAGAAATCGAAAAATAATGAATGATTGACTAAGTCAGTCTGCTGCGATCTTCGATTCTTCCTCGCCTCCTTGGCCAAACGACCTTCCGATTTACCCTCCTGTATACTTTCCAATTTGTATGAGTAAATGTGGAAAACATTAAGAACCCCTGAATCCATCAATCATTTCGACTGGGAAAATGATGAAATAGGTCATAGGGCGGTTGTACAATTGAGGACGAGGGTTTTGATGGAGAAAGATGCCATGGTTGCTGACAGGACACCAGAATCCGTACTGGAGAGGTATGCCATTTCATTTGCTTATCTTTCATTGAAACACTAAATATCTACAATCCAGTTTATTCCATTGACCTACAATTCTATCTTGCTTATTCCTGTTTGAATGAAAACTTGGTTTGCACAAGCTTCGGGTTGCCAATTAGAGTCGAGTAATATTAATCATAGCACTATTGAAAGTAAATGATTTTTGTGAAAAGCGTTGATAACTACCCTGTAAATATATATATACACATGTCATCAAAGCCGAGTCAAACTCAAGCTTCATAATAAATTACTCCACTCTCAGTCACTTTGGTGTGGTGTTGTGGCCAGAGCCTTGATTCAAATCCAAAATACAACCTTAGATTTAATGAATTATACTTTACAAATAGCCCATCTCAATTTTATTAGTCATCTCTCTCTCGAATGCTTGAATTAGTCTCTCATCTCCAAAATCCCTTGTATTATTCTCTTTACAACATTCTAATTTAGAGGCTTCATTAATTCCTCCTCTACTTCATTAAATTGTAATGTACCTTCAAAATGCTATCAACGAAGACAAAATCATTTAGTCTCTCAATATGAGTCACATTTGTTCGTCCTTCCAGACAACATCCTACCCGAAAAATCGCAGAAGGCTGTTCAATGATATCTTATAGTTATTGCCCTTTGAGGCTATCGAGTGAACCTCTGCCCCGCACAAGACTCTAATAAACCGTTAGCGTCCATTGTTTCTGATAAATAAGACTCAGAACATATGCCGGGGTGGGTTTATTTAAGAAAGATGAGTAACCTGAAATGACTCAATTGTTGAAGTTTGCTATTTATTTTGTAACCTCTTTCTTTTGGGGGGACTGTTGGTGTATGAGACCCAAATCTGGAATCCCATGTGAAGAATAATTATGAGGACGAATCAAGATTCTTCAACAAACATACACCCTCCGTTCCGCCTTAATAGATGCGTTTCATTTTCTGTCCTCGTTTTGAAAAAATAATAAATAGTCTTCTCTACATTATTCTCTCTCTTACTTTATTTTTTCTCCACTTTAACTATTTATTACTTCCTCCGTCCCACAATTTGTTGTGGGCATGAATTTAAGAAATGTAAAAAATAGTGAGTTGGAAAAGTTAGTGCAATATGAGCCCTACTTTTTTATATTATTTTATAATAAAATGTGAGTGGAGTGAGTTTGTGGAATGTGGGACCTACTTACCATTTATGATAGAAGTGAAATTTGACTCTTATTATTGGACGGATTGAAATGGCAAAATAGGATTTTTATTGTGGAATGAGTGCAGAAAAAGAAGCGCATCTATTAGTATGGAACAGAGGGAGTATTAAATACTCGATCCGATCGTGGTAGTCATATATAGGTATAGGCATTAGCCAATATGAGTGAGATATGAAAATGTTAGTGGTTGGTGGGCTACTTTTATATATTAGTTTTATAATGAAATGTGAGTGAGATAAAGTTAATGGAACGTGAGATCCATTATCAAAAACGGTAAAAAGTTAATGAGACTTATATTGATGGACGGACGAAAATTACAAAATATGACACACTTATTGGTGGAAGATGGAGTATGTGAAATTGTTGGTGCATTATTGTTTAGTGGGAAATCTTTAAAGGCAACATGGAAACTGAATAGCCGCAGATTGGCCGCTCTTGTGATTTCAGCCCTATTTAATAAATAAATTAATCGTTTATTGCTATTATTAATATTAATTGTATATCAAAAGACAATTATTAGGGACATTCTTCAAAGCATATGATCGGTTGATAACTATCATAAATTAATAACTGACAACTATGTTAACAACCTATATTATAGATGTCAACTGATCATATTTGTATATGTCTTATGTTGACATTTATACAAAAGACATACGTATGTCAACTACATTTACATAACATAAAAATGTCTTCGTGTTGACTTCCATAACATTGATTGTTGACATATTGTCTGTTATTAATTTAAGACAGATGTCAACCTAACAAGACCCCTCCTCCAATCATGCTGTGGGGCTTCTCTTTTTGCTGAGTTTGCCATATCTTGATTGGATTGGGATCCGTTGCACGACAGTCCTTGTTGTTCCTAATACAACCAAGTTTGTTCATAATTTTTTCTATTTTTATATATTTGTATATTGACCTATTTTTTATTTCTGTATTAGGAACAAGCTGCTGTGCAAAATTATATAGCAGAGGATCCCCACCCATCTAGGTTTGGATATTTATGAATTTGACGTCAATGCTACTGATTAGTGATAAAAGTGTATAGTATTAGTGAGTGATACACGATAAAAATATTTGAAAAAGAGAAAAGAAAGAAGACGTGAGAAAAGAGTAATCGTGAAGAAAAGAGAAAAACAGTTGACTCAAATGATTGACCATGTATACTACTCTCACTCCCACGTCACTTATTTTTTGAATTCTTTTTCGCTATAAGAGACCCTTATTAGTTACTATTACTAGATCTAGATTAACCTGATTTTTTTCTTTCTATGATATAATCTTGATAACTCCCAGTCTAAGTGGATCATTTTTTAATTTAACATGAGATTTTATGTAGTGTTATTTTTTAAGCTAAGTGGATAAAATAAAGAGTAAGAGAGAAAAAAAAATAGACAGAATAATGTTTCTATTTTAAAAAATATGTCATTTAGAGTAAGACATTCAAACGGAAAGATATGTCCTTAGAGTAGGGATAAAGTGACTATTATCTTATTTATCAAACAACAATTTAAAAATCGTATACATCTCCGTCTCACTCTAAATGACAATTTTCTTTTGGGATATCCCATGACACATTTTGAAAAATAGAAACATCATTGTGTATTTTATTCCCTCTGCACTTAACTCCAAAACATAAAATCTCATGTCGAATTAGAACCACTTTGAGTGAGACAGAAGGAGTATTATTCACCAATTAACTTCAACCTATGTTTCCCATCTCGAGCCTCTTAAATACAAATACGAAAGCAAGGGTAGGGATAAACTTAAATAGTGACACGAATCACAGTGATTGCTAGCGAAGAAAATACGAGTATGCAGTCAGCCAGCAATTTCTACTCAAGGCCGGAGTTGCATTCAGCAACACAACACAACACGACACTCATTTCATACAGAGAGAGAGGCAAGCAGAGTAGATTTTGGCTTTAATCAGATATCCATCGGAGCCGCACCTTGGTCAGGGGCAGCTTTGGCATCTGGTGCAGCAGCCTCATCAGCAGGGGGTTCTTCACCAACTACCTCGAATTCATTGATCAGTCTTTTCACAGTTTCTTGATCCAATACGTGAAACGCCTCCCCAGCACCCAGTATGGAGATTGTGCAGATTGAGCTAGTCATTTTTTCCCCTTGCAGGGTCTCCCTCAATGCAAAAAGAGCATCCTTGATCAGATTTTCTCGTGATGAGTCCATAAAGCTCTCAAACTTACGTTCTAGGTATGTCTTGGCAGCCTGTGACCGAGATCCAATCGCAAATGCTTGATACTCGAAGTAATTTCCACTTGGACAGTTGTAGTATAGATGAGCTCCAGATTCATCTAGACCACCAACCAGCAGGCCAATGCCATATGGTCGCTTCCAAGAGCGCTGGGTGCATACCTGCATTTTTGCAGATAAATATATGAACCTTCGGAAACCACATGTAGAAAGAGATCAAGAGAGCCTCAGTGATACTTCAGCAACTACTCACATTTACACACTTTGTCAGATAAATTACCAACAAACAAGAACTTCATTTTATAACAAGAAAAAAGATAACATTCAATAATGTACTCGAATCTTGATTTTATTTTACTGTAAAACATCATACATGAGGAGATAAACTTGTCAGGGGAAAGATTGAATCATTTGAATGTACATATTCTTCGGGCACATTAAGATACAAAAGTCTTTAATGGTGTAGCTAACATGAAACGTATAATACATAGTAGTAACTTATAAAAATTGCAGAATAAAAATTTACAGCCAATATTCATATCGGCCGCGGGTATGCAACCCTGATGACTAAATATAAGAAACGCATGGTAAGTTTTACTTGCATGGGAGGCCAAGGCCGATATAGAAGCTGAATCTTAATAGCTGCTTACAATCAAATTATTTGCCGGATGTAAGGATACTACAGATAAAAAAAGATTGGAGGGAGCATATCATTGTTCCACCTTAAGATGTCATATTTGATGTCGAAAAAGACAGTCTTGAGAATCCTTTCCTTACAAAGTAAAATGACAGGTACACATCAATGTTGTCAAATAGCGGCTATAGCGGGAATATTGCGCTATAGCATATCAGTTTTTAATGAAAACGCTATCGCCACACCAATACGTAGCATTTTTCTGTGGCGGCCGCCATACCCGTGGCGGTCGTGGCGCCATAGCGCTACCATATCCCGCAATAGCGGTATTTTAGCCCAATTTTGACTTTTTGGTGCTAATTTTGACTTTTATTGGGCTTTTTATTTTTTAATTTAATTTTGCATAGGCCCAATCAACCCACCCCAATAATTCTAACCCCAATAATTCTAAACCCTAATTCCACAACCCCAATCTGCCGCTTTTCATCTCTACTCCTTCAGTCCTTCCACAATCTGCCACCCACCGTCGCGCCGCCGCCTGTTGCAGCCTAGCCAGCACCCTCCAGTCCCACTCAGTGACTCAGCCACCGCCCAGCCATACAGCCCCTCCTATTCACAATCTGCACCCTACAGCCCCTCCTATTCACAATCATCCCCACTCAGTGTGGTGACTAAAGGGTTATATGCATGTATTAATCGATTGGCGACATCAAAAGCAGAGGAAGATAGGGTGCTTCAACAGTTGAATGTGTACACAAACGCCGCAGGCGACTTCTTTGGTACCGAGGCTGCGCAACGGCAAAGGAAGATTGTACATCCCGGTGAGAAACTTCAAACTTAGTCCTTAAAAATTTTTGAATTCTATTTTCTAATTTGGAAACATATATGATTGTGTAGCTACTTGGTGGTCTATGTTTGGGAAAGACACTAGGCTTTTGCAAAAGTTTGCAATCAAAATCTTAAGCTTGACATGTAGCGCTTCCGGTTGTGAGCGCAATTGGAGTGTCTTTGAGCAGGTTAGTACTTTACTACTTAATGTACTTTTTTTTAAAGATTACTTACTGTACTTATAGTGATTTAGTTTCTAATAATATTTATAAATAACAATTATGTGATTAATTATATTTATTTTGTAGATTCATACAAAAAAGAGAAATAGGCTCGAGCATAAGAGGATGCAAGATTTGGTTTATGTGAAATATAACCAAAAATTGCATGATAGGAACAAGCTTAGTGCAACCGATGAATTTGATCCTATTATTCTCGATGATATTGATGAGTGCAATGAGTGGCTAGTTGGGGAGTTGGATGATGATGATGATGATATTGATGGTGGTAATCATTTGGTTCATGATGACGATGATACACTTGATTGGAACATGGTGTATAAGGCTTCGGGTGTTGGAGAGCCTAGGACATATACTAGGTCAAAGAAGAGGAAAGAATCTTCTACATCTAGTTCAAGTTGTCTTAGAGTTTCTAAGAAAAAAGAACCTATCATACCTAGAAAAGGGAAAGGGAAAGGGAAAAGGAAAAGGCTTGCGCTTGTAGATGAAGAATCGGAAGAGGAAGAATTTGAGGATAATGTAAGTGGAGATCAAGAGGATGAAGCAATGGAGGGTGAAGATGAAATGGATGCCGATGATAGTGATGATGATGAGCTAGAAGACTATGTTGAGCTTGATGATTGATGTCTATTGAGCTTATCATGGTTTTATGTTTTGTTGAACACTTGAACTAAAGACTTTAATTGCTAGACTTTTATATAATTGTTTTCTATTTTATGCTTTATTACATGTTTTTAGAGTTTTTAATGTTAAATTTTTATTATTTTCTAATTTTTTGAATTATATATGAATATATAAATATTATTTTATATATTTAATTAATGACCGCTATATCCCGCCATACCGATACGCTATATCCCTGTGGCATTTTTCGGGCGAACCGCCATGAACCGCTATACTGCTTTGACAACATTGGTACACATAATATTCTGTAACCTAGGCCAGCTCAAAAAATTAGAAAGAATATATGAACTGCAGAAGAAACCTAAGAACAGGTTTTAGATTGAGGTTTTATTCTACAAGCAGTTAAAATGTATGCTAGTTCGTCCCCAAGATATCAAAACCCCCTACCATCAATTGTTTTCCAAAGCCAATGCCTAGAGATAATCCATCTGATAAATAATTGTTGACAGATTGTTTCAATGATAATGATCTCTTTTCCAGCTTTCACCGAAAGAATACCACCCATATTTATTCCTACATCTTCATGTTTTTGTCCAGAACTGTAAACAGCTCATTTTTAGTTTGTGTACATAATTTTTTTTTAAAAGGTTTCATTCTGAATGTCTGCTTTCTCATGTATATACTTAATCATTGTGCATAATCATCTATATGACCTCGAACACCAGTACGTGGCGATGGCAACACCAATGTGGTCCTCTCAGCAAAAAGCCAAAAGCATGTCCGAAGTAGCTATAATCATCTTTATGTTACTTGCTCCAAGTGTACCAAACTTCAGCTGTCGACCAACTTTTCTAAGTTGAATTAATAAGATCTATTGATTTGGTTTTGCTATCACATCTTATATGTTGAAGCACCTACTCTGAAACAAGATTAAACCAATAATGGAACAACAAAGACAGTCATATCCCGCCATGCAAACCGCCATAACCTTGTGGCGGTTTCTTGGTAGACCGCCACACGCCATAAATGGCATTGTTGACAAGTAAGATAAATTTCTCAATGAACAGAAAATATTGAGAGAGAACTAAAGAGTTAAACAAACTAAGAATTTGATTGGCGATATAAAGGTCTTCTAAACCTAATCCTAGAAGGAAAGCAAATCAAATAAGGTCAAACTTTCCAACTACTTATCCTACTCAACTAGGAAAGATAAATGAATGTAACTTGGGCTGTTGCAATGTTATCAAATAGCGGATATGGCGGCGCCAATGTTATCAATCCCGTATGGCGGCTTATGGCGGTTCGCCTAAAAACCGCCACAGGGATATGGCGGATATGGCGGTCAATAATTAAAATAATACTTATATATAATTCAAAAATTAGAAAATAATAAAAATATAACATCTAAAACTATTAAAACAATTAAAAAGCATAAAATACAACTCTAATCTCCATGTTTCTTGCATAATGCCCCATTCCTAAATGCAGTACACACGCAATGTTGTCAAATGGCAGATATGGCGGTGCTATGGCAGCGCCATGGTACTATGGCGTTTCCATCACCGAATGCCATGCCATAGCGGCATGGCACCGCCATAGCTGCTATTTGATAACATTGCATGGCGCTATGGCATGGCGTTCAGTGATGGAAACGCCATAGTACCACGTAGCTGCCATAGCACCGCCATATCCAACATTTGACAACATTGCATGTGTACTGTATTTAGGAATGGGGCATTATGCAAGAAACATGGAGGTTAGAGTTGTATTTTATACTTAATTAATTGTTTAAAGTGTTTTAAATGTTATATTTTAATTATTTTCTAATATCTGAATTATATATAAATATATAAGCATTATTGTATTTATTTAATTATTGACCGCCATATCCGCCATACTAATACGCCATATCCCTGTGGCGGTTTTTAGGCGAACCGCCATAAGCCGCCATACGAGATTGATAACATTTGGCTGTTGTGATCATGTTCTCCAAATGGTCTCTTGGACAACTCTTAGTGCCAAAACTTCTTAGATCAATCCATGCAAGACCTCTTGAATTAATCTATGCTAGAACTTTGATTGGATCTTGAAACATGGAACCATGGACTAGATCACGTGGCTACCTCCAATCTATTCCAAATAGCCTTCATGTAATCTAGGCTGGCCAAACATAAACCCACCTGGGTGTCTCCATTAGGTATTACACCTAGCTAGTACCTTGTGTCATCTCAAAAATTGAAAAAATCTGCCCTTATTGCAAATGTGAACTTATTTGATGAACTTAAGAACAAATGGACCAACCTTGTAATTGACTAATTCCTTCTATTGCATAATTTTTATCATTCGAGCTTCAATCAAGAACCATTATTGAATTGTTCCAACTGCCAATACGCTTATAAAATTTTATCAGCTAGAATCTCAAACAAACCAAAATGATTTTAGCAACAATGCAACCAACCCTATGGGAAGAATATTTGGTGTTTTTAAACCATCTCTATAATAAGCACAAAGGAGAATTCTTCTAGACCTTCCCAATTATATGTGCTTCGTCTCTCAATATCTACACTACAGCTAGCTTCAGCCACACAGTCTTGTACTCCTTCAGGACAACTGTCCAAATATATCATTTTTATTCTCTAAAAGAAAACAACAGAGCTCCATAATCCCAGTTGCAGTGCCCCTCTCCATATAAACTTTATGTGTGAGGGTTCACTTCAGACTAACATGTATATCTATATTGTCTTATCACATTTCTCTGACATAGTTAGCTCAAATGAAACTGTACTCCTTCAGGGAAAACTATTGAAAGATTTCATTTTCATCCTCTAAAATCCTGCACACAAGGTAAAATTGCGTGTGTTTGTTGTGTGTAGATCCTGCTCTAACCAAACAACCTAACTCTTAAGATACCAAATTTCTACATTTTCACAAAAACAAACAACCATTGAAAATACAAAAAAAGAAGAAAATGGTAGAAAATAAAGCAGTTGACGAATTCTAATTAAGTTTTGCCCTCCCCTAACAACGAGTACCAATTCTCAAAATCTAACTCTCAATCACGAAATGATCTAGATAGGAATAGCGAGAAAACAGAGCAGTTTAGGGTTTAATCAAAACCTGAGCCTTGTCAGCGAGCTGAACAACGAGGCGACCGACGGGGAGAGGTGACTCGTATGTGTAGAAGTAATTAATACACTCGTTGCGCATGTAACGCGAGAGGACCCTGCCGTCGGCGGTGAGTCCGGCGATGGCGACGCCGACGTGGTCGTCAACCTTGAAGATTTTCTTCTGGTGAGACGAGAGCTCGGAGCTGGCCTTGTTGACACTGGCGAGCACCACGTGCGTCTTCGATCTGAGGCCAATCGCCGCAGAACCCTGCTTCACCGCCTCCAAGGCGTACTCGACCTGGAAAAGCCGCCCCGCCGGCGACCAAGTGGTGACGTCGGTATCGTACTGGTTCCTGAACATATTGAATTGGCTTTTGCAAATTTGCAGAAATGCAGATTCCGATTTGCAAATACTATCAGAATTGAGAGGGAGAGAGCTTTCTTTTCCTTCAAGACATTTGGGCTATGGGCAATCATTTTAACTGATTATTATTGGGCTACATCCTATGATGAAACAATACTAATTTTGTGGTTGGGCTTACTACTGCTGCTACTATTAATTACTTCATTTGTTCCTACTCTTCCTTTTTGCACTTATTTTATAAAAATAACAACAAATAGTTAAACTGAAGAGAAAATAATGTAAAAGAGACTCCCCTCTATATTATTTTCTCTTACTTTACTTTCTCTCTACTTTAACTATTTACTACTCCCCCCGTCCCCTAAATTTTGTCACAGTTTGACTGTGCACAGGTTTTAAGAAATATAATAGAAAGTTGATTGAAAAAGTTGGTAGGATGTAAGTTCTACTTTTAAAATATTAGTTTTATAATAAAATGTTAGTAAGAATAAGTTAGTGAAATATGAGGTCCACTACCAAAAATGGTAACAAGTGAAATGTGACAAAATTTCAGAGACGGAGGGGTATCGTTTTTCCAAAACACATGAAAAAAAGAAAGAGGTCATCTTAAGTGGGATGGAGGGAGTACTAGTTATAATAAATGGAGTATTAGTAAAAAAAAAAAAGAATAACTGCGTTGTGGTCCTTAATTTGATGTTTAAGTTTTAAGCATCCACACTATTGTTAGAAAATTATGATAAGAAAAATAAGGAATAAGAAGAAATGATCCTCCTGAATATCGCTGGATGCATCAAGCGGGATGAAATCGATCGTTGGGATGGATCATATGCATCGCTGGGTATTAGGAGTGGTTCAAGGAAAGATCAAAGTGATAAAACAAGAGTGGCTGGCTGTCAAGGAACATGAACAGGTGATGAGGATCACTCTGTCCAGTCACCTATAATCACCAATGACCTAGTTAGTGCCTACTGTCCTAGAGAGTGTGCCAATTCACAAGATCTTCCTTGTGCAGCTGTGAATGCGAGACCACTACAAGACATGGAGGGATATCGTGGCAGCAGGTAGGGGTGGGTAATGGTTCTCGATTATCTAGTTAACCGAGAACCGAATCAGAATCGGTCGTTATTGGTTAATCGATAACCCAAATTCATGTTCGGGTCAGTACCAGTTTGGCATTTTGTAATACTTCATTCGTCCAAAAGTAACCATTTTACGATGTGCACAAAATTAGTCAGTTCCACACTTGGTAAGTTTCGCTCTTTTTGTGGGTCACATTCTCATTAACAATACTTCAATGTTTATTTTTTTTCTCAATCTCTCTTCTACCTTTTTAATTTTGCATTAAAATTCATGTTATATATTAATAAAACTGTTAACAACCTATTGGTTGTGTATAGAAAGAGTATTAATAAAAAAGTCAGATAAAAAATATATGAAAATTAGTTAAATCCATCCCATAACTTTCAAAATCAACCAATAAATGAGTCTGGATCTATTTGCAAATATCCCACACAGTCGCATACAATAAATGAGTATATTATGTTTTTGACCAAGCGACGTCATTTTATTTAAAAATAGACCTATTGATATATATTCACATACTACTCCGTCCTAAAAAATAGATTAGTTTTATCATTTCGGGTAGTTCCTCAAAATTAGATTAAGTCTGAAAAGTTTTTCAACAAATAATATTCCTACACATTATTTATATAAATATGAACCTCACAATCTATTAACACTCATTCCACGGTCTTTGTCCACTCTCTTACTGTTTCTTATCATTCTTTAATTTTACCAATTACGCGTTACAACTATGATTTCAATTGCAATTTCACAAAAAACTCCTTATAACAAATACAAAATTCATAACTTTTTATTTAATTTAAAAAAATGGAGTAATTATAAATGAAAAATTTTAATTAAAAATTTGTTTATTGATTTGATGCGGTGATATAGCTTTTGACCACCGCACAGTCCAAAAATCACGGATACACACATACTGACATACGCAAAAAGAAGAAAAAGAGGGATAAAAAAAGTGAAGAAGAAACCAATTACCATAAAAATGAAGATGATGAAGAAGAATATCTGTAAGCTGTTGCTGATAATTTTGGTGATGAGTGAGGTGAGAGCAGAAGATGTTGGATTGATGAGAGTAGACAGAGAGCATTTCATCCCATTTTACGGAAACGGATTCAACGCATACTGGTTGATGTATGTCGTATGCGACTGTGAAAAATGGAGAAAGAGATGAAAGATGAATCTCATTGAAGGAAATGAGAGAAAATGCAGATAAAATACTTGAGGAGAAGAGAGAACAAAAAACAGAGAGCCTTTTATTATGGACTACATTTTAGAAAGTTGTGAAGCAAATTACAACAAGGAGCCTTATATATAGGCTAAATAAAAGAATAAAAAACTAACTAATCAACCTAACTAATTACATTTTATTTTTAATTTTAACACTTCCCCTCAGGATGGAAGCACAAACAAATGCTACCATCTTGAAAAGGAGCATCAAACTAAGAAGGAAACTACAAACAAATAATTTATTCTAACTAAGAAGGAAGCATCTTGGTTGTTGATCAAGCCATCGGCTTGCTTGATCAAGCCATCATCGGTCGTCTTGATCAAGCCATCTTCAACACGCCCCCTCAATCCATCATCGGCCAGCTTGATCATGCCCTTGATCAAGCAATCATCGGCCGGCTTGATCAAGCCATCTTCAACACGCCCCTCAATCCATCATCGGCCTGCTTGATCAAGCCCTTGATCAAGCCATCTTCAACATCTCAACCAAAAATTTGAGATACGCAATAGTGCTGCCCTTTCCAACACAGGAGGCTCACACCACCAGCAAATTGCAACTTCCAATCCCCCACCCAACGCAAGACCATCAACCGCCACAAACGTCTTGCAGTTGCAACCATGTTTGTGAACAAAGCATCACTATCCATCCACCAAATCCACTCCACAAGGATCTCAAAAAGACTCAAACATTGGAAATTGTCCGATACAATCAGAAAACAAAGATAGATCTGAAAATATATTCAGAGATTCTATCAACAACAAATCGGAGATCCAACCGAACAATCGGTGAATCAATAAAACAAACATGCGACATACAATCGGAAAACCAGAGATAAATCTGAAAACATATTCAGAATCAACAACAAATTTAAGAAAACATAATCTCAAATCTAAACACTCAACCGATTTTAATCGGAGAGAACACAAACTAATTCCCAGATCAGAAATTGAATACAGAGATTCACAAACAAAAGAGAAAAATATGAGAAAGCCGAATTCAATCGGCGATAGAGAAAAAACAACCGAATTCAATCGGTGGTAGAGAAAAACAAAACCGAATCAATCGGTGATTTGAGAAGATAAGAACCGAATTCAATCAGTGAGAAAACAAAAAAAGGTGAGAAGCACCGGTGAAAAGATGAAATCCGACGAGAAATTGCGGATCCAAAAAAAAATTGAAGAACTCCGTTGAAGTTGTATGCGGCGGAGATGAAGCACACAGCGGAAAATTTTTGCTCTGATGCCATGTGAAAAATGGAGAAGGAGATGAAGGATGAATCTCCATTGAAGGAGAAGAGAGAAAATGCAGATAAAATGCTTGAGGAAAAGAGAGAATGAAAAACAGAGAACCTTTCATTATAGACTACATTTTGGAAAGTTGTGAAGCAAATTACAACAAGGAGCCTTATATATAGGCTAAGTAAAAGAAAAAAAACCAACTAATCAACCTAACTAATTACATTTTATTTTCAATTTTAACACCGACCTCTCTCAGAGAAGCAAAATTTCATCCGCATTTGAAGAGGCTTCCAATCACAGCCTCGTCATTGCAAGAACTTGGGCTTTCAGAGATGGTGGGGACTCTCCTCTTCAGTCTTCCCCTGAGCACATGTTTTAGGTCAGTCTCTGGCGAGGTTTTTTATGGACGACAAGCGCGAATTCGGACCAAGTTATATGGAAAGATAACTTAACCGGTTGGATCAGTTAGCAAATGTCGTTGCCACTTGATCAAGTCGATCTCGCTTTCGCTCGTTTACGCACCAAAGTAATTTATAACTCCCAATTTTGTACTACTTTAACAGTAAATTGGCAAGTTCGGGGTCGATCCCATAAAGAAGTTGGTGTATCAAGTGTGTGAATAGTGAACAGGGGGTTGGCTGCTGCCACGCTTTAAATTGAGAGTTTTTAACTGCTGATTTTACTCTAGACAGAATTAAACTGGCTAATTTGAACAAGGTAAATTTAACTACTGGATCAAATGCATCATAACGAAACTGAAACTAAAACAGTAAATGCGAGGATGAAAACGAGAACAACTCCGATTAAACTAGAACAGTACAACGTGAATTTTAAACTAAGCTAACACTCTGAAAATTACGAAAGCAAGTAAAACCGAGAAGAGCCTCGGCGGGAAACTTAAGACTACGCCGACAGATAACAAGTATTCTGCAACGCTTCTTCAGTCGCCCTTTCTAACTAAACATTACTTTATCTAAGCTAAGCTAAGCTATTCTAGAGAACTGAACTAAGCTAGAGAACTAAGCTAAACTAGGCGGAAAGTAAAGGATCGGATCTCCTTCACGTGGTGGCACATTCTCTATTTATTTGGCTCGGCACGACCTCCAGCTGGATAACGATCTTGGCAGGAAATATTCACTGATGCTGAGAGTGAGCGACTCATTGATTGCTACGTGCTCTTCTTCTAGAACGACGACGCTTTTTAGTAACAAATCGTGACTCAGCTCCGTCCTTGCGTCTCATATATCAGCACATGTCCCCTTCTAGAACATTGTCCTTGATAACAGAATGTTGCGTACCATCCAGCTCATAGCCTCGCGTATCCTTCTTCTGACATCCAGTGGTCCCCTCCTTAACTGCTTGATTACTCCCCTTGATCATCTTCCCCCGAAATCTGGCCTTTTTTCGCCTATTGTAATCGCTTAAGCAGTTTGGTCTTGTTGCTTTGGTCAAGCGGCATTCCTGCACATTTAACACTTGCTTTGCGCGATAAACCGATCAAGTAGCGTACATTTTACCCTTAAACCGATTCATGAAACATGAAATGAGCCTTATCAAACTACTCACACTTAAAACATACTTGTCCTCAAGTATAAAGAAAAAGAAAAGAAAAAAATAAGGCAAATTTTAGGCATGGTTTACTCATTTCAAGAAAGTAAAAGAAAACGAAAAGGGAAAAACAAGACCCGAAACAAAAACACATATTCACATGTATGCATTAGACCGAATAAATTTCCAACAATCATACCCGAGGTCGAGGTCAATCCATTCGCCAGCAGCTTATGTTTCTTCTCTTTTGCGTTTGCTTGATCAAGGTGTCAGTTTGTCAAGATTGCTCAATTTAAACCACTGTTGGATTCACTCAGTCACTCATTTCTCACCAGAGATGTTTGGACTGTTCACTCGGTATTACCACAATTTTAATACCTCGAATCGGATTGCACAAGATAGTTCCTTAAGGTCTTTATTTCGGGTGTAATGGGGCTTAAGGGTAGTGGTGTATCAAGGTAGGGTCCTAGGGGTTCTAAGTTTTAAAGATAGAAACTGTAAAAGGAGAAACACATGAGTCAAGAGCCCAAAGAATTGAACTATTTTTTGGCCACTAGATATCTTACGTGGTCAAGTGGCGACTTCTAGCCTTGAAATTTTGGCTTAATTTTCTAACTTCCGACTTGCTGGGTCAGGTTACAAATTTTTTCTGCCCTCTTTTTCTCAAACTTTTCTATATATATATATATATATATATATATATATATATATATATATAGGGTAATGATCAAAGTATAACTAATATTAAGTGTATAACTAGAGAACAAATCTCAGCCACACATTTAGTTAATCTAATTTAATCTTATAAGTTAAACAAATTTTCAGATTTTTGTTAAAAATAATAGCTCAAGGGCATTTTCGGAATTGAGGGGTATGTTGAAGAACAACCCCCAGAAAACGAGCTCAGCTTCATCCTCTCTCTTTTCCTCCATTTTGACGAAACCAGCCAACGCCATCTCCGCCTTGGTCTCCACCATTCGAGTGCCGGAATCAGTGCACACGATCTCCAAATCAGCGTCGCACCAGCGCAGCTTGCCGGTGAGCAAGGGGTAGTCCTGCAGGACTCTTCCGAGAGACACTTTAATCTGCCCGGCAACTAGCCATCCGGAGTCCTCGGAGGAGCCCTTGTTGTAGCAGAGAAACAGGTGGAAGCGCCGCTGCAGCACCGCCGCCGATCCCGCATTCTGTGAAACCGTGATTCTGCGCGATTGTCGTGGATCTGTTGGCTTTGTTGGAACCACTGTTTGAATTGCTTCCACGCGCACTTTGCCCACCGGAGTTGCCATTATTTTTTTTGTTTTCAAGATGTTGTGGATGAATTTCAGTGGCAATTGCTTCAGTGTTGAATAATTATAAATTTGACAATACAAATTAGTGTAACCAAATAAGGAGTTACTGCTTAGATGGTGATCGGAGGATATTTTATTCTTGGTTAAAATAAACAAGAGTGTTAAATAAGTGTTTGCTAGAGTGTGTTACTAAGTCTCATTTCATTCTTTGTCAAAGCAACTCCTAATTCATTCGATGATTTTATTTATGTCTTAATTGAACAATGACCTATGTTTCTGCATTAATCTTTGTCGCTAATTTATCTTTGGTAGACTCGTAGTTTGTGTGGTTTTGTACAATTCATTGGATGAGTTTATAAGATTTTGAACAAAAGAGGCCTAAATTAACAAAACACATCACTCTTATTATGATTTTACTTCACTCTTATGTACAAAACGCATCACTCTTATTCTGATTTTACTACACTCTTGTTTACAAAACACATCACTCTTAAACTGATTTTACTTCACTCTTGTTTACAAAACACACCACTCTTATTATGATTTTACTTCACTCTTGTTTACAAAACACATCACTCTTAGCATGATTTTACTTCACTCTTTTTTACAAAACACATCACTCTTACTCCGATTTTACTTCACTCTTGTTTACAAAACACATCACTCTTACTCCGATTTTACTTCACTCTTGTTTACAAAACACACCACTTTTATTCTGATTTTACTTCACTCTTGTTTACAAAACACATCACTCTTATTCAGATTTTACTTCACTCTTGTTTACAAAACACATCACTCTTACTCCGATTTTACTTCACTCTTGTTTACAAAACACATCACTCTTATTCTGATTTTACTTCACTCTTGTTTACAAAACACATCACTGTTATTATGATTTTACTTCACTCTTATTCACAAAACACATCACTCTTATTATGATTTTACTTCACTCTTGTTCACAAAACACGTCACTCTTATTATGATTTTTTACTTCACTGTTATTTACAAAACACATCACTCTTAGCATGATTTTACTTCACTCTTGTTTGCAAAACACATCGCTATTTTACTTCACTCTTGTTTGCAAAACACATCACTCTTAGCATGATTTTACTTCACTCTTGTTTACAAAACACATCATTCTTAGCATGATAATGCTTCACTCTTGTTTACAAAACACATGACTATTTTACTTCACTCTTGTTTACAAAACACATCACTCTTAGCATGATTTTACTTCACTCTTCACTCTTAGCATGATTATTTTTGGGACAATTCAACATTGATATTATAATTAGATCAGAGCAAGAAGAAATAAAAAGGGGCTACATCTGAAATGCATAGCTAAAATCTCACAAAATTCAAATACTACACTACATCCCATCATAAAAATTGCAACGATAGCTTATCACCTAATGTTAATTCCCTAATTAAAGGAAATCAAAACTAAGAAAAACAGAAGATAAATTGGGAAATGCAGGCTAAATCATATCATAGATCTGTGTGTTCCCGCTCGGGGTCAGATGCCACGATCATGTGCGACAAGATGTCGTAGAGCTGCCCGCCCTTGGCCATCGCCTCCTTCTTCTCCTTGATCACCGCGATGAGCTCCTTCCGGAGCGCCGCCGCCGCCTTGTTGACGGTGGCGGTGTTGTTGGCCGCTGGAAGAGTGATGATTGGAGACACCGATGCAGATTCCTTCGTCGGGGAAAGAGAGTCACTTGAATCGCGAAAATATTGATAATTTCCAATCGAATTCCTCTTCAATCGGACGAATCGACGGTAGGAGAGCTGAGAACTATTTTGCAGAAGAAGGAAGAGGAGGAGAAGAGAAGAAAGCGGTTTCTTTTTCAAATGCCAATGATGTAATCTAATTTTGGATGTGCAATGACCATTATACCCCCGCCTTATTATTGTGGAGTAAATTTGTGATTGAGGGAACTAATATCTCATTAAATTCAAAAATTAATACTAGCCCTTGATTTTTTTGATCTTGTGGCTATTATTTGTTCTCTAGTTATATGGTTAAGAGGTGTTTGCCATAGATCATGACCCTATATATATATATATATATATATATATAGAGTTGTGATCATATGATAACCCCCAATTTGTGTGATAACCCTATAACTAAATCTGGACCACACATTTTCTAAATGTAGCTTTTTCCTTGCAATCGGCGTGATTCACTACTAGACTTCAAATAATTTTTAATTGACGCTGTTTCAGATGTTATTTGTTTGTTTCCTTGCATTTCTTTTGGCTTTGGCTGATTTTTTTGTTGGTTGGTTCCAAGGTAAAAATGCATCTCGTCCTTTTAATACAAACTAATATCTGATCTGCTTAAATTTGCTCATGTACATGCTTCCTTTTATATCAATGTCAGAATTGGACTTGCATGCTTCCATTTTTTGTTCTTTTTTCTTACTTTCGGGCCGTAGCTCTTAATTATCCGTTTTGCTGCTATACTGAAAGTAATCAATATGAAACTATCATTTTATCCAACCAAAGAACTCAAACAATCAATTTATCATGCAAAAGTATCATTTTATCATTTGAAACTATCATTTTATCCCCTCAAACTATCATTTTATGATGCAAAAGTATCATTTTATTAGTAAAAAATCTAAGAGTGAAGTGAAATCATAATAAGAGTGATGTGTTTTATGAACAAGAGTGAAGTGTTTTCTGAACAAAAGTGATGTGTTTTGTGAAAAAGAGTGAAGTGTTTTCTGAACAAGAGTGATGTGTTTTGTGAACAAGAGAGAAGTGTTTTCTGAATAAGAGTGATGTGTTTTGTGAACAAGAGTGAAGTAAAATCAGAATAAGAGTGAAGTGTTTTCAGAACAAGAGTGATGTGTTTGTGAACAAGAGTGAAGTAAAATCAGAATAAGAGTGATGTGTTTTGACGGATGGAATGATAGTTTTGGCGGATAGAATGATCCTCTGAGTTGATACAATGATACTTTTACTGATTTGTAGGTATGTACATAAAATGATTGTTTTGGCGGATAGAATGATAGTTTTTCCGGATAGAATGATACTCTGAGTTGATAAAATGATACTTTTATTGATTTGTAGGTATGTACATAAAATGATAATTTTGGCGGATAGAATGATTGGATGATTACATGCTCGATTACATGCTCGATTTTGGGCAGCAGTAGTATTGTATTATGGCCTTGAATTTGATAGCCCCTCCCTGCTTAATTCGGTGATGGTGTATTATCAAATAGATGATGTATTATTGGGCATGTATGATGGATCTAACTAATTCAAGTCTTGTGAGCTATATATTAATATATACAGTATATATACTTATGCTTTGAAATTTAAGGGACGGCAGAAATTGGGAAATCGATTCTTCTGTTTCTACTCGTGTTTCATCTTCTCCTATTCTCGCATCATTCATAAGTCATAACTAACCGGTATATGCATGTATTAAACGATATGCATATAATTTACTTTAAGGTTACTAAAATAAGTAGAAGCTAGAATTGAAAATATTGTAGTTAATTAATTAAATATATAGTAGTACTAGTACATAAAATGATAATTTTAATGATTTGTAGGTATGTACATAAAATGATAGTTTTGTCGGAAATATTGTAGTTAATTAATTAAATATATAGTAGTACTAGTACATAAAATGATAATTTTAATGATTTGTAGGTATGTACATAAAATGATAGTTTTGTCGGATAGAATGATACTCTGAGTTGATATAACGATACTTTTACTGATTTGTAGGTATGTACATAAAATGATAGTTTTGCCAGATAGAATGATAGTTTTGGCGGATAGAATGATAGTTTTGGAGGATAGAATGATACTCTGAGTTGATACAATGATACTTTTACTGATTTGTAGGTATGTACATAAAATGATAGTTTTGGCGGATAGAATGATAGTTTTTCCGGATAGAATGATACTCTGAGTTGATACAATGATACTTTTACTAATTTGAAGGTATGTACATAAAATGATAGTTTTGGCGGATAGAATGATACTCTGAGTTGATACAATGATACTTTTACTGATTTGTAGGTATGTACATAAAATGATAGTTTTTGCCTATAGAATGATAGTTTTGGCGGATAGAATGATAGTCTTGGCGGATAGAATGATAATATGAGTTGATACAATGATACAATGATACTTTTAGCTGTGGGGCGGTAGTCACTGCAAACATGAGCTCCTTCGTCCATGACATGATATCCACCGTCGAAACAGAGGTGCATATGCACTCTGCCTCTGTATACTCCCTTCTCTTCGTTCAGATCCTCCAGTGTGAACCATTTCGACACCATGTTTCGGTCGTCGACCCGTCGCTCGATGGCCGATAGAGGTACTCTGGTGACGCCGACAATAGCTTGCTCCTTGGGCTGCCTGTGCTCGATCAGGACGAACACGAGGTCGTTCTCAGACGTGAAAGGCTCCGCGGCGACGAACATCAGATCCTCATTCCACGACGGCGGCGCGCCACTGACCTGTTTTATTTTCTGGACCTGAAATCCCAACTGTGCCTTCAATTGGAAGCTCGACTCTTTCAAGTTTAGCATTGAAATGTCTTGTGCTTCGATGACGGGTGGAGCGGAGGTACCACAGTTTAGGCTATTGGTACACCTTGGATCTGGAATTGGCGTTGGCACCCACAGAGACCACATATTTTAAAAATGTGTGGTGGAGATTTAGTTATAGGGTTATCACATAAATATGGGTTATCATTATAACGCATCCCTATATATATATATATATATATATATTGCTTAATCAACCCGATTTTCTAACTTGATCAACCCAGCTACCCTTTAGTCCTTACTACTTGTGCAATTTTCATCTCAATATTAAAAGTCAGCCTCTCGTAAAAGTTTTTCTTTTGTAAAGATAGTAGAAAGTGTTCTACTTTGGCATATAACTCGCATATAGAGAGGCTTCACAGTAAGATAAAATTTGAGCATTTCCATCATACTTACGTCGTTCAAACTGATCAAGTTTTTGCAATCAAGTTTCTACATGTAAGCATACTGAGTCCTTTTTCTAACTCTTCCCAAAATAATCAAGTCTTCCATTTATCCAGTTTCATGCATATTGCTTATTTATTACTAACTGATATTTTGTATTTTTAAAACTTTTGACATGTATGACTTTTATTTTCTGGAACTAACCCTCCCCCTCCCACTGCATATGAACTCATCCTCGAGGGACTGGATGCAGTGGAAAAAGGGTTAGGCACATTCAGCGGCATAACAACAAACAAGAGAAACTTCTCACACTTAGACCGGACACTGGGCTAAGTGTGAGAAGTGCCAACAATCAATCATGCCAACAAAAAAAGAAACAACAAAAACTAAAACAGGTATAGGCAAACAACAAGGAAAGCAAAACAGGCATGCATACTTCTCACACTTAGACCCGACACAGGTCTAAGTGTGATGTGGAGTGGAGTATCAGTTATACATACCATAAACAAATTAAAATGTTTTGAGATTAACAAAAAAAATTGAGATCGGGGGGGTTGTACTTAGGATTTTCTGGGGGGTTGACTTGGAGATGCGGATGGTTGCCTGGAGGATGATGGACGTCGGGTTGGAGGAGAGCTTGTAGAGGGAGGTTGTGGTCGCATAGCAAGGGTCAGTTGGCAGATAGCCTCCAGAATCCTAGCTTGAGCAACCAGCTTGGCGTGTGAGTTCTCCACCAGCTGCATAAGCATCTGCTCCATGCGGAGCCTCCATTCGTTGTTCGTTTGCGCAGCCTCCTCTGGGTCTGTTACTGGCATCATTTCCAACCTTTGCCTCTGCGGCCTTGCTGGGCTCACCAGGCGATCAGCCGGCCTCCTCCTTTTCTCGCGTCTGGCCTCCTGCAGTTCTTCCTGCCTGGTCTCCTGCTGCTCTATCTGCCTCTCCTTCCGAGCCTTTGAGTTCAAGAGAAGTCTCCTATCGCGCAACCGTTCAAGTACCTGAATTCTTACAAAGAAATCAATGTTAAACAATTCTGGCTTTGGGCAGCGACTAGGAAGCTCCACACCCTCCTGGAATTCCAGGGTCTAATTTCGCCTTAGGTAGGCTCCGAGAAGGTGGCAGATGTTGAGGTGGCGGGAAGGGCGATTGTCAATCTGACTTATCGAGTGAGCAATCCAGTAGCCCAGGTGCACCCTCCTTTGCTCCTTCATGCTCCACATAAAGTAGAGCTTGGCCAGAGTAATGATCGCCAATGTATTAGCTTGGCCAAGGAGATTGCAGGCTAGGTAGACTTGGGCAAGGCGGAGGGCCGGATCAACAATATTGTCCCCTCTGGACTAAGAAGCTTTAAACTCGGGGGCACGTCCGCTGCACAAGGCCTGCCAGACCGCCTGCTGGTCAAAATCCTGCCTCCTCTGAGGAAGGCCAATGTCCCGCCCGAACCATTCTCCAATAGCGACCTAGGCCTCTGTATAGAGTCCCATTCTCCAATAACGACCTAGGCCACTTAGGGTTGTCAAATATCATCATTTGATTGAGGAGATCCGTGGTCAATACCACAGTTTGTTTGGAATAGTCGGCGACGGGGGGGGGGGGGGGGGGGGTATGCAGGCTTTCCTTGTTGCCTGCGGGATGTCCAGGCCCACCGGATCTCTCTCCCCTCTATATCACTGCCCTCCTCTCCTTCTTGTGGAGGGGCAGGTTGGTCTGCATTAGAAATTTCAATGCCCTGGGTTGCAGGGCGCATCCTTTTTGGGGAAGGCAATACAGTCCCCTTCCCTTTCCTCTTCCTTTCAGCCTTCTGACGGTTGTCCTCAATTGCCTCGGCCTCTTGGTTTATCGCCCCAACGTCTCCTTGGTTTTTCGGCTCCTCCGGCTCATCCAATATCGACCGCACTATGCGGGGTCTCTCCACCTGCTCCTCCTCCGCCCTCTGTATTCTGGCCACCCCGACCTCTACCTCCTCTATCAACCGGTTGATCTCCATTTTGCGCGTCCGACGGCGCAACGGCCTCCCTATCCGGGACTGATTCATCTTCTACATGTGTAATGAAGTTCCATTCCGCCTGCCTTTGTTGAAGTATTTCGTTGGGAGGAGGAAGAAGGTCCTCCGTAGAATCGTCGTCAATATTTACAACCTCGATCGGTTGTGTCGGTCCTAGGAGAGTAGGGGAGTTGGAGCCTCCGCCACTTGGTGGTGTCGGAGTGTTGGGAGTAGTCGTACCCTCTGCATGCAGTTGTGCCGGCACGACCTCTGTTTCGGTGACTGGAGTGGCGGCCGGCTGCGCCCCTTCTTCATTAGAATCGTCTCCACTATACTGTACTAGTGGAAACCCGGGTGTAGGCGTAGGGGTGTGACGAAGGGTCGGTGTTTGGGAAGAGGATGGAGGGTTTTGGGGAGGATTTTGGGGTGTGGAAGTTGTGGCTCAGTCCCTTGACAGGGAAATCCCCAGTAGGGCTTTAATGGTGGCGTAAACTGTCGGAATATCCGTATCGGAGGGCATGCTCCGAAGGATCGTATCTAGGCGCCTGATAGCTTCTTCGTCCACCTTGGGAGGCGGAACGGCGCTTGTTTGTGGTGGAGGCGGGGAGGAAGGGCTAGGGTTTTCTATTTGGGCTTGGGAGGAGGCTTCTTGGTTATCATTGTCGGCACGGGTACTGGAAGACGAGGATGAAGTTGGGATTTGTTCGATCAGCATTTTTACTGATAATGTGGGTAGGTCTTGGTAGAGAAGACGATGTTTTGAGAGAGAGAGTTTTGAACTTTGGGAGAATTCTTGACGGGAGAAAAAAGAATGTACTGTAGGCGGCTTGGGTGAAAGTGGCATACGGATCTGAAATCTTCCTTTTATAATGATATCGCGACTGTAGGGAATCTTTACTGTTGAGATCCCTGTGGTTCTTCGCGTACATGCGCACCTTTTCAGAGTGCCAGCTGGCTTACCTTCCTCAATACGCTTCGTCCCTCTCTCTAGGGCGTCCCTTCATGTGGCAGTTGGCGCCGTCTAACACCCTTCCAATGACTGCACACGTCCTTTCATCACCTGCCCCTGATCAACTCAATCACTGTACTACCCTTTAAATTCAAATTGCACTGATCAAGTGGACAAGTAATTTTGGATAAAAACCCAAATAGTTCCACTTGATCAGTTTCCTTCCTTCCGTCTAACTTTTAATTAACTAAGAAAATAAAACTATCATACGAAATACTATTTACACTAACTACTAAGGACTTGATCGGGTTCTTTTAGGATGTCACTTGATCAGTTTAATTGATTAGAATTTGTTGCTTGATCAAGCAGACTACCCATAAGTACCCGATCATTCCTTCTACCTGGTCACTGGTTGAGATTGGGCCGGATCAGTGGAATTTCTTCCACCATACCCGCTTTGGCCTTGTCTTTGTAGGGATCAACCCTATTACTCTTCAACACGAAGGAGAACGAATTGGGAGGGTCTCCTTGGATGTTCGCCTCCTGTGTGTGCACTGCCATGGTGGTACAAGGGTCTGCCCATCTCGAACTCCGCCTTCTGGATACCAGTTTGAGTTGACACTGGAAGAGTAGCTCTTCCTTCCCCGCTATGAGCTCTTCCTTTCTTAAAGCGGGGTCGAGTCTACGTTGTCTATCAAGGTGGGGTGCCATTCCTTCTTCTAACATGGCAGGATGCATGCACGGTCCTGGGTCAATCTCTGTTGTTTTCCACTTGACCACCCCCTATCCCATCCTCTGTTCTTTCATCATTTGTCCTCCCTGTCCTTGCAGATTTGGTTTGACTGGTTCTTGGTACATCTGGTTGGACAGTCTTTCGAGGGTAACTGGCGATGTAGGTAGAGATAACAGTTGCTTCGTAGGCGAGGGATTTTCCTTCAGCATTCCTTTCAACGGGGCGGCTTGGTCACGTGGTTTTTCGACCCCTTCCGGTCGAGTGATCTCTTCTTACTCAGCTGGTCGTGGAGGTTTACAGAAATCCATAATTGCCTTTTCGATGGCTTGATCATCCATTTCCCCAGTCATCGTTACATCAAACCATTCAGCTGCTTCCCTCTTAAGGTGTTCATCTTCAGTGGATCTAGAGGGTGGTTCTTTAAAGGGTGTTCCTTTTCTAGATACTTTTGTTCCCGAGGACTGATAGCGTCTATTGATTAAATGCTCTCGCTGTCCTGTGGCTTCCTCACAGCTTTATCAATTTCGAATGTAAATTGTTCTCCATTAAAACCCAGCTTCATCGTCCCATGGCGGACGTCGATGGCTGTGCTGGCTGTGGATAGGAATGGCCTTCCCAAAAGGATGCCAACAGATTCTTCCGCTCCTGGCTCTGTCGTCTTTATGACGAAGAAGTCGGCAGGGTACATGAATTTGTTCACCTTGACGATTTCTTCTTCCAGAACTCCCTCGGGATAAATGCAAAACCCGTCTGCTAGCTGTATCACCATATCGGTTTTGACAAGCTTAGCATCTTCCAGCTTCTTATATATAGAATACGGCATAATATTGATGGAAGCCACTAGGTCACACATTGCGTGCTCCATTTGAACGTCTCTGATGGAAATTGGGAGCGTGAATACCCCTGGCTCAGTCTTCTTGGGAGGAAGATCACTAGGTTGCATTGCCACGGCTTCATTTTCTGCTTCGACCATCCTTCCCTTCTTAGTGACTTGTTCAAGGGCGTTAGGCTCTTCTTCTTTTGTGACTTGATCAAGGGTGCTGGACTCAAAGCTTTCTTTATGAATGGGTTCGTCTTCGGGTGTTGGAGAAGTCGCAGATGGGCTTTGATAAACTCCTTCTGATTTCAGAGAGACTGCATTGACATTCTCTCGCTCAGGTGGTGGCTGCACTGTAGCCGGAATCCTTCCTTCATTTACCCTCAGCTCACCCAGTGACATGGCGACTTGAGATAACTGCTTTGTGAGCATATCGAGTGCAGCCCTCTGTTCCTTCTGGGCTTCTTGCATTTCTCGCATTGCATCATGGGGCTGATGCGGGGTCATCACATCCCTGGACTTTCATTTTGTTGCTTGTTATATCTTTTGATTGAAACGTCCTCCTCCATGGCCTTGCTGGTAGTAGTCGGAAGACCCATACTGCTCTGGTTGGTTTTGGGGAAAGTGATTCTGTTGGTTTCCTTGGAAGTACTGTGGGTTCCCTTGGGTTTGCTGGTTTCCTCTTTGGTACTGGGGAACATAACTCACCATTTGATTATTCGGCTGTCTTCCCTGGTTGCTAAACTGAGGGACTTGGTATTGGTACCCCCATTCTTCTTCCAATTGTCAGCTTGACCAGTTAGACTGTCCTCCACTTGACCAGTTCCCTTGAGGTCCACTTGACCACCCTGCCTGACCTCCCTGCATTCTGTTTCCTCCAGTGTTTGGCCTATCCTGGATTCGAGCAGGCCAGTTGGGCTGCCCGTCAGAGGGTTGTATCTGCTGTGTCGAGGGTGGTTGGCTTTGATTCTGATCGGTCCACCTAAAGTTTAGGTGGTCCCTCCATGGAGCATCTCTCAGCTTTCCCTGGATCCAGTTGTCATTCGCATTCCAGTGGCCGACGACATTCACTTAGGCTTGCGGCTCCGCCTCAGGGGGAAACTCGCAATAGTAATAATGATGCTCTTCTGGCGGAGGTGGTGGCGGCGCATACTGCGTCTCTTTCGGTGCAGGTGGTGGAGGTGGTCTGGCTTTCTCCACTGCCTCAAGCAGCTTCTTCTCCATTTGCTCAAATCGAGCCTCCAACTTTTCATCATTGCGCGCCTCTGCTACATGCACTGCCCCTCTTCTATACTGCCCTCGAGATGTCTCATACGACCGTTTAGCCTCGATCAGCCTCTCCAGTATATTTTTAGCTTGGCTAAATGGGGTTTTCGAGAAATCCCCTTGAGCTGCGAGGTTTAGGTCGTTCTTGCTGTCGACTGTCAGTCCACCATAGAAGATCGAATAGATCTCCCGCTCCTCTAGCTTGTGGTTGGGGCATGCTTGAAGCAGCCCTTGGAATCTATCCCAATACTGGCCGAGGGGCTCATCGTACTCCTGTCTGGCTTTTGTGATTTCTCTTTTCAGGGCACTCGTTTTTGACGCGGGGAAGAAACGTCTAGGAAGATCATTCGGAACTCGGCCCATGTTTTGATGGACCCTTCTGGCAGTCTCGACAGCCATACTCCAGCTTTGCCCTTCAAAACGAAAGGGATTGCCTTCAGCCTATAATCTTCAGACGTAGATCCAGCCGGTACAGGCTGGATATCACAATATCGGCAATATCGGCAAAATTCCTCCAGGATGGACCCTTCTGGCAGTCTCGACAGCCAGAACTCCTGATTTGATTGTAATGGTCCGCATTCCTGGAGTAACGGCAATGGCATGTGTGGGCTCCTTCTCATCATGAGCGTGCAGAGAACCGATTCCCGAGTCATTGTAGACGAAGGCCATCTCTGCTTGTTCAGGTGGTGGTGGTTTGGGCTGTGTGTTCTTCTCTTCTTCTTCTTCTTCTTCTTCTTCTTCACTGGTCAGTTGTTCAGCGGCTGCGGCTGCTTGTGCGGCTCTGTAACGAGTGGTAACGACGTCGACTTCCTGGACTCTCCAACGCGTGTAAGTCTCTCTGTGTAAAAAGGGATGATTCCAGTGTCCACCGCGTTGGTACCTTCTCATCAACAATAAGAAAAACAAAATGAGAAAAGAAAGAAATAAGATTATGTACTCCTACGCACTACGCACAAACATAAAATAACACCATGCTTCCCCAGCAACGGCGCCATTTTGGCGAGGTTTTTTATCGACGAAAGACGCGAATTCGGACCAAGTTATATGGAAAGATAACTGAACCGGTTGGATCAATTAGCAAATGTCGTTGCCACTTGATCAAGTCGATCTCGCTTTCGCTCGTTTACCCACCAAAGTAATTTATAACTCCCAATTTTGCACTACTTTAACAGTAAAGCGGCAAGTTAGGGGTCGATCTCACAGAGAAGTTGGTGTATCAAGTGTGTGAATAGTGAACAGGGGGTTGGCTGCAGCCACGCTTTAACTTGGGAGTTTTTAACTACTGATTTTACTCTAGACAGAATTAAACTGGCTAATTTGAACAAGGTAAATTTAACTACTAGATCAAGTGCATCATAACGAAACTGAAACTAAAACAGCAAATGCGAGGATGAAAACGAAAACAACTTCGATTAAACTAGAACAGTACAATGTGAATTTTAAACTAAGCTAACACTCTGGAAATTACGAAAGCAAGTAAAACCGAGAAGAGCCTCGGGGGGAAACTTAAGACTACGCCGACAGATAACAAGTATTCTGCAGTGCTTCTTCAGTCGCCCTTTCTAACTAAACATTACTTTATCTAAGCTAAACTAAGCTATTCTAGAGAACTGAACTAAGCTAGAGAACTAAGCTAAACTAGGCGGAAAGTAAAGGATCAGATCTCCTTCATGTGGTGGCACATTCTCTATTTATAGGCTCGGCACGACCTCCAGCTGGATAACGATCTTGGCAGGGAATATTCGCTGATGCTGAGAGTGCGCTACTCATTGATTGCTACGTGCTCTTCTTCCAGAACGACGACGATTTTTAGTAATAAATTAGTGACTCAGCTCCGTCCTTGCGTCTCATATAACAGCACGTGTCCCCTTCTAGAACGTTGTCCTTGATAACAGAATGCTGCGCACCATCCAACTCATAGCCTCACGTGTCCTTCTGTTGACATCCAGTGGTCCCCTCCTTAACTGCTTGATTACTCTCCTTGATTAACTTCCCCCGAAATCTGGTCTTTTTCGCCTATTGTACTCGCATGATCAATTTGGTCTTGTTGCTTTGGTCAAGCGGCATTCCTGCACATTTAACACTTGCTTTGCGCGATAAACCGATCAAGTAGAGTACATTTTACCCTTAAACCGACCGATGCATGAATGAGCCTTATCAGTCTCTTATACAGAGATACACAGAAGAGTGTTTAATTAAAACTCAATGTCTTCCACATCAGTTGTGAAAGTAATTGTGGTGTGAGGTTTATAGACCAGGACTATTTAATATACAAGATTATATCTTAGTTTAAATATATATTGTTTTTGGTTTATAAGTTTGAATTGTTGGAATGAAGAAATCAATTAAGAGAAAATTAAGGAACCAAGACAGTCAACTCAAGAAGCTTTGAAGATGTTCTTTGCAAATTGAGTATCGGAGATCCCACTACTTAATCTGAGGGGTAGTGTTAGAAAAAGGAAACGATATTAGCTTAGCTTGGAGGACAAGAAACATATTAGCTTAGAGGCTAAGAAATACATTAGCTTGGTATCCAAGAATACTTGGAGCACAAGTTTTGTAATACCCTATATAAGAATGTCATATTATTGAAGAAACCAACCAAGCGATATATCAAAATGTAATCTTCAAAGTTCTTCGATGTTCTTCAATTTTAGTATTTACATTTCCGCATTTCAATTCTATTATTCAACATGAATCCCACAATTTAATATTAGATAATTAGTCATAGACACTCACTCTAACTAAAATACACTCAATTCTCCCAACTAAAATAATCTCATGACCTCAATACTAAATTATACTCTTGTTCCTCCATCTGTCCTAAGGAAGATACCTCTTCTTTGGGCGGCACGAGATTTTATGCAGTTTTATTTTATGTGTTACGTAGAGAAAAAATAAAGTAGAGGTAAATGAGTTTCTATTTTAGTAATGAGTCATCTTAGGTGGAGTAAACTAAAAAGGAAAGTAGGCCATCTTTGATAGAACAAAGAGAGTACTATTTTATCTACGAAATCAAACACCACCTAAATGAACGATTTTAGGCTAGTAGATGAAGTCTTCTATTTGGTCTGTGTAACATTAGCACTCACTTTCATTGAGAGCCCAAACAAACTATTTTAGGCTAATAGAGAAGTCTTCTATTTGGTCTGTAACATTAGCACCTAATATCATTGGGAGCCCAAAAGACTGTAGTGGTTGCCTGCGGAAGACAGCCGTGAACGAGTATGTTGCCGACTCGAAGGTGTGGGCCTAATAGGCTAGTATTTTGGGATGAATTTTCTTATTTGGTGTGTAATTGTATATTTAATGGTGCGCTGGATTATGTGATTTCTGAAGCTGGAAAGCACAATATTAAGCTGATTTTGAGCTTAGTGGACAACTACAATTATACTGGAGGAAAGCAACAGTATGTCCAGTGGGCAAGAAATGATGGCCAAAACATTATTTCTGATGATGATTTCCTCACAAACTCAGTAGTGAAAGGCTACTACAAAAACCGCATCAAAGTATGATTTCTTCTTCTCTTTTACAAGCTCTGATTATTTATTAGTGGTAGAAATAGAATAAATAAAATGTTGATTGTGCTAGGCTATTCTAACAAGAAAAAACAGCATAAGTGGGATTGCTTACAAGGATGATCCAACTATAATGGCATGGGAGCTCATGAATGAGCCAAGATGCCCAACTGATCCATCTGGGAACAATATTCAGGCATGGATAGAAGAGATGGCCTCGTATTTGAAATCCATAGATAGCAAGCACTTGCTTGAAGCAGGGCTAGAAGGATTCTACCATCACAATAAAAAGAATCCTCATTTTGAAGTTGGAACATATTTCTTGAGAAACAACCAGATTGCGGAGATAGACTTTGCCACCGTGCACTCCTATCCCCACCAATGGTAGGTTGGCCAATATATCATCAAATGTGTTACTCCCTCCGTTCCACAGTAGTAGAGTCATTTCATTTTCTACATTAGTTTTAGAAAAATAAAGTAAGAGAAAGAGAAGAGTCTTATTTTCCTTCTTACTTTACTCTTTCTCCACTTTAATTATTTATAATTAATTTTCTAAAACGAGTACAGACTGTGGAATGGAGTGAGTACTTCTCATTGGTTTTAAATAAAATTGTGGGATGGGCAGGTTGATGGGGGAGAGCGATGAAGAGCAGTTTCTCTTCTTGGACGAGTGGCTGAGTAGCCACATCAAGGATGTGGAGACGAAAATCCAGAAGCCACTTTTGTTTGCAGAGTTTGGAAAGTCGTCAAAGGATCCCGGGTACAGGACTAGCGCGAGAGATGAGGTGATGGCTGCTGTTTATGGAGCCATCTACTCGTCTGCGAGAAGAGGAGGAGCGACTGCGGGGGGGCTTGTTCGGGAGAATCTTGGAGATGGATATGGAATCGTCTTGAGCCGGAGCCCCTCCACGGCCACCCTCATTCAGGGAACAGTCCAAGAAGCTCAACCAGGTAAGGCTTATGTAAAAGGACCATGTTTTCACCAATGGATGATCTTACGAATTTGGCAACAACTATATGGTTTGATGATTGCTCATGAGCTATTAATATAGGTTATATATAGTGAGTTCAATCCCACCTCCACAAAACCATCTTCCTTACTCATTGGGACATCAAGAACTGCCACTAATTGGAACCTAGATGAACATCAACCTGTATTTGCATCCCTCATTGAGCATAAGTATTGAGCATAAAAATGGAGAAGATGTCTATCATATGTTTAGAATAAGTCTTGTCTTCATACATGACATTATTCTAATCTCAAATGCTTCCGTTGAGCGTTGTTTCATTTATCTTTTGATATCGTTGAATATTGTTTCTTTCATTGTTGAACTACTGAGATTGGAAACTCTGATTTGAATGGTTGAGTTTCCATTTATATTTCGTGCCCAATTGATTGTTTACCCTTTCATTCCCGCTTCTTAAATCCTCTCTTAGTCGCGATTCAACCGAACTTTCCATCCTTAGAAAGGGCGGTCTTGACACACCTGCTACCACCACAGACACCACGGGCCACAGCGCGACCCACCCGCCACCAAGTTCAGATGAGTTTATCAGGAGTATATATGGAGTATATCTGTAATCTGTATATGAGGGCCGACACATGTATATCTGTAATCTGTAGTACATGAGTTTATCTGGAGTATATCTGTAATCTGTATATGAGGGCCGACACAGGTATATATATCTTTTGCACATTATAGTCAGATATATTGTGTACAGTGACACAATATACTCTCCCGTATCATAAAAATAAGGACACTTTTCTTTTTAGTTCGTCCCATAAAAATATCTCATTTCCATTTATGGAATGTTTTCCAAATTCATTACCCATATACATCAATTTATTAACTTATGTCTATCATTAAACAATAATAACAATGTGGGTCTCACTATCTACCAACGTTGTTTTAACTAATCTTCTTCTTATGTCTTTTACTTTACCAATTATGCATTAATTCTCATGTTGTCTCACATGTCTCTATATTTTTGGGACGGAGTGAGTATTATATACTCTCCCGTCTCATAGAAATAAGCTGAATTTCCTTTTTTCGCCTGTCCCATAAAAATAGTCCATATCTATTTATAGAAAAATTTTCTCCTTCTCTTACTTTATCATTTAGGGGTCCTACCACCCATTGCATTGTTTCAACTTCTTTTTTTTCGTTCTCTCTTACTTTATCATGTTTTTCTACTGCATACCATCTCTGTAAATATGTTTTTCTACTACAGGCCACGACTCCCAAAATGGGATGTCATTCCCCACGCCTCTCACATTAGTTTACATTATTTATTATTTTAGTTGTAAAATTGAAATACAAGTAAACAATACTTCATCCGTCCCACAAGAGTATGTATCATTTTAGTCTAACCATTTTTTTCTCAATGATTATTGAAACGGTTATTCAATATTTAGAATAAGTGAAATCATTAAGTTACCTTCCACTTTGGACCAATTTAATATTGGTGGCTGCCATGTTTGTTAAGATGCCAAAGAGAATGCACCCACAAAATAATGTAACCGTCGATTGTAGTGTGTGAAAAATCGTTAAATGATCTCAATTTTGCATCCAATTAAAGTACTTACTTTGGGTTGGGCACGTGTTTTAAAAATCGTTAAATGATCTCAATTTTGCATCCAATTCAAGTACTCACTTTTGGTTGGGCATGAGTTTTAATAAACAATTGATAAAGTAAGAGAGAGATACAACGAAAAAGTAATTAAAGTATTGTTAGTGGAGAATGAGTCTCACCTCAATAGAGAGAAAAGAGTTTCCAAAACTAGAAAGTGTATATTCTTGTGGGACGGATTAAAAAAGTTAGAGTACATACTTTTGTAGAGGGAGTATATAACGTGAAATTATGTCATTAAAAAAATACAAATTTCAAAATATAAAGAGTAAAAATCGAAGTTGTTGGGAAATGTTGGTGCGTGCTTAAACATCTTCAATTAGGTCTTCTTGGAGGTAAGTATAAACTACTTTTTCATGCATAAAGCATGGCAGGCTGCGAACTCTCAAAATTTGGGGGGAGTACACTGAGGTTGGGGTGGCTTACGACAGTCGAACTGGAGGAGCCCGATTCATCATGCCACACAGTGATGTTGTCCCCATTTCTTACATTATGGTTAGGAACCAAGGTTGCGTCGAGCCTTTCATTGTAGCCAACGTGTTTGGAGGACTTCGAATGCATGCTCCTCGTCTTTCCGAGCTGCCTCTTGCTTTTGAGCGAACAATGTCATCTTCGGAGTTGTCGGACACGTTATCTTCTTCACAAACACAGGCCACCATGGATAGATCACATCTTCCACTCGGAGTGCATACAATTGATGTCGGCAGGCATTTCGGGAAATACATGAACCCACTTATGCATGCTCACCAACACCTGGGCATCATGGGTTGTTCACCTTCTAAAATTAGAATCTTTTAAAGACTTAATGCACATTATTAACACTAAAATCAAGTACAAGTATACAATGTAGCAATAGTACAGCTAAAGGTCACTACTGATCAACACACGGGGAATGAGATTTTAAAATTGTCTATCATATAATAAGCGTTGTATACTACCTAGACACGTGTTTTTTTTTTATATTTATACTAAAGTAAATAGTACTGCCTTCATCCCATAATAAATGTCACACTTGGGTGATGATACGAGATTTTAGGTGATGTTGTTTTATGTGTTAAGAGCATCCACAGCGGTGAGCAGGGTCCGTTCATCCGTCCGTGCCGCTGGCAAGGACACCCCTGTCCGCCGCTGCGCTCTTGCCGCTGGCACGGACGTTCCCTTAGCTAAGAGCACGTCCGTGCTAGCGAGCATGGCGACGTGACACATTTCTATTGGCCGTTGTTATTTTCTTTTTCTTTTTTCTAAAAAAAATTGAAAATAATACCAAAAATTTAAAAATAAATATTTTCGGATTCCCAAAAATATACAGATTTTATAACCATTTTTTTGAAATTTTTTTGAATTTTTTTTAAAAAATTTAATCCCAAAATCATCTATAAGTACACACATTCATCATCCATTTGGGCGAAATTCGACCACGAGTAGTGGTTTTTTTAATTTTATTAATTTAATTATGTAATTTTTAATTTTTAGGATTTAAATTATGTAATTTTTAATTTTTAAGACTTTAATTATGAAATTTTTAATTTTTAGGATTTTAATTATGTAATTTTTAATTTTTTTAGTAATTAGTAATAGTATTTTGGGTATTTTTAATGCATTTTAATATTGTGGAAATGTTTTTATGTAAATTGAATAATAGAATGGTGGATCCTTGAGCATGTCCTTGCGGAAGAGCACGGATGTGGGTGTTGTGCTCTTGCCTAAGAGCAGGGAGTAAAAGTGAGTCCGGTCCCACATCCGTGCTTGTTGGCAAGAGCACGGATGTGAATGCTCTAAGTGGAAAGACAAAATAGATTTTTATATTGATGTGTGAGATTTTTTTAAAAAAAAAGAAATGTGACATCTTTTTGTGTAGAAATTAAAAACGAATGTGTGACATTTACATTGAGACAAGAGAGTACGAATCATGCTAGAAAAGGAATTCCATGAATATTGATTTTAGAGAGTACGAATCATGCTAGAAAAGGAATTCCAAGAATATTGATTTTATAACTTTAGTTATCAACTAACAATTTCCATTCAATTTCACGACAAAAGGCTTAATGGGGCACGTCACACAATTATTCCCATGTCTAGAGTTCCCACACAAGATGGATGAAGTTATGAGATAAGTAGGAAATAAATTTAAAACTTTGTGATGCATTAAGAAAGTAGATTTTTTTTATATTTCAAATTCTATAAATACACAATTTTTTCCTGCGCTGGCATACTTTTCCCCCCTTTTTTGTATTCTATATATTAAGTAATTTTAAATTTTATTTTTTAAGTATTATTTAATAATTTTAATGAAGTAGTTTCGTGATATATATTGACTCGCAAATTAATTTTTTATTTATAGAGTGTAAGTTAGTGGCTTGAGACAGGAATAGAGGAGAATGATGATGGCGTGAGATGTGGCCAGGAAAGAGTCGTCAAGCCAGGAATAGAGGAGAATGATGATGGCGTGAGATGTGGCCAGGAAAGAGTCCTCCTATTGTAAATGCCCTTATATTAGCACGATTGATGATGTTACACATATATATTTCGATAAATGGTACTTCCTTCGTCTCATAAAAATAAGGATATTTTTCTTTTTCGTCTATCCCATAAAAATATTTCATTTCCATTTATGAAAAGTTTTTCTCAATTCATTATCCATATACATCAATTATATTACAACTTGTACCATTAGGGCCAAACATTAAACAATAATAATAATGTGGATCTTACTATCCACTAGCAGGACTTTAACTATCTTTTCTCTCATCTCTTTTACTTTACCAATTGAACATTAATTATCGTGCTATCCCAAATGTCCCTATTTTATGGGACAAAAGAAGTATCTAACTAATAGAACTCAAGGCTGTCAACTGTATTACTCCCTCCGTCCCACGTTACTTGAGGCGTTTATTTTTTACACGAAATTTAAGAAAGTTGTGTTTAGTGAGTTAAATAAAGTAGAAGAGAGAATAAAGTAAGAGAGATGAGAGATGGTAAAGTTAAATAAAAACTAAAGCGTGATTATATGTTTTGTTTTTAGCCAAAAAGAGACTCAAGTAATTTGGGACAACCAAAAAATGGAATATGACACAAGTAACTTGGGGCGGAGAGAGTATTATATTAGGCATGGAAATTGGATAATGTACTTGATTAATTTGTATTTGCATAGATTATGCTAATGTTTATAGATAATGAACCTTAAATGGAGTATTACTTATGAGATTTAAGGATGGTTCATTTTTCGAAGGATCAAATAGTTGTACATAGTATTATATTCCCTCTTAATATTGTTTAAAAGATGAAAATAACATGGATTTAAAATGGTACATCTTAATAGAAAAGTCCATAGTAAAATTGCCTGATGTGATTTTATAAATGAACAAGGAATATTGCACACTATTAACTGTCGCTTAAAATTAGAAGCATAAAAGTATGATTATTTTTAAAAAAGAGTGAACTACCTCAAAAGTCCCTAACGTTTCTAGTTGTGACACTGCAGGTCTCTAACAAAAAGAAATATCGCCAGACAACCCTAACCTTAAACATAATCACCTATCGTATATTTGTAGCCATTTTTCTGACCAAAATGCCCAAATGCCTTCAGGGGCATTTTAGTCAACTTACCTTTAACCTGGGGACCTACACTGCAGACCTCAACTGGCGTTGCTGCCCTACCCTCTGTAATCGCACAGTTCATAACTCATTTCATTTCTCACACTTCAACTTTCCCGATGATATATACAAATTGTAAGTCACAAATTCTCACATTTTCATTTCCCCATTTTCATTCCTGCACTCATTCATGCACTCATTCCTGCACTCGAAATTTAGGGTTCATTCATCCATATCGCTGAGTTTCACATCGCAATTTAGGTAAGTTCTTCCACTGTGACAGGAAAAATGTAGGATGGTTTTTGTGAGATCCTGCGGCTGATTTTGGTTGTGTTCAATTTAGGGTGTTTTCATCCCTATCGCTGAGTTTCACATCGCAATTTAGGTAAGTTCTTCCACTGTGACTGGTAAAATGTAGGATGTTTTTTGTGAGTTCCTGCGGCTGATTTTGGTTGTGTTCAATTTAGGGTGTTTTCATCCCTATCGCCGAGTTTCACATCGCAATTTAGGTAATTAGGATATTTTTTTGTGACCGGTTAACTGTAGGATGCTTTTTATGAGTTCCTGCGGTTGATTTTGGTTGTGTTCAGTTTAGGGTTTATGTCTGTCGTTCCAATTTTGGGCTGTGTCATTCTAGTTCTTGGGGATTCGTTTGACAAATAATAACGTATGAGTTATGAAAATATTTTTGGTTTTAATTTTCAATTCAGGTCCCTGTTACAATGTCTTCTTCTAGTTCTCAATCTTTCGAGTCAAGTTTCAATTGGGATTGGCCTCGTCCACAGATTGTGAACTGTAAGCATGATCTTGAGGCTGCGCTAGTGATATCTAGGACGGCTGCTAATCCAGGTCGACGTTACTATCGTTGTCCAATATGGAATGAAGATGATTGCAGATTCTTTCGTTGGTTTGATGCGGTTCTATCGCCAAGCTAAGACACTTACTTTCAAAGAATCAAGCTCGAACGAGACAGGTTTGAAGAACAACTCTGATGCAAGAATACTAAGGTGTGTGTTCTTGAAGATAAATTGCGCTTGAAAAGTGACGAATGCGAAGAGCTGAAGTTAAAACTAAGCATGAAGACCGAGGAGTGTGTACGTCTTAATGTAGAAATTGTTAAAACCACCAAAATGTGTCGAAATATGAAGATTGTAATATTGTTGTTATGTGTTGTAATTATTTTCCTAATGTAATGGTAACACTTTTCTTCTCAAATCAATAAGAGGAGCTTTTTCAGTACTAAACGTTTGAAGTTTCACTACATTTATAAGGGGTAGGTAAATAAGGGACACTTTAATTATTGTACACGAATGAAGTTTTACAGTCACGCATGAAGTTCCCGAATGAAGTTTGAAGTTTCACTGCACTTACAGTCACGAATGAAGTTCCCGAATGAAGTTTTATAATAACGACTTAAGTACCTAGCTTTTGGTGAAATACCACCGTACATACAAAACGTTTAGTTGAATAACACTCGACGTACTAAACTTTTTGTGAAATAACACCCTACGTACAAAGTTAAAATATGCAATACTCAATTAATAATAACTGACGTACAAGACTTTTTGTGAAATAACATCCTACGTACAAAGTTAAAATATGCAGTACTCAATTAATAACATATGTATATGTAGTTATCAACACAGAAGAAGGGCCTTCTCCCATAAAGGATACACAAAAGTACAGTACAAAAAATGCAGTTAACTACAAATACATACAAGAGCCTTCCCATAAAGCATAATGTTTGTCAAAAGGAATAATGTTTGTCAAAATGCAGTTAACTGCATACAATAGCACTAACAAAAAACCAACACTATTTTTAGACTTTTCAGGTTCCCAAGCTTGATCACCGCGATTATTCAATCCTGATCCCCGCGACGGCCACAGCGTTGCGGCTGAGCCCTGGTGCGACGTGTGCTAGCCCTTGTATCAGTCGGATTGGTCTATAACAAACAACAAACCGATCAAATTGACTACCAATGGTTAGGAAATGAAAAGTGAAAAATTGATACCGAATACTACCTCTTGGTTTGGCCGTGTAGACCGACGTGTGCTAGGTCGTCCCCGATGAGGTAGATTGGTCTGTAACAAACAAACCATTAAAATACAGGCCAACAGGTAGGGAATTCATATAATTGTGCTGAAAGAGTACCTCTTGATTTTGAAACATGGTAGACGACTCAGCCCTGTCACTGCCATCAGTCGTGGGTGGCTCACTGGCCTCACTAGGCTGTGAACTTTGTCCAACTTCGGTTCGAGCATCTACACGGGGATCATTGGTGCATGTCCTCCTGTTATGACCAGCTTGTCTGCACCGACGACATATGAGTATAAAGGTTAGTCGTAGTGACTCAGATCCATTCTCAAGATGACGAACCTGGGGCTCTTCACGCCCCAGTTTCTTTGGCCGTCCACGCTGTCGCTTTGTCGGGGGTGCCAGTTCAAATCCAACGTCAGAAGTCTTGGGACAATTATCCATCGACATTATGGACCGCACATAATAGCGGGAGACATAGTCTGATACATCCTTCCCATTCTTATTAATTGTAGTGATGGCATGAGTGCACGAGATCCCAGTCAGCTTCCATGATTTGCACGAGCAAGTAAATTCACGCATGTTCACTACATACTGGCCTGACGGTCCCGACACTTGGTACGAATCCTCTCCATTCCATGTTGATCTCCAGGAAGAAGCCCTCACGTACAACTTATCCACGATCTCTTTGATAACGAGCGGCAGTGCGTGATCGTATGTCTTGATCCACTGGCCTCTGATCTGAATCCTCTCCATTTGACTCGTCTGGATCTCCTCTAACTTGGTGATAATGTCCAACTCGCGAGCAATTGCTATCTTCGAATTAAAGGTCTCGCAGATATTGTTGAGGATAACATCATAGCAAACATGTGAAGAGAAATATGCCTTCACCCATTTTTTTTGGATCAACACCGAGTAGGTATTGATGCGCTTGGGGATATATAATCCGCAACGCATCCATCCTCTCCACGTACTGTTCGTGGGTTGTACTCGATGTAAGCTCCCACAGTATTTCCTTAAAATTCTCCCCGATGAATCTCTTCTTGAAGTTGATGTAGATGTGCTGAACACATAAGCGATGCTCGCTCTGTTGGAAATCCTCGACGATGGCTTTTGCAAGACCCTACCAAATTCATGTAACACAACACCCATTAGGACATGTATATGCCACAACACAAAATCTATAATTACAAATGGACTATTAATCTATAGGGTTAAATCACAGCTAAAGTATACACTTTTAACTGAAATCACAATTGCAGTATACACTTTTAACTGAAATCTCATTACTCGTACCTTTTGCTGATCAGACATGAAGACAAATCTTGGGGCATTCTCATGTATGTGAAGGTCCTCTGCTAGGTAGCCGAGGAACCATTTCCACTGATCATAGCTCTCAGCCTCAATCACCGCCCACGCAATTGGCCACCAACCGTTGTTTGGATCAATTCCCATGGCCGTCATAAGTTGCCCTCGGTACATACCTCTCAAGAAACAGGAATCCAAGAAAATAATTGGACGAAAAAAACGCATCCAGCCATTTTTCAACGGCCCGAGGCAACAGTAAAACTTCAAGAATCTCGGGCCGTCAGCTTTAAGATCCCTGAAGTTTTCGTAGTGTATATGCACACTCGAACTAGGATGTGTCCGTTCCAATTCAGATTTGTAGTCGAACAGTCTCCGGTATTGGAGTCCCGCCTTGCCAAAGATACCTTCTAAGGGACTGTCTCTTGTGCGGTATGCCTTCATCCTACCAACTTTCAGGCCGAACTCCTCATCCACACACTGCCGTATAACTGCCAATGGAATGTGGGGATTGAAGGGGCTGGCAGCGGAAGCGTGCGTTCAAAACGGATCACATGAATTTGATCTATTTAGCAGATTATTTAGACAAAATCTATTCGCGTAATTATCACATGTATCATGCTCATAACTTGAATTAAAACATGCTTTAGCACATAAAATTCCTAAAACATGCTTACTACGGAATTAGCCAATTTACCTCGTTGATTCAATCAAGAATCGATGATGGCTTGCTCCGTCTCCACGTGAAGATCTTCAATACAAGACCTCGGATCTTCTGACTGGTGTCCCGGACTATACGCTGATATTTGTGTGGGCAAATCTCACCAACGTACTAGGACTCGAATAATGGAAGACAGAACTCAGCTCACGGAGGGAGCACAATTTTCGAAAACTCTCTCAAGAGGGGGGAGGGACGAAAATTTTGTAAAATAATTGTTGTGTTTTCTGTCTCCTTTATTCTCCTATTTATATAAGTCACATATTGGGCCCAGTCAGGGATCTAAGGAATAATCTGGAACAGGCCTCACCCAATTAGCTTTTTACTAATTAAATTGAACCCACAATTTAATATAAGCTTATATTGGAATATTACGAGCAGCCACTACAGAAGTAATATTGCACTGCCTTCCAAATCCGAAATTACAAGTATTCCGGGTTTCCTTTAATTGTATTTGATTTATTTCCCGCGCTTAAGATGGAAACATCCATTAATTAATTAATGTCAGCTATAGACTTAATTAATTAACATATTTTGAATTCCAAGAGTGGACTTAGCAAGAAACTCTTATTTATTATTCATAGAGTAATCAAACTCCAACTAGCTAGGTTCCGAATAATAAAACCTCGTTTCGAGCTCCTCTTGTGGATGTTATCAAACGAGACTCTCGTCGCGCACGTTTCAACATAATAGCAATCCTAGCACCTCTAGATAATGATCACCACTACCCAATATTCCTGGATCGTTGGGTTACGAAAAACCCGCACCTTTGGTAAGTCAAAGTAGTGGATACTTAATATCGTATGCTCAATGCTAACGTACATTGATTAAGAAATTAATTCTCAAGACCTCGTCTTTCAGTAGATAGCATAAAGACTCGTCTTGCTGTTAGATCCATTCAGTGCTATACCACACCAACGTCATCTTATTTCAATAAGGTTTAGAAATAATCGGACTGACATTGCAACCTTTCGCGATAGGTAGTGTAGGCCTATCTAGGTTATGAAATTCTTATTTTTCTTTGTTTAGAACTAACCGTGTTACCTTAAATTGGACGACGCCCACAACCGGTCTACTAAAACAAAGACTTAGACTTTGTTACGTTTGCTCATACATTTAAATATGCAATAAACAACCATTAAATGTAAAACATAACAACATTATGACAAAAATAATCTGTTGCATTTATTGGAAAATAACCATTAGAGTTTTACAGTATCCAATCACTCGAAAGGTGATTTCTAGTATACAAAACCCTAACAGGGATTCACTTTGATTTTCTCCATGTAACGCTCAGCTAGCCACTTGGCCGTGAGCCATCTCTGAGCCAACAGTGAGCCATCTCTGAGCCAACACTTGCGAGCACGTGTGAGCATGGTCTCTCTGCATATTCACTACCACATAATCGGTATTGTTGTGGGTTTCGATCTTCCTTGCATGCACATACCATTCACATGCCTTGCCTCTATAAATGGCACGGAGTCTCTTGCCATCATTTTTGGATACATGGACATTTCGTCTGGTCATTATCGCGTACTGGCGAATGACCTGGTAGAAGAAATGTCAATCCTTAAAAATATCACCAGGCTTCCAAACTGGAAGCTCATTGGCCAGCTTGAATGGGGTGTACTTTATACCCTTCTTCTTTAACCCCTCCAAATCTTCAAGATCTTGCAGATCTTGTAGCTCATCCACTGTATCTTGCTCGGGTAGTTGGTTTACATCCGTCGAGTTCCTTTGTTCTACAACAGGGGAATACTTTCGCCATTTCTTAGACCCTCCACTGTCATCACCATTCTGCTGTCCAGACCCATGTTGTTCGGTCTCCGCATCTGCATTCTGTTGATGTTCCTCTTGTTGTTCCGGTTGTTGCTGACATAGAGATTCATAATAGGATGTAAATAGTTGCTCATCTCGACACATGCTTTCCAAAGAGATAAAATGGCCGACCACATCCTCATCATCATCACTCGGAGATCCCTCATTATGAAACTGGCATCCGTCCGGAACATACTCGAAAGTAGGGCAATCAACATCATCTTGGGCAACTTGTTGGGGTACTTCTCCTGCAGTTGGTTCGGCTTCATCTGTAACTACAGTAGTTGGAGCTGACTCTTGCACATGGGTCTCAACTTCGGCCATGAACTGCTCATGGGTAATGTCCTCAACAATCGGGAAGAATGAACTGTCAACCCGTATGTCCGCTTGAGGTTGACACCCACCTTCCATGACCGGTTGGTACACATCTTCTAGTGCATTGACACCGATAGTTGCATCTCCAAATTTTAACGTACCAAGTACATCCTACGCAAAACAAAACTCAATCAACACACTGACAAAAGTAAACACAAATTAACACAAACAGAATAGAACTAAATCACAAATGGGGTACTAAATCACAAATGAACACAAACAGAATAGAACTAACTCACAAACGTGGAGGTAATATATCATACTCATTTATTTCAATTCACAACCAATTACCTCTTGCACGTGTGCATGGATGTCTCCTCCCCCAACTTCTCCAACATCTGCCACAGCTTCAACAACGTCTGGTATAGCTTGTGGTATAGCTTCAACAACTTCTGGGACTGCTTCAACTTGTGGCATAACTTCGACCTCAGACAACGATGGTATAACATCTGATACTTTTTCCATAGCTTCTGACTCAAAGACTGGGGACTCGAACGGTACTGCTTCGGATGACACCTCTTCAAAGGCTTTCTCCAAATTTTGACGTGTTACCTCGTCGTCCCTTTTTGCAGATTATTTTATTACTATTTTCCATTACTATGGGGTGATGTTTCAATATCCTTTAACATAGAACAATTACATGTTCCGAGTGAATGTAATCATTATCTAATACCAAAAAAATTATTTCTGTTTGCAAGAAGCACACTACAAATTGTTCAAAAAATACCAAGCCACAAGTCGGCTGTTTTCACTTTCCAACATGAGTTATCTAAAAACCCCAACAGTTCAAACAATCACTACAGCCCATAATTGTCTATCAACATCCATAACCTCACTCACGCCAGGGTAAATGTCACTCACTCCAGCCCATACTGGTCGACCCACTGTTCGAAGTTGAACTTAGCCAGCCTCTCTCTCCAATACCTGGTGGCGTGAGTCTGGTTGATGCCACCTCTGGAGTTGTGTGCACAAGTGAGGAGAGTCTTCGCAAACTTGATTCGGAACATCTCCAAGTTCTTTGTCCCTTTGGCGTTCAATCCGCACTCCCAATCCTTCTCCCTTTCTCCAAAGTACGTCTCCATATGCCGCATGGCATACACCCCGTCTCCATGGTACATAAGTTGTTCCTCCAGGACATTGTGACCACATGTGTACTACATTTTCGGACCTGCCCTGCCATTTTGGGAACCTTGCTCTTCGTAAGTGCATCTACCATGAATTTTTGTTGGGGTTTGGAGCCCCTTGCACAACGGAAGTCATGCAAAAATAAATAAATCAGATCTACAGATCTATTTGACCGATTATGGGATTAATTGATTCACATGTTGAACAATCAATTGCATGTTAGAACGCATGTTAATTCATGCTTAAGGAATTTAACCCTAATTCATGAAATCCTACGGTTTAGAATTACCGATCTGATTCTCCAAAGAATCGACGATTGCTTGCGCCTTCTCCACGTGATGTTCTTAATACTCAACCACAAACCTTCTAATCTGTATCCCGAACTCTGATAATGACCTTTGGGTGGGCAAAGCTTGTCAAAATCGAAAAGGGCTTGACTAGGCAGAAGACAGAATTCCCACCAGAAGGGAATGAAAATTCCCGTCGCCTCAGGAAAAGAGGGAGCCCGAAATTTAATGATTAAATTCATTAATTTTGTCTTCTATTTAGTCTCCTTTATATAGAGTTATGATGGGCCAGATTAGGGATCCATGGATGTTGGACTTGGGCCAAACCTGTTGGACTTTTACTAATTAAATTGAGCCCTAATTTAATACAAGTCCAATAGAATATTATTATCATCCACTATAGTATAATAATATTGAATGCTCGTCCAATCCCAAATTACGAGTAATCCGGGCTTTACCTCTTTAATTTATTATTTCCCGTGTTTAAGATATAAATATCCATTAATTAATTTAAGTATGTTATTTGAATTTAATTAATTAATATCTTTTTCCAAGAGTTGTCTAGTTCAAAATCTTTATTTATTATTCTGGAATAAATTCCAACCGGCCGGGTTTCTGAATAATAAAATATTTTTAGAACACCTCTTGAGGATATTATCAAACTGGACTCACCCAGCACATGATTCATTGCAATAACAATACTAGCACCTCTAGACATTGACCAAGATAGCAGGAATCTTGGATTGCGAAAAATCCGCACCATTTGATTAATCAAAGTAGTGCATAATCAATATCGTATGCTCAATGTTATGTCAACAATGATTAAGAAATAACAATCACCGAGACCTCGTCTTTTAGTAAATAGCAAGAAAGACTTATCTCAACTGTTAGATCCTTCAGTGCTATACAACACCAGTGTCGTTTATTTCCAAAGGTAAGGAAACATGCGGACTGACACTGCAACCTTTCACGATAGGTAGCCAAAGCCTATCTAGGTTGTGAAATTATTTTTCTCTTCTACAAAGAACCGACTGAGTCACCTTCTGTGAACGTCGTTCACGACCAGTCTACTATGTAGAAGAATTAGACTTATTTTCTTCTTATACATTTAAATGTTTGAGATACATCATATAAATGCACAAGCAAACATCAATGCGACAAAATTACTTCTTCTTGGGATAAAAGTGGATTGTAGAGTTTATTGTATACAAGCAATTCTATCCGTGCAACATGCTCGAAATGATTTTCAGTATACCAATTCTAACAATCTCCCACTTATACTCAAAATCATGCTTTCGAGTATACCCACTGCCAAAACTCTCCCACTTATACTCTAAGCAGGTCTCGGGCCATGGTACATCGAACTACCGTACTTTTCACCTCATGTGTAAAACATGTTGCCATATAGGCATTTTGTGAAAAGTTATGCCAGGTTGTTCTCTGATGATATCTTGGAAACCATAACGTCTTGTTGTGCACTTAATCCTTAATTTCATACTTCATCTCTATGTGATTGCTTAGCTTTATCAGATCGTGTTTCCCTCGAGTTAGACACCTGGCTAGAGTAATCATAACAAAATATAATACTCATATGCATACTCGGATTTACGGTCAAAGCTATCAGGAAATTACTGAGATGAACAACTACCTTAGCAATTTCCGAAGAAACTACACTTGTAATTTTCATGATAGAGTCTGTGATGTAATCATACTCCTTCATGACTCAGTTTTCAACTCCTAACGTTAACACATAGTCAGAGGATAACTCGATTCAATCAATTATAAAATCGAGTCGATGTAACCTAAAGGACATAACATGGATGTCTGGCAAACTAGAGCATACCGTTTAGTCTTCTTCAAGTACTATAGTATATTCTTTACCCAATCCAATGTCCTTGGCCATGGTTAAAATGATATCATGCTTCTATGCCAACGACAAAGCTAATATCTAACTTAATACACATCATAGCTTATATGAGACTTCCAATTATGGAACTTGTCTCATTCTTCTTGATCTCATTCAATGTCGAAAAACACTTGACTAGAGACAAAATAATTCCGTCTAGAAAAAGAAAAACTTTTTCTTGGAATTTTCAATGCTAAAGTGTCTAAGTATTGTGTAGATGTAGGATTCTTTAAGAAAACATACATTCTTTTTCTAGCAATCTAATGACACAAATGCTTAGAATGTAACTAGATTATCTTAAATCCATCATCCTTAAACTGGGTAGACGACTAGTTTCCTACGCTAGATAACCCTCTTAGTTGTTTATCAACTTTTATTGATGTCATCATCGTAGAGTACCAAGACTACCAAATATAGTGCACTTTCATCTTTCTTGCCATGTATTACATAACCATTAAGATGTTCCATGCAGATGATCTCCTCAAGACTTCTACTTAAAGAAAAATGTCTTGACAATCATAGTACAAACATCCTAATTTATGTATGCTACAATAGACAATGTACAGATCGACTTAGGCAAAAATGGCAGGCGAGAATATAATTCTCTCTGGGTATAACCCTTTGCCATTATTCTAGCCTTTTGAGATCCATGCTTACACTTGCAGGTCCACTAGCTCCCACTGACTGAAATAGTATATGGGTAGTATCGCAAATCTTGCAAACATTCTTGTCTATTTAAGATTGTTATTCAGAATCTATCATCTTATCAAGAATGATTATCTGAATAAGTCATTGCATCCTTGTAGTTACAGGGATAATGTTCAAGTTGATCTAAGACTGAGTCTCAAGACTCTTTTAGACCCATGAACTTATTATGTCCGCAAAGAACGCTCTCACTACGACACGACTCTTACAATCTTAGGTACAAACGTTGATTTTCTTAGTGCATAAGTTTCTAATGGAATGACTTCTTGGTTAAGATGGAAAATAGATATTCTCATTATCTTGAGAATTATCATGTTTGTTAGGCTTGTAGTTCTCCTCATAATCTTCATCAAAGAATCTAGCATTCGTGTAAACAAACACACATCTTGCCGTGAAGATTATAGAACCTGTACCTTTTTGATCATTTGGGACAACCTTAAAACATACATCAGTACACAACTCCAATTACTTGGATACCTTTTCCAAAACATGTCTTTGAATAACTCCACACCTTGAGATGTGCTGGATTAAACTTACCTCTAGTCCACAACTCGTGTGTTGTAGAAGGTACTGATGTTATGGTAGTTTCTTTAAGGTATAACTCGTTGTTTCCAATGTATATCCCATCAATGATAAGGTGTTATTGAGTAAAATTGTTCACTTATCGAACTTGTCTTCAAGAGACTTTGATATCTTCTTATATGACTATCCCATTCTTTAGAAGAATGCTTGGAGTAGTCAACTAGGATTTAGCTCCCACTACTGATCTTAACTCATTGCTCATCTCTTATGGTATAAACCATTAAGACTTGCTAGTCTTTCTATGTCGCACCTCTATAAGTATTTTGAATCCCTTGAACCACCAAAAGATTCTAACTTATTGTGCATCAACCAGACTTACCTGACTTTCAAGCTATTTAACAAGTAAGCTGTTAAAATCTCGATAGTCACTTGAGTTACACAAAATCAGTTTGAACAATTACTAAGTACTTTCTTGGCCTTATGATTAAGTACCATAAATACTTTATCATTCATTGTTTAAGAAGTTGAACTGTGGTGTTATACTCAATCTTTTGCAATTATATTGTTTAGATACTATGATGTATACTTTGTTTTTCTATTGTACTATGATAGATATTCGATCCACATTTCTCAATAATGCAAGCATTATAAAATGAAATTGAACATCGTAGAATCATAAATGAGTTTATAAACTGAATATAAATTCATTCTAAACAAGACTGTACCAATAAAACAAAATCTCTAACATCAAAACAAAACAATAACGTGAGCATAAATAAATAGCTCCCACTGCAACAACTGCCCAACTGGATTTAGATCTCTCTTTAGAAGTTGCATTGTTATCTAAGTCATTGTCCTTTATATAAGAGGTCAATCCGACTTACAATGTATCTTCTCTTTGCCTTTTTCACCAACTATTTCTTGCCTTTTATAGCTTTCATTGATGACAATTCAGCTCTTCCCTATTTTCATTGCTAGTCTTCTGTTTGATTGAACTAAGACATAGGAAAGATGCAGCCTTAATGAATTCGTCAACTATCATGTTATTTTCCTCCAAAAGTAATAAAGTGAATACAATGCCGAAGGTTTCCAACTTTTCAGTAACAACCTTCAAATAATCACTTCCTATTACAATTGGCGATGAACTGAGTGTAGAAAATATTTGAGTAACTGAATCAGAAGATTCATCAAAACATTCTATCTCTTTTGGATGTTCCAATAGAATCTGGACAACGTCCTCATTGGATATCCCTTTATCATCGGTATAAACCAAGACGTGTCTTACTACTTAAAAGAAAGTAGTTTGACCTTCTATCTCAAAGAACTTGTCAAGTACATGCATGAAATGCATTCTTGGATTTTCTTTATAGAATTTTGTCGAGGAAATGGAGGACATGAACTGGTGAGTACAAACTTTAAGTTTTAAGCAATGAGAATCTTATCCATTTAATATTTCCAGTCTACTTAATTTTGGCCTTCGAGTTTGATTTCTTTAAGGTTCACAGACATTATTAAGAATTTGGCTAAGAATAAATAAAACTATTTATCACATACTATGCTTAATACATAATCGCAAACAACCACAAAACAATTTATGTATCTCGCAACCGTGACAACCAAAATAAGTACGCCTCTAGGGAGGTCATACATATTTGGATTCCAACAATTTCCTGGTCACAATACCGACGAATAGTCCAGAGACCACTAAGTTGGCATGGCCGCCAAATATTGCCTAAGCTTTAACCATAAATATTAGCATCTAGGAATTTCGTTTCTGTTTTGATACTCCTTCTAGGGAAGGTCGCACGCCACTAACAAAATTCCATAGCTATCTTATAAATATGTTTAAACATATGAACTTGCAATTTCGTAGGATTATGGCTCCCACTAGGGTGGGTCGCGATAATATTAGAAACATGCTTCCAGTTTAAACAATTTACCATTAAGAAGTCTAATCTTATGAACTTGCTATTTCGTAGGATTATTGCTCCCACTAAGGTGGGTCGCGATAATATTAGAAACTGCTTCATATATAGACCAATTTATGGAGACCATATACAACGCACTGTTGTAATTATCGCTTAGTCATTTTAAACATGGTTTTTGCATAATCATCACATAAGCAGATAAGACAGATAATCCACTTAAAATAGATTAACACCAAATAAATAGATAAATCCATTTATTAATATGATAATTAATCTCAATGGATAATTATTGAAATTATTTAATAAATCTAGGGAGATTTAATTAAATAATTAATTCCTTATCTTATCCAAAATAGGAATTTCAGAATTGATACGGTTTATTTGGATAATGACTATCCAAACTAATTTAGGATTTATCTAGATAGAATTGAATCTATCTAAATCCTCTTAGGATTATTCTAGATTTTACATGGATAAAATCAAATCCTAAAATTCAAGATAAAACTGACCTTGGATTATTATTATCTAAATCTTACCAGGATATTTCAGGATAAAAACAAATTTCTCCAAATCCATAAGACGAAGATAAAATCCAATCATTCCAAGATTTAAAGAATCTTAGATTATTTAGAATAGAAACCTAGAATATATCATATCGATTAGGATTTATTCTAGATAAAGTTAATTTTATCAAAATCCAATTAAATAAGGATTATCTTGTATTATCGTTATCCAAATTTATCTAGGATATTTTCTAAATAGAAATAAATCTATTTATATCCATAAAATTAGGATAAAATAGAATTAATATTAATTAATTCAACTAGGATTTAACTAGATAGAACTAAATCTATCTTAAATCCAAAAGATAATTACAATACTGAATTAACAATTATCTAAATCTTCTAAGATATATTCTAGATAGATACAAATATATCAATATCTATAAGATAGAGATACATTTAATTATCTAAATCTACTAGGATATTTTCTAAATAGAATTAATTCTATAAATATCCACAAGATAAAGATAAACATGGATTTTAATTATCCAAATCTACTAAGATATATTCTAGATAGATATAAATCTATCAATATCTACAAGATACGAATAAACTTAATTAAAATTTATCTTAGTCTAGAATTTATTCACATAGAATTAAATCTATATAAATCCATAAGACAAAATAAATTAATTATTATCCAAATTTATCTAGGATTTATCTAGAGAGAATCAAATCTATCCAAATCCATAAAATAAGGATAAAATCCAAACATAATTAATTATTTATCTAGTCTATCTTGGATTTATTTACATAGAATTAAATCCTACAAAAATCCATAAGACAAAATAAAATTTATTATTATCATCCAAATTTATTTAGGATTTATCTAGATAGAATTTAATCTATCTAATCCATAAAATAAGGATACATATCTAATTAATCCATAATTTAATTAAAAATTAAATTTTAGATAATCCACTTAAGATATATTCAAATATTATTCTAAAATCATATCTTGAATTAAATCCAAAGTTAGTTCCAAGAGTTTAGGAAACCCTAACTAATTTGGAAAGTGATGTCACAGGGCGAAGACCCGCGCAAGCGTCGCCGCTGTCATAACAGCCTGCTCTTGCCTCCGTCGACCGTCTTTCGAGTCCGGGAACTGCCCACGAAGGGCTCCCACTCGCACCGCTGCTGTCCGTAGTCTTTGGCGCTGCTGCTGCGTTGTTGCTGCAGCTGCCTCTCGGCAGCCGCTGCTGCCCTGTGGGATGCTACGTCGTCATCGCGCAGCCCCTCGAACCCGGACTGACGCTGGCTCGCTGGTGTGCAGCCACCATCGCGGTGCCTGAAGCTGCTGTCACAATTCTCCTCCAGCAACATGTGGTGTTACCGACACGCGCCAAGAGAATCGATTTTTACGTACATGAATTGATCGATCCATTGGTGAAATACAAAGCCACAGGCGAAATAACACGGTGCAATCAAAATGATTACAATCGGCAACAAGAATCAATTGATCTAATCATTACATGAGTACAACATGTAATCATTACAAAGATTAGATATTAAGAATTGGTTCCACTAAAATTCACCAGCAACTGCAAAATCAAAAACAAAATGATTCTTCATTGGTGCCGTCGCACAAATTTTAGGCTGCTGCACTTCGTTCGATCGTTCTAGGGTTTTCAACCGATGCAAATTATAAAACATATAACAAGCAACAGAAAACACAATTGATCATGTAATTCATATAACATGAAATTAATCCACACAATCAGAGCCAAAAATTGGCTCTGATACCAATTGTTGGGGTTTGGAGCCCCTTGCAGAGCGGAAGTCATGCAAAAACAAATAAATCAGATCTACAGACCTAATTGACCGATTATGAGATTAATTTATTCACCTGTTCAACAATCAATTGCATGCTAGAACGCATATTAATTCATGCTTAAGGAATTTAACCCTAATTCATGAAATCCTACGGTTTAGAATTACCGATCTGATTCTCCAAAGAATCGACGATTGCTTGCGCCTTCTCCATGTGATGTTCTTCATACTCAATCACAAACCTTCTAATCTGTATCCCGAACTCTGATAATAATCTTTGGGTGGGCAAAGCTTGTCAAAATCGAAAAGGGCTTGACTAGGCAGAAGACAGAATTCCCACCAGAAGGGAATGAAAATTTCCGTCTCCTCAGGAAAAGAGGGAGCACGAAATTTAATGATTAAATTCATTAATTTTGTCTTCTATTTAGTCTCCTTTATATAGAGTTATGATGGGCCAGATTAGGGATCCATAGAGGTTGGACTTAGGCCAAACCTGTTGGACTTTTACTAATTAAATTGAGCCCCAATTTAATACAAGTCCAATAGAATATTATTATCATCCACTATAGTATAATAATATTGACTGCCCGTCCAATCCCAAATTACGAGTAATCCGGGCTTTACCTCTTTAATTTATTATTTCCCGTGTTTAAGATATAAATATCCATTAATTAATTTAAGTCTGCTATTTGATTTTAATTAATTAATATATTTTTCCAAGAGTTGTCTAGTTCAAAATCTTTATTTATTATTCTGGAATAAATTCCAACCAGCCGGGTTTCTGAATAATAAAACATTTTTCGAACACCTGTTGAGGATATTATCAAACTGGACTCACGCAGCACACGATTCATTGCAATAACAATACTAGCACCTCTAGACATTGATCACCACTACCCTAGATACCAGGATTCTTGGATTGCGAAAAATCTGCACCATTTGATAAATCAAAGTAGTGCATAATCAATATCGTATGCTCAATGTTATGTCAACAATGATTAAGATATAACAATCACCGAGACCTCGTCTTTTAGTAAATAGCAAGAAAGACTTATCTCAACGGTTAGATCCTTCAGTGCTATACCACACCAGTGTCGTTTATTTCCAATGGTAAGGAAACATGCGGACTGACACTGCAACCTTTGACGATAGGTAGCCAAAGCCTATCTAGGTTGTGAAATTATTTTTCTCTTCTACAAAGAACCGACTGCGTCACCTTTTGTGAACGTCGTTCACGACCAGTCTACTATGTAGAAGAATTAGACTTATTTGCTTCTTATACATTTAAATGTTTGAGATACATTTTATAAATGCACAAGCAAACATCAATGCGACAAAATTACTTCTTCTCGCCTTGGGATAAAAGTGGATGTAGAGTTTTTGTATACAAGCAATTCTATCCGTGCAACATGCTCGAAATATGCTTTTCAGTATACCAATTCTAACTATTTTTTCTACATCAAATAGGAAAAGTGTGTAAGAACTCGCTATAATGTACATTTTCTTTAATATAATGCAAGTTAACTGAGTAAACACATTACGTACCAATAGAGAGGGTGTCTTGCCATATTTTGCGCTGAAGGAGCCGTGGGGTTCAGCCAAACGGTGGTCGATGATATTAATTTTGCCATCTGGCAGATCAAAACACACCACGTACTAATGGCTCTCACCCCAAATTGGGAAGAAGATCTGCATAATGAAATGTACATTACATGAACCATTATTGTGTATATTAGTAATGAATCTCAGAGTCATTATTATAATATCCCTCACCATATCATATTTCTCCCATTGAAAGCTTCTCGTTCCAAGCGCTTTCTCAAATAGTATAGTCCAGAAAGAATCAAACTGCCTTTTTTCTGTCCATTCAGGAAGAGTGCCGACAACGGTGTGTTTCTGCAGTTTATTTGGCAACCTAGTTCATTATTAATACGTATAACAGTGAGTTGTATTAAATTGGTCACTCACACATGGTTTCGTGGAGAAGAAGAGTCTGGACACAGTCTCTGGTGCCTTGAGCTTTTCCATGTTGTTCAGGTACGATCTCCAGGTATCTATGATAGCGGGGCTCACATCATTGAACGGTAAGGTCTGTAACTCACTCTGCACAGTTTGCTTGAAGCCATCTTGGTAGACAAGGGAATCCCTGCACCGCATTAAACGGTTGAGCAAAATAACCCATGTCCAACAAAAACAAAAGCAAAATTACAACACTCACTTATTTTTTCTGCTGTGCCAAGGACCCAGTAATAGAGCTCCTTGTCAACGTTGTTGGCCTTGGCTGTTAGTCTAATAGCCTGCTCGTTGAAAGGAGACCTGGCAGCCAGACTTGCTTTCTTCACTCGAGATGTTGCCAGGTTCGCAGCCTCCTGCATGAATGGAAGATATGGTTAACACAGGTGAACAACATTCATAGATGGTAAAACTTTAATGTTTGAATGAAATAAGCTATTCCATACCACATATCCAGCCTCCTCCTGCTGGATCTCCTTCCCTTTCCCTTTTCCTTGCGCAGCCATAGTTGGAATGGGCAATTCTTTTCCACTTCCAACCTTTCCAGCTTCATCAATCACAATGCCCTTCTCCTTAGCTAGAGCAGGTTTCTGTTTGTAAGCAACAAAAGCAACATAATGCATGCAACCACCAAAATAATCTCGAATTACAAGCATATAATGTACCCATGCAGTCCCATAATGCCTAATAACTAACAAATAATGTAAACAAGTAGCTACATAATGTAGAGATACAATCAAATAATGCACATATGTATACTGCATTCACCATTTCACCCACGGCCCTCAACAAGCAGTCAAATAATGCCTAATAATTTACAAATAATGTATAATACTAGATAAATAATGTACAGATTATGTCCAATAAGGTACAAGCATATTTGTGAGTTCTGATTTTCACCATTTCACCTATGTACACAAGCAGTCATATAATGCCTAATACCTGGTTAATAATGTAAACTACTAGATGCATAATGTACATATTCAATCAAATAATGCACAGAAGTATATTGCATTCACCATTTCACCCATGTCACTCTGCAAGCAGTCATATAATGCCTAATACTTGAAAAATAATGTATACTACCAGATAAATAATGTACAGATTCAATCAAATAATGCGCACATGAATACTGCATTTACTCAAACACCCATGTACACAAGCAGTCAAATAATGGATTCTACATGATGAATAATGTGTAACTATTACTTAATAATGAACCCAAGCAATCAAACAATGCATGAAACCACCTAAATAATGTACAATTACAAAGATATAATGTAGTTTAGCAACCACCTTTGCAATGGTCGCATGTTTCCCATTCCCTCCCTTAGCAGCCCTCTCCTTAATGGGTTGTGGTGCTTTCTCAGCCTGAACCTATACAATCAAGCCAGGCACACATGTAATGTAATCATAATTGTAATGCCAATAATGTAACAATAACAGTATATAATTCAAGGAATATTTAACATGTACACACCTTGGCACTCTCTCCTACAGCTCCACCACTCTCCTCTTCCGCTGCTGTGTTAATTGTGGCTTTAACTGTCCTGTTTTTTCTCTTTGCTTCCGTACCACCTCCATCTTTCCTCACCCCAATTGCCACACCACCAGAGTCTACTCTTGACTCAGTCTCCTGTTGACAAACACGGATTTTGCATGTTTTTAAGAGCTAGATTTGATTAGTTTTAAATGTCAATCATGCAAATTATGTTCTTAAATTGCTTATTTTATACATTTGGTATTTTTGACGTGTTTGTTGATAAATGATAGAAAAAGATAGAAAAAGGTGAAAAAAAGGCCAAAGTGCAGCAGCCTCTGTTCGAGCCCATTCTGCCAGCGATTTTGAAATCCAGTCAGTTCTTACTACATGCCATTCTCTTTGTCTTCGAAAGAGCTTCGCGTGGATATCTTGCATGTTTCAATCGGAGTTCTGTGGAGAAAGTTATGACAATTCTACGAACGTTGCGCAGTGCAGTCAAAGCTGGCGGGAATTTAGGCGGAAATTCAAGAATGAGAATAAATTATTATATTGTGAGGCCAAATCTCTCCTATTTCTTGTAGGGCACGAAATTCATAAAAATAAACCTTTTTTCAGCCTATAAATACCTCTGAACCTAATTCATAATCTTCATCTCAGAGCCTCCAATCCTTCTCCATCTCTACACCTCTTTCCATTCCATAATCCACACATAATTCATCCATCTTCCATTGGAGCGGAGCTTTGCAGATCCAGGCAAGAGAAGACTGAAGATTGAAGATTCAACCTTGGGTTTTATCAATTTCTTTCATGTCTCGTACTTTAATTGTAGTTTTTACTTGTCTATGAGTAGAACATCTTTTGTAGAATTTTTGGTATAGATATTCGATTGATTTTCCTTGTTAGCTCTTGCAGTTATTTGATTTATCTGGTGCTTTCTATGTTCAATTGATTAGCTACCTTTTGAATACATGTTAGAGTTGATTAGAGTACTCGGGAGACGAAATAATTGACTTGGAAAAAGGGATAATTCACACCTTAATTCAATAGAACTCGGGAGAGTTGAGGTTTTGAGTGAGGTCTTTGATCTTATATGCTTTTAGGAGTTAGGGGTTTAAGGGTTAGAAGGGACTTCAATCCTATCACCTAATCTACAGGTTTCTCACCTCGGGAGGGGGTTTAATCTATAATTGTGATCGACTTAGTAGCTCTGGAGACCGTAATTCAAGGAAGTCGATTGTGTTTTTGGATCATAAAATTCTACATTCTTAAGCCTGCTTTGTATTATTTCTTTTTATGTTTTCCATTTTTTTGTTTATTTCTTTCAGTCTAGTTTAATTAATCAACCCAAAAATCACGTGTCTCTAGATAGTATATGACGCTTAGTATATGGTAGTCAGTTGCAATCTTATTCCCTGTGTTCGATATCCGGTACTGACCTTTAGCTATACTAGATCTACCCTGTATGCTTGCAGGTATTTTTAGTGCTAATAAATAGTGCATCAAGTTTTTGGCGCCGTTGCCGGGGAATATTATTGCTTTAAGCTGATATTGTAGAACGGTTGATAATACTAATTTGAAGTGTAATATTTTGTATAGTTTTGTTTTAATTGTTTTTATTTTATTTGTTTTGCAAGGAGCACGAAGCACAACAATGGATTACTCTGCGCTCCTATGGAAGATGCAATTATCTGGTACAACATTTGATATACTCCGTAGAGCGTGGGTACATAAGGCATCCCAAAGAAAATCCCAAGAATGGGGGATAATCTATGAGCTTCAAAGAACGTCAAGCTAAAGACGTTAACCAAGAGCTTGTTGGGAGGCAACCCAACATTGGTATTTTTTTATTAAGTTTGATTTGTTTTCTTAGTTTACTCACATCTCCACAGACTTTGCAAACTTATTCTTAACGTAGTTTTGAATAAGTTTGGGGGATGAAGTGGTGGACCGTGAGTTTAGTTGTTTTTGCTTATTTTTGTTAGTTTTTTTTAATAATCCCGAGGTGAATCTTGTCATGACCATAACATAGAAAATTTAGAAATACTCATGTTTAGGAACATCAGACTGAGTTGCCTATGATTAAAAGTTCGTTTATGTGTTGATTGAGTTGACTTGATGCATTGATTTGAAGGTTTAGTGAAAATGTGCATAAATAATGAATTGCTTGTTTGCCTTGAATCTTGCTTATACCTTGTGAGACTTGAGCCATAAATTTCTTTCTTGTGTGATTTATCTATATTCATGTATTTGTTTCTAGAACTTGCTCCTAGTCTGCTTAAGTCTGCAAAGTGTTTAAATGATAAAAGAGGACGTTAGGCCATCCTTCTTAGCTACTTTATATATCCAAATTATTGACCTTACTCAAAATATTTTTCCCTAACTAGCCATTTTGAGCCTTTAAAGCCTTTTTCTTTGTAAGCTAAATAAAGGGGGAATATTCATACACTCTTGGAGAAAGTTAGTTCATATCTTATGAAAAGAGTTGGAGAGATAAGGTAGAAAGAAAAGTAGTGTGCTTACTTGTGAAAAGTGCATAGACACCAGTGGTTTGAATGAGATATTTGGTTGTGCATAAAAGAAAAAAAAAGAAAGATGTACAAAAGAAAAAAAAATGAAAAGAAAAAAAAATCAAAGGAATTTGGGAAGTGAGAAGAAATTTAGACAAAGTCTAGAATATACTGAAATTCGAATTGTTGGTGCAGTGCTATGTTTGATGTAGTAGAAATTGATCACTTTTGCTATGTTTGGGATTAGTTACTTTTTAGCCATATTTCCTCACCTTACCAAAGAGCCTACATTATAACCTAAAATAAAGACCTTTCGGATTTTTGATTTTAATCACATAAAATAGAGGAGAGATTAGACTTCGAGCAAGCCTATGGCAAACTTTGCATGTTGCATGATCTGAGAGCATACACTTTTACCTTATACACTTTGAGAGTGAGTGATAAACATACTTCTAAACACTTGTGAGCGCATGTACTTCAAGGTGATCAACGAGCTAGTAATGAAAATGCACTAATAAGCTTTGCTTGATTTGATTTGTATTCTTGTCAAACTCTTTATTTCTTGTTACAATTTTTGAGGCAACTATGAAGTCTAGTTCTTAGCATCCGTGTTTCTTTATTAGTTTTTTTCTTGTTTTGTTTGAGGACAAACAAATAATTAAGTTTGGGGGAGTTGACAAACACGGATTTTGCATGTTTTTAAGAGCTAGATTTGATTAGTTTTAAATGTCAATCATGCAAATTATGTTCTTAAATTGCTTATTTTATACATTTGGTATTTTTGACGTGTTTGTTGATAAATGATAGAAAAAGATAGAAAAAGGTGAAAAAAAGGCCAAAGTGCAGCAGCCTCTGTTCGAGCCCATTCTGCCAGCGATTTTGAAATCCAGTCAGTTCTGACTACATGCCATTCTCTTCGTCTTCGAAAGAGCTTCGCGTGGATATCTTGCATGTCTCAATCGGAGTTCTGTGGAGAAAGTTATGACAATTCTACGAACGTTGCGCAGTGCAGTCAAAGCTGGCGGGAATTTAGGCGGAAATTCAAGAAAGAGAATAAATTATTATATTGTGAGGCCAAATCTCTCCTATTTCTTGTAGGGCACGAAATTCATAAAAATAAACCTTTTTTCAGCCTATAAATACCTCTGAACCTAATTCATAATCTTCATCTCAGAGCCTCCAATCCTTCTCCATCTCTACACCTCTTTCCATTCCATAATCTACACATAATTCATCCATCTTCCATTGGAGCGGAGCTTTGCAGATCCAGGCAAGAGAAGACTGAAGATTGAAGATTCAACCTTGGGTTTTATCAATTTCTTTCATGTCTCGTACTTTAATTGTAGTTTTTACTTGTCTATGAGTAGAACATCTTTTGTAGAATTTTTGGTATAGATATTCGATTGATTTTCCTTGTTAGCTCTTGTAGTTATTTGATTTATCTGGTGCTTTCTATGTTCAATTGATTAGCTACCTCTTGAATACATGTTAGAGTTGATTAGAGTACTCGGGAGACGAAATAATTGACTTGGAAAAAGGGATAATTCACACCTTAATTCAATAGAACTCGGGAGAGTTGAGGTTTTGAGTGAGGTCTTTGATCTTATATGCTTTTAGGAGTTAGGGGTTTAAGGGTTAGAAGGGGACTTCAATCCTATCACCTAATCTACAGGTTTCTCACCTCGGGAGGGGGTTTAATCTATAATTGTGATCGACTTAGTAGCTCTGGAGACCGTAATTCAAGAAGTCGATTGTGTTTTTGGATCATAAAATTCTACATTCTTAAGCCTGCTTTGTATTAATTCTTTTTATGTTTTCCATTTTTTTGTTTATTTCTTTCAGTCTAGTTTAATTAATCAACCCAAAAATCACGTGTCTCTAGATAGTATATGACGCTTAGTATATGGTAGTCAGTTGCAATCTTATTCCATGTGTTCGATATCCGGTACTGACCTTTAGCTATACTAGATCTACCCTGTATGCTTGCAGGTATTTTTAGTGCTAATAAATAGTGCATCATCTGTACACAATTACAACAAAAATTTAAACAAGTTCATAATGTAAAAAAGTATGAGCACCAAAGTGTTTAGTTTGTTAACGGATACCCCTGCTTTGATCAGGGATATCATCACCTAGAGGATCAGGCATGGCCATGTCTCCGTGTTGATCTTCAGCTGCCGGCTGATCAACAACTGGGGCAACATGTGCGATGTTAACAACTGGGGGAGCTATGCCTCCACCACCACTAACCCATGCCCCATGTGTTTGCTGTGTAGCAAACGGGTCAGGACAATCGAATCCGTCCAAAACAAATGATGGCCTAGCGAAGCTGGTGGTAATTGTCTTCTTCTTATCATAGGCCGCCATCATCTTCTCCATCTCGTCAATCCATTCCAGACTGTATTCCTCTTTATCATCCCTCGCCTGCGTAAGTCTTGTCACAATTTCTTCATCTTCCACAACATCATTATCTTCCACTCCCAACAACTTCTTCTCAATCCGACTCCCAACTCTGAAGCAATCATCCTGAAGCAGCTCGACATGTATTCTTTTGAAATCATCTACCCACGTCGAAATTGGGTGGTCCATCAGCGAGCTTGAAGCGATAAACTGATCTCTTATCCGCTTCGCTCTATGCCTGCTTGGAGCTGCTCCTTCTCCTCTATTGACCGATTCCAGCCTCCTTATTTCCTCTTCCTGAAGAAATTTTTCCTTATCAAGCCGGGCCTCTAACCTCCCGGTTCCAAACTGGTCGCGCTCAATGTCCTCCCGTTGCCTAAGGGTCTCTGCCGTCCAACCCTTTATTGTAGGCCAGGCACGGATGACTCTCCTCCGTATGTGGACCACGCGGTCCACATATGCACACTGAAAATATTAACCACAGAATGTAACTGGTCAGTATTGTATATTACTATAAACATAATACATGATTAACAAAGGTATAATGCAAGATATTGACCACTGTAATGTATAATGACACCATAACTTAACAGATGCTACAATTGGAAGAACTACATAACTTTAACAAATAAGTTTCAATAATGTAACCATATATATGTATAATGAATTTCTCAGTTTCAGACACATGATTTCATTTTATATCATCTAAGCACTGTATGTAAATAAGCATGTAAAGCAGTTATCAATTCACTTACCACCAGGAAGTGTATAGGACCGGTGAACGACACACTTTGGCCGTTTGCCCAACTGGGATAAGTGGCCTCAAGCACAGACAGTACGTAACCGCACCAATTAAGGTTCCTAATCTCATCAACATCGTCGATGAAATGTAGAATCTTTGGCCTGCAATTGCCGTCGGCCGGAGTCTCTATTATTGCATTTTCGAGGAGGAACATGAAGAGCTTCATGAACTCTTCCCCACCATCCACGTCCTCTATCATGATCTGAGCGATATCCTTTGGTGTCATCTTAAAACGTCCCTTTTGACACCTTTCAACAACAATGTCATTGAAGGCGAAGTTGCTCTATTTGTCCACCGGTCTTGATATGGGTCTCGGCCCTCTTGGAAAGCCCAAAGTCAGATGGACATCTTCCTCATCGAGGGTTAGGCTCTCACCCCCGACAATTGTATCCGGCACCGTGCTAGATTAACAGTGTTCAGAACCCAGTAGGCAAGGTAACCGAGGATCTCCTTTATGTCGAAATGTAATATAGAACCAAAGCCAATATCTCAAACGGCTTCCTTCTGTCTTGGAGTAAGCGTTTTCAGGCAGTTTAGAAACTCCGACGGGGTTCATCGACAATATAGATGGTCGACCTTTCTCTTCCTCGGTTTTTTCTGCTCACCATCTTCTAGAGCTGTACTTGGCCCGGGCTCGGCCAATCTTTCTCTGAATTTCTGCGCTAGGGCAACCGGAATTACATTGTCTACTTCTTCGTCGATGTCCAGTCGTAGCTGCTTCTCTGCTGTGGAATCATCAACATACAACATTAGAATATTATTATAACGAACATAATAATGCATAATATTTGATACATAATGTATACTACTGGTTAAAGAATGCACATATTCATTCAAAGAATGCACCAAGGAATATTATACAAGCATATTTGTGAGTTGTGGTTTTCACCATTTAACCTATGTACACAAGCAGTCCCATAATGCCCAAAACCTGGTAAATAATGTAAACTACTAGCTGCATAATGTACATATTCAATCAAATAATGCACATAGGTATATTGCATTCATCATTTCACCCATGTCACTCTGCAACCAGTCAAATAATGCCTAATACTTGAAAAATAAGGTATACTACCGGATAAATAACATACAGATTCAATAAAATAATGCGCACATGAATATTGCATTCACTCAAACACCCATGTACACAAGCAGTCAAATAATGGATACTACATGATGAATAACGTGTAACCATTATTTAATAATGAACCCAAGCAATCAAATAATGCACATAAGAATTTTACATTCACCCATCCACCCATTTACAAGGTCTGTCGAAGAATGCGCAAAGGAATACTAATTTATGTACAACTACTGTAGGAATTCTACATGCAAATGAACTAGATTAGTTACCTGCTGCCTGGGTAAGTTGAGCTCTTGATGGTCGGCCTCTTTTCGTCATGTTAAATCTGTGAGACGAACCACAAATCAAATCCTGAAAACATTTCATCTAAATAATCGCACAATCAACAATTGTAAACTAGTAAATAATTACACATTCCACATAAGACAAAACTTTAACCAAAACGAAAATCCATTTGTGATTACATAAAATCGCGTCCAAGGACAGGTAAAAACTATTGAATTTTTGGATGTAAATTGGGGAATCGACTAGTAGACGATGAATATCGGCGTTGCTATTACTAAAAAAACTATTTCCAACCCTACCTTGTCGACGACTTCAACAATATGGTCTCACGCTACGAGAGTTAGATTTGGACAGTTAAACCGACGGAAAACGATCACTTTTTGGAGATACCCGATTGCTTCCAGTGGCGGCTAGGGTTTGGAGAGTTGTGGAATTTGGGGAGATGAGTTGCAGAGACGTGACTTGAGGGATAGACGTTTGGAGTGAGAGTGAGAGTGAGTAGATGGAAGGTTGTATCAAATCCCGCTTAATTTTCGCTCCTTCCATTTTGGGCGGTTTTCAATTGTGTTGTCTTACTAATTTACCCTTATAAAGCACAGAATCCACCCTATAATGCAACACGTGATCAAAAAATGGGATTTCATCCTGTCCCTCCATCCACCACATCTAATGGTCCAAATTAAGAAGAAAGTTTAATCTAAGGGAGCAAAAGGAGATTAATGCTTCACTATATATATATAGGGATATATTCATTTCCTTTTTGTATCTTTTGTTCTATTGTTCTTTTTAATCTCAGCCCCACGATTTTGTCATCCGACGGTTAGATTGATGCCACGTGTCATTTAATAATGCAGATTTTCAGTTGAATAATGCACACCAACTAATAATGCACCATTATATTGTAATAATGCAGATCATAACAACCATCCAATTCAAGGATCCAAGGGTTGTGATCTGATTGAAGCTTGGACTGAAAAGCTGCGAAGGACCTTAACACACCCCTATATATATATATATTGGTTAAAGAATATGTTTGATTTTTGGGATGTGGAATTAAAGCTAAAGTTTATATACACTGAGTTGTGGCTCATATAAACCACTATTATTTTCAGGAATAAGATATCAGTAAAGCTTTTGGTTGACGTGGGTCGTAGGAACTGCACGTATCATCTGGTTCGGCGGCTGACGCATTTTGACAACCTTCTCCTCCTCATCATTTTTGCATGTAGATAAATGTATAGTATATAGAGTGGTGAGAGGGTCCCACTACAGTTTAGAATGTTTGAGATATGTACATGATAAATAGTGGTTTTTGAAATTATATAATATGTATGCTTTATGTACTCGAAATGTGGTTATTTGTTTTAAATTTTGAATTTATTTATAGTAAGTGCATACCTCGTAAGGGTTGAGGTGTGACATTTATATTACCTAAAGAGACTAACGATACTGGTGTGGTACAACAATGAATAAGATCTGATGTTGAGATGAATCCTTAATGATATCTGCCATAAGAAATAGTCTCAAGAATTTTATATTTCTTATAATTTGTTTATAAGATTGAGCATATGTTATTGATTATACGCTATTTTGACTTATCAATAGGTGTTAGATTTTTCGCAACTCAATAAACCAGGTATTTTGGTTAGTGGAGATTAATAACTACATGAAGCTAGTTTAATTATAGAACTAAATCATGCGTATACATGGTTTTATAATATTACCAATAGATATTTGGAATAAGGCTTTATTATTGAGTAAAACTAGTAAGTTGGAATTAATTCTAGGAATAAAAATAATGTTTCAAACTTGAAAACTATTAATATAAAGTTATTCATCAATTATCAATTTATCGCATACTTAGAATTAAATAATTGATATTAACATCTTAGACTGAGAAATATTTATAATTAAAATAGCAGCCCATATTACTCATATTTTTGGGATTAGATGCTAGTCAATATTATCTTTTATAGACGTGCAAGATATTACTCAATATGGTTGATATTAAATTAAGAGCAATTTTATTTAATAATTAGAAGTACAATAGGTTGACCCAAGTCCAACCTCCGTAGATCCATGACCTAGCCCACAATGAGTTAATATAAGGAGACAAGATTAGAGACATAAACCCTAATCTCCCACCCTCAAATTCGGCGCCCACATAGAAAGATAGAGAGATTTTCGATTTCATTCTAAATCACAGGATGAGATAGAATTTTTTCTTTGTGCTCTATTTCTTGATCCAGTCCTTTACTTATTTCCCTAAGATTTTTCCATGCAAATGGGGGAATACGAGTTCAGGAATAGGTATGAAGATTTATGGTCAAGTACAGATAGGGATGTCAATCGGGCCGGCCCATCGGGTTTCGAGCCAACCCACTCAGGTTGCGGGTCAATCGGGTGCGGGCTAATCCGGTTGTGATATCTTTCGGGCTATAAAAGTTCAACCCTAACCCTAAAACTAGGGTTTCGGGCTATCCCAGCGGGTTAATCGGGTTATTACCGATAATATTAACATGCGATCAATCAAATAAATAATGATAAAAAATAGTTATATTTATAAAAATATTTAATTATGATAAATTTGAGATATATGCTTAAACACAATCATACACATGATAAATTTCGGGCTATAAAAGTTTACTTTTTTAATGCATGATTTAGAAATTTTAATATTTTTTTTAGTGAATTTGAAGTTTTAAATTTATTTATCAATTTTTATATTAATAAAATTTTAATATATAATTTGTATATTTAATATAAAATTGAAAGTAGTACTTTTTTAGGTATCTATATTATAAAATTAATCAATGAAGTGTTGAATTAGGAGTAAAAATATTGAATTATAAAAACTTTATCAAGTTGTCGGGTCTGGCTCTAGCGGGTTGCGGGTTAATCGGGTGCGGGCTAATCGGGTTTTAAATTTTCGGGCTAGAAATTTTTGACCCTAACCTTATAAATTTGGCGGGCTATTCGGGCCAGCCCACGGGTTGCGGGCTACGCTGACATCCCTAAGTACAGACATGCCATGTGGAGAAGGTGCAAGCCACATCGATTATTTGGAGAATCAAGAGGTAAATCGAATTCTCATATATTTCATTTAGTTTGCTTTGTGAGAATTAAATGAGTATTTAATGTGATTTATGTATAAACACGACAATGGTTAATCCATATAATCACCTAAAGAGATTCAAATTTCCAAATCATATCAACGGAAACTGTAAAATAGCCTAGTCAAGGTGGACCTCTTTCCTCAAGACAATATACGCCATAATAGTTCTCGAGGTTTAGACGAGTCGTAGCAGCACTGAAGATGTAGCAACACTGAAGACAGAACAAGCTTCGACAAATTGGAAGAGGTATTTATAAAGCTTCTACAATGTAGAGAATGTGGTGTCTCAAATACACCACATGACTATCGTATTTATAACCATAATAGAGCACGAGGACCTTGCTAGAACCAATCATGCATAAATGATCATAAAATTTCAAATGTTATAGGAATTACCAATTATTGGTTACAGACGTGTATTGACAAAAGATGCACTAGATAGGTGTTCATGTCGTTCGTCAATCGAGAGATGTACCTAGAAGACCTCATGTACATGTATGGGCCCAACAGAGATGTTGGGTCATATCAAACTTAGTCAATTACTTTGGTATAAGAGAATTAAGTTTCGTCGAAAACAAGCCAAAACCCAAGACCAATGATCACCCTAACACCAATTGTTAAGATCTAAAATCCAAGTCAATGGCCACAATGCACGATCAGGGACGGACCCAGGCATGGGCCAAGCCGCCGCTCCAGCGGGGGCTTAGCCGGTGCCGGTAATCCCATCATGGCTGCCCGTGTCTACATTTCTTGACAGGAAGGAGAGAGGTGAGGAGAGAGGGAGAAGGAGGCGAAAGTGAAAAAATAGGGTAGATTTAGAGAGTAATTATGACAAATTAACTTTTACAGTTGTGTGGGTCCTACGTTTAACCTATGTTGTTTATTTTGGGAATACAGTATATACTACTGCTATAATTCTTATATCTTGTGTTAGGGCTGTCAAATCGTGCGGGTTGGGTCGTTATTGTATCAACCCATTATCGACGCAACCCAATCGTGTCCCAACCCAATATCATCGGGTTCTTATCGTGTCCCAACCCAAAGGGTTCGTTTCGGGTTCGTGCGTGTTATTGTGTACCCAAAAAAAGTCAACTCTCTGTTAACGATAATAAGTTAGCTTGACACGACACGATAACTACTAAACATGATGTTATTATACGATTTAAACATGATATTACATGATAAAATAAAAAAATTACCAAATTAAAATAATTATTTTCTAAATCAAAACAATAAAATTAAAGTATAGTAATATTAAATTTATATAATAAAATTAAATAATTTAAAAAATTAATTTTTAATAAAATCTAAGCATAATATTTTCTTAAAATTCATAAAAAAAATTAATTAATATTTTTTAATTAATAAAATTAAATTATAGTATTTTTTAATTAATTAAAATTAAAGTATAATATTTTTAATCAACAAAAATAACTAAAAATTAAAGTTTAATAATTTTTTAATTAATAAAAAATATTTTTTTTCTTAACGTATAACCCAAACCCGACCCAAACACGACCCAACCCAACCCGTTATCTTCGTGTTCTTATTGGGTCGACCCTAGAAGGACCCAAATCCTGAATGTGCGTGTTCGTGTCGTGTTAATTTCGTGCCGGTCTGTGTCGTGTTAATTTCGTGTCGGTCTGTGTCGTGTTATCGTGTCGTATCAAAAATTGTCAGCCCTATCTTGAGTGTTTCGAGAGATTTGGGAATGGAAATAGTGGATATATACTCAAATTCTTTATATTTTTTGAATAATACTATATGCTAATTTTCTTGCATTTATAGTTCAATATTTAATTTATGCTTCATACTTAACAAATTATTTTACATATCTCCATAATGACAATTATGTATATCTATGTTAATATATAAAATATTAGTAGTCATTTATATAAATAATTAAAATTTGGAAATCTAGTTAATTTATTTCAAAATTGAATATAAAATCATGAGTTTTATTTTTTATTAGACAATATATTTTTTATCTTTTATTATTCTTACCTTCTTTATTTATTTAAAATTTTTATAAAATGATGAAAACAAAATTACAAATTGAATTTCAAATACAAAATTTCATATATTTTTTATATGGTATAATATTCATTTAAATTAAAAAACTTAGTAAAATTTTGGTCACGGTTTGATAATGTTTGAAATCAGAATATTAAATTGTAAACTTTCAATTTTTGGTAATCGTCATCTTCGATTACAAAATATTGTTGTTTTATAGTACTCCCTCCGTCCCGCTTTAGGAGTTTTGGTTGATCAATTTCCCGCTTTAGGAGTCCCGGTTGAGATAAACTAATAAAATATGCCTTCAAAGTAAGTAAAAAAGTGTTAAAAGAGGGTCCCAACATCCATTTATTTATTACACACTCAATTAAATGTGGGTCCCAACATCCACTACAACATTTATTTATTACACACTCAAACACTTTATTAAAACATGTGTCCGACTCAACCGAGACTCCTAAAGCGGGACGGATGGATTAGTAAGTAAGTTTAGCACCGGCTTATTCATAATTCTGGTTCCGTCCCTGCGCACGATGCCATGTTAAACCAACAGGGTGGAACATTGGGTCGAATCTACACTGGTCTTATGACTTATGACTTAGTTCTACACGGCCCAGGTAGAACTTTCTAGAGTGGATCATTGGGTTGACCCGATCTAGTAGTTATTTTGTGCAATCCTACCCGGCGCGGTAGATCTCCTGGTAGATACTGCGCAACACTCGGTCGGCTGGCTTTGTTGTCTCATCTCACTCGATCGAGTGAGTCAATCTGGTATCCATTTTTGCTCAACGTCCTTTCCTTTGCCAGTTTAGCTTGTTATTGTTTTTGCCTATTTCCTCAACGAGGAATTTCGGAATAAGGGGTTAAATTCGAGAACCTTTCGTAATTAGGGATTCAATTCGCAGGCCTTTCGTAATTTAGGATCGAGGCATGCGTATTCTTCAGAATAAGGGATTTGTGATATTTTATCTTATTTATGTTCTTTTTTAGTATTATTTCCCTCTAACCATTTATTAATTGCCTAAATTACCCCCTTCAAGCCGTCTCTTTCTAAATAGGATTTGTCCAACTTTTTTTGTAAGTGCTGGTGCATGGGTGCAATAGTAAATTCTACTTTTTTTTACAATTATGTTGGTGCATTGGTTCATTTACAAGAATTGAACCCGTCTTCCGCAAATTTCAAGCAAGAGCCTCATTTAGGGTTATTGGGAAGTAAGTATTCGATCAAGCTAACTTTATGTTATTCGGTGTGGTTTGATTATCTTTTCGAAATCTCTGCTTATTTTGATAGTAATTGTTTATGTGGGGCTTCTAAGTTTGGAATTCTAAAATGTCTTCTAAGTAAAAGACGCATTCTGATTGATAATATTAGAGATTTATGAGATTCCTTTATGTTGCATTTTTTCAATAGTATGATTGAGCATTTTATCGAACACCTCCCTTGCATGTCAAAAACTTTGTTTCAAAACTAAGCTCTGGAGTGTTTTTAGTTGTTGTTTTACTATTCAAGATTTCAAGAGCGATATATATATATATATATATAATTGGAACTGTTTGGTGATTTTTTTTTGCCTTATTTTGTATGTATAAAATGCAGCATGTATCAAGAACTTCCACAGCTAGCTTCCTATCTAGTTTAAGTTGGATAAATCCTATTTAGAAAGAGACGTCTGAATCTCTAATTATGAAGTAGAATTTAGGTAAAAATTTGAAGGGGTAATTTAGACAATTGATAAATGGTTAGAAGGAAATAATATTAAAAAGAACATAAATAAGATAAAATATCACAAATCTCTTTCTGGAGAATACGCATGTTCGATCCTAAATTACGAAAGGCCTACGAATTGAATCACTAATTACGAAAGGTCAACGAATTTAACCCCTTATTCCGAAATTTCTCGTGCTCAAAACATTCTCAACGAACTCATTACTAAACCAATTGATATGTAATTATTAAAAACTCGAGATTCAAGCTATAAAACTCTGACAATACATACAACAATCAACTAATGAAACCTATGAAACTACAAGTTTATCAATGAGGTGCAACGACGATGTGGACTTTACACCCGAACCCCCCTCCCCCCCCCCCCAACCCCCACTTGTAGACATAACTATCACAAGTAATCATGTAGCCTCTTAAATACTTTATTCATGAAGCTCGTTATAATTGTGGTACTAAAATTAATTAACCTTACAACTCTACAAACTTCATATTCAAGTGACAAACTTTGCGAATCGGTTTAGAGAAGAAAGTGAATGCACCCACATTCATCTACTTGAACGTATATTGAACTTAGCATGATTCTAACATATAATAAATCAGGTCTACTTAAAATTTGTATGATTCAATTAAACAAAAATTGTATTATTTTCTTTTATGGTCTTTCACGTTTTTGGCATTAAAATAATAAAATCAAAAAACAAAATGTGGTTATGTGCTCGTATCAAAGTTTAATAATAATAATGGTAAATTAATTGAAAAATCTTGAAATTTGGTCAAATTACATATCGAAAAAATCAAGAATTTTGATTTGTTAACAGTTATCCCATAGTGAAAAATTCCGGTAGCCCACATATAATATATTATTAATGTTTTTGTACAAAATGATGTTGGATTCTATATAAGTATAAAATGTTGTTTAACTCATCGAATGTGACATCTAAATATAATTTTTTAGTGGTTATATCAAATATAATTTCATTCAAAAAGTCAACACAGATATTTGCAAATAAATTTGATTTCCATGGTTTTTCAGCTAAGGTGGCATAATATCAATTGATCTATATTACGTTAACCATTTGTGTCTAATCAATGTGATTAATAAATGAATATTATTATATTAATTTAATTTATTGAGTAACTATATTTTTGCGAGAATGCTGGGTTAGTTACTAAATAATTACTCTCTCATTCTCATAGAAGATAACTCACTTTTCTTTTTAGTTTATCCCATCCAAAATGACTCATTACTAAAAATAGACACTTCTTAATTTCTATTTTATTAATACTTTTCTTTTTAGTTTATCCCATCCAAAATGACTCATTACTAAAAATAGAAACTTCTTAATTTCTATTTTATTAATTCTTTCTCACTTTATTCTCTTCATGTAACACATAAAATAAAACTGTACAAACTCTCGTACCGCTCAAGGAATGTGTCATCTTTCTTAAAATGGTGGGAGTACATTTTATGTAAGAAAGTGTATAAAACATATATTTGTAGCGAAACTAATTCACTTTAAAATATAATTCGAGCATATTACATTTTATATTCATTCAGCAAAAACCTTCATTTACTATACCTTTGAATCCAATATTTAAAAATGATGGTTTATACGGATACCCTTCTTGGTATAATGAAATACTCCATTCATTCTTTAAATTTTGTCATATTTTTCTATTTTTATCTGTCACACAAAATTTGTCATATTTTATTCTTTACCATTTTTAGTAGTGGATCCCATATTCCACCAACTCACTCCAACTGATCACATTTTATTATAAAACTAATAAATAAAAGTAGGATTCACTCTCCACTAACTTTTTCAACTCACTTTCCATTACATTTCTTAGAACCCGCGCCCGGTCAAAGTGTGACAAAATTTAAGAGATGGAGGGAGTAATAAAAATGAAATGAAATGAATAAATACATAAAATAACAATTTTTTTCATTTTTATTTCATTTCCTCCTTCATTCTATAGTACTACTGAAGTGCGTGCTCGCTAAGATATGACTCAGGAGCGGAGTGAGCAAGTGTGCACAGAGAAAATTAATGCAGATGCTCGGTCAAGACACCGCGCTTCTTAAATCCACTGGATCACTAGGTTCAGGAACTCAAGGAACACAGAGTGTTTCTGTCGTTGGACACACTCGACTCCCCTTCAACAATTAAATCCCTCAACCCCAAATACTATGGATTAGTATAGGGAAGCGGGGTCGATCCCACGAAGATGGATTCGTAAAGTAGTGCTTATAGACTCTGGAAACAAGCGGCTGCTGCCACGCTAGGGTTGAGAATTTTACCTAACTCTAGTCCTAGGCATGAAATGTAAATGCTAGACCTAGGAAACTGTAAACACACTGACGGCAAACATCGTCATGACCGCTAGGTATTAAAATCACTTCCTAGACCGTGTAAACGATTGACTAATTAAGACTGGACAGAGAGAATAAAAGCAGTGGGGACCATGACTCCAAATATAGCAAGTACGGTAAAAGCTGCAAACAACCAACTCATGCCCTGACTAACAACGACATGCATTTTCCTATCCGACTCAAATACGTAAATGGAGAAAACAGAGCACATACCTAGATTCAAACCGAATATAGAAATCAGGATGCCGAAAACTTGCTACGAATCAGAAATACATCAGATCGACATAAACTAGGCGAAGCGAAATGAAAACACGTAAACAAGGAATGAAATTAAATCAACACTGCTCAGATTCACGTCGAGTGCTTAATCCACTCCGGATCCAAGCCATCCGAACTCAGCAACCATCAAAATCAACTCCATAACTCCGATTCTTACAGATCTGCTCCGATCAACTCCGAATTCCAACAATCACAGACAATTCTACAATATCAGCAAGACAAAGCCCCGATTCATCCACAAACAAACTCCATTCTCCCAGATCCAACCACGAACCTGCAATAATCCACGAAAACAACCAACTCCAACAGTTCCAACTCCAGCATTCAAGTAAACACAATAAACAAACAGAAATCAACACGATCAACATAAGCGAAAACGAAACTTGCATTAAGATAAGAGAAATATTCAGCAAAGAAACAGAGGACCGAGCTTCGAACAGCGGAGCTCGGCGAAATCAGCAAAGTACGAAAACAGAAATTAAATTGTTTCTTCGCCCCATAGAAGGACGGTGTTACAACCCACAAATACTTCTGAGAAAACTAAACGTGAACCCCAGTGCGAACCCGAGATCCTCCGCGAATTAGAGCCCAAGTGTATGAAAAGTGAACTTAAGCTACAGGCTGTTAGCGAGGCCTCCAACCGAGAAGGTCCCTCCAGCTTGCATGCTTCTTCCTTTTATAGATGCGAACATAGCCTTCTAGAGTCTTCGTAGAAATCCCTATTCTACCCTTCAACTTCGAGGCTTCCTCCGTCAAGCAATTTTCTTCATAATGTCCACTCTTTCGCCAGTTTCCTAGGACCATGCAAGCGTCCTCTTCCTTTCCTGGATCTAGCGAAAACCTTCACACACCTGGCTTTAAACATGCGTTAGACCCAGCGTTTTCATGAAATAAAATCCATAGACCGATTAATGAAATTAGCCTTATCAAATTGCTCACACTTAAACCATGCTTGTCCTCAAGTATGAAAGACAAGAAAAGAAATAAGGCGAATTTCAATGCATGGTCCCCAAGTACGACTCTACAAACAAAAACAGACTCCTAGACCTAGACAACTAACAGACTCAAAAAAGAAAACATCACAAAAACAAAACACAACAAACATAACAGATAAACATGAACTAGTTTCAACTTTTAGGCGACCGTCCCCACAAGCTTAAGTTCAATCCGATCGTCTACAGTCTTCAAATCCTCCGCCTTCCTTCTTCTATCTAAACGGTCTGTCAGTTCGTCAAGATATCCTTTTGATTTCCCAGCGGTTAGGTTCGCTCGATCACTCATTCCTCACCAGGGATGTTAGGATCAACACGCTCCACAGTTAAAGTTATACCACTGATGCGTCGGGTTATGAGAGTTTTTCCCTTCTTTCTTCTCCCTTTTTTTTTATTATTGATTTTCCTGGGTCAGGTTGCAATTGCTTTCTGCCCTTGAGGATAATGATTTTTCTTATTATTATTATTATTATTATTATTATTATTATTATTATTATTATTATTATTATTATTATTATTATTATTATTATTATTATTATTATTATTATTATTATTATTATTATTATTATTATTATTATTATTATTATTATTATTATTATTATTATTATTATTATTATTATTATATATTTTCCCTGGACTTCGTCCAGCTTATACCTTCCCCCTTTTTTTCAATTTTCTCCTCCCCTGGACTTCGTCCAGCTTATACCTCCTGTTCTGGACTTCGTCCAGCTTATACCTCCATAACCCACTTTTTTCTCCTTCATACTCTACTCCCTAAGCATCAAGTGGTAGCCCATTTTACATGTTAGCACAAAAAGTGGTTAGGCTTATAGCTCACTCTTATAGTAGGGTTGCACAGCTAGGTTATCTAAGACTTTTTCCATCGTCCTAACTTCATTCAGACCGCTTTTAGTTTATTAAGGAAGAAGGTGTCAAAGTTGACATGCATTCTCTCTTTAATCGCTCTCACTAATGGAAACTTGCCTTATTATCTTGCTAGCTCATGCGAAACACACATCCTAAAGACTCTAAAACAGAAAAACAGACACCATACTTACTCCCCCCCGCCCTCTTCACTTAAGCTTGTCCCCAAGCTCTCCTAGTGAAGGGGGGAAAAGGAAGTAAGAACAGCAGACAGAAACATGAAACAAAAACAAACAAGGCGCACAAGCAAAACAAACTTCTCACGCTTAGACCGAACATCGGGCTAAGTGGGAGAAGGCACAACATACAAAACCAAGACATGCAAGACAAAACAACCCCTTCTTACACTTAGACCAAAAATTAGGCTAAGTGTAGAAGGGTATAACACATATATACAAAACAAAGCATGCTGGCACATAAAAACACAAACGCAAGAAAAACGAAAAGTAAACGACAGAAAAGTAAAGGTTACTTGGTTTGGGAGATTAATTCGGGGTCTGGCCCCCTAGGGAGCCAGACTTGGGCGGCAGGGTCACTTTAGCTTTCTTTCTTGCTGGCGATTCCGGCTTCTCTGTCCTCTCTTCTGTCTGTCCGGGTACGGTCTTCTTCAGGGTCATGGGTCTAGTAGAGAACGGAGTGATTAGAGGGTTGGTGACTTGTGGCTGCTTCTGGATAGATAGATTTCCTGGACTTGGCGCCTTGGATCCGCTACTAGGTCCAGGAAGTGTCTTTGGTGCGTCCGGGAATTTCTCGCGCAACCACTTCGTCATTGCCATTATCAGCGAGACACCCTCCATCATCCTCTCAGTGCATTTGGATGACGTCGCCACCAGATCAGAGATGCGCCCCTTGAGGGCCACCATTTCCTCCCTAACCTTCCTAACCTCCGTTCTCATTTCTTCCACTCCCGTTCTTACTCCGGCAACTTCTTTCCTGACCCTCTCAGCCTCACTACTGTCCTTTCCATTACCCCGTAGGGCCACGATTTCTTCCCTCACCTTTTTAATTTCGGAACTCATCCATCCGACTTCCTTCCTCATTACTTCCACTTCCACGACTGACTGTCTGGCTCCATCCACATCAGCAACTTCCTTCACTCCTGCCACCTCTTGCTCTTGTTTGATCTGGGCATCCGATTTACCAACTTCATAAAAACAGATATCCTTCCCGTGCGTGTTGAAAACCTCTGGGGGTAGACACATCTTTACTTCCCGGCAAGCCTTGTGGATCTTCATGATCACATTCTGCTGTAGATAAGCCCCAAGGAGATGGCATGTGTATAGATGCCGAGAAGGTTGGCAGTTACTTGGTGGCAGGCTTGGGCTAACCAATAACCCAAATGGACACGCACTCCCGTAGCGATGCACCAGGTGAAGTATAAGTCGGGGGTCGTCAATGCGTTGTTGGCCGTGCCCATCAGATTGTAGCTAATGAAGGTTTGGGCGAACCTCAGGACCCTGTCCTCGATATGGTGAGCCTTCGAAAAACTAGTTTTAAATTGACCCACCCTCGGGTGAGTCATGAATTCCCATGCACTCTGCGCTTTGAAACCTGGTGTGAACTTTGGTGGGCCAACCATTCTCTCGTTCCATAATCCTTCGTCATCTTCTGTACGCGTCAGCAGACCCATTTGTAAAGTCCGGATGCTCATCACATGCTCTTCATTGAAAAGCCGGAAGTTGATGGAATCGACATCCAAATCAGTTGTGGACTTAAACCGAAAAGTCGAGAAAAATTCCCGTGCCAAGTCTATTGGAACCTCAAGGGTGCTATGTTTTAGTAACCAGTCAAAACCGATTGCCTCTATATACCCCCGAAACTCTTCATTGCTTGAGATCCCCTTAAGCTCGGCCGAATCGTACATCTTCCCTGATTTAGCATACTTCCCCACGGCACTCTTCTCCGCATATATTGCTGTGCATTTTGGGTCTGCGAACTTCTTCATCTCGTTCAGCAGTTCTTTAGTAATCCAGATTTCTTTCGGCTCAAAGTTGAGCTCCACTTCTTGTGCTTCTTCGGATTCACTGGACCCCTCAGGGCTTTTGGACTCAGCAGCATACGGTACCTTAGCAGGTGGAGTGAGAGAGTGTTCAACGGGCTTTCCTTTTGCTTTCTTGGTCGAGGAAGGAGCAATCTATTTTCCTTTCCTCTTTCTATCCACCGCCTGGCGGCGCTCCTCCTTGTCGCTCTCCTCATCGTTAAGACTAGGAGAGATTACCTGCTCAGGGGCTGCAGTCTCTAGACCCAGCGACCCTTCTTCCGTCTGCTGGACGGTTTCATCTATCTCATCAAGTAGGCTCCGGCGAGCTTGCCTCCTTGCTTCCCTTGCGTTAACCGGTGAATCGGTCCCTTCAGGGACATTAGTCAGGTCCACTATCAAATTCATCCCGTCGCCGACGGGTTCCTATACATTTCCAGAAACGAGGGCTTCTCCCTCCTCACTCAGTAAAGGGGTTGCCCCCGTGATGTAAATAGGGGTTTCTGTCCCCTCCAAACCATATATAACGTGGGCTTTGGCACCCACCGCTTGTACAGGGGTTTCCCCCTTACTAACATTTTCTTAGGCGTCATCGCCCTTTGGAACATCATCACCAACAACAGGGGTTTCCCCCTTTGTACGACTATCAGTAACAGTAGAAAGATCCACAGGGGCAAACACAGGATTTACCCCCTCAGAAACGCCAACCACTTTACCCTCTACCTCTAAAACAGGGTTTTCCCCCTCAGTGACAGAACCTAACCTGGGTTCACTTACGGCCAACAATTCCAACCCCGCGGTCAGATCTGCTTCTTCTTCACGAGTTTCCGCGGCGGTGGTTTCTTGAACGACAGTAGTGATTTCTCGAACTGCCTCTGGCTCAGCGGTGGCTTCTTGAACTGTCTCTGGTGGCGGTGCGGAGGATGTTGAAACGGCTGGTACGGATTTCCCCATCACAGATGCGAACATGGCGAACGCCTCCATAGCTTTTTCTGGCCCCCCAAATTTTTGTAGTAGGTCAGCCATGAATGCCGCCGCGTTAGAATCGGCGGATCCTGAAGTGTTTCCGGTATTCTGCTTGTTATCCATGAAGAATTCTGTAGAAATTTTGACAAAAACTTGGACAGAAATTTTCTTGGATTAGGGTTAGAGAAAGAAAACCTAGAGAGAAATTTGGGGAATTCTGGATGTAGAGAGAGAGTGAGTAAGGAAAAATAAAAGGAGAACACGGTTATTAGCCGATAGGTATGGGAGAGGACGGTTTTGCAGGCAGTTGGCAGGCGTGATGCTAGCGACTGTACGCCTCCCCATAAAGGTGTCCATTAAAATTCAAACCGGTGCCAACTCCCTCCAAAATTTTACTCCTCAATTCCCTGCCCAAGTAAATACTCTCTACAGAACTACACAAAAAAAAAGAATCAAACTAGAAAAATGAAACGCTAGACCCCCCAGGTCTAGGATATGACAATATCAAAAACATTCCCAAGGAGTCTGGTATTTTGAAAATATTTTTGGAAGATTATTTTTTTCTGATTTGTTTGGGTGTTCTTGATTTAAGGAAAACAATTAAATATTTACAAATTGTGTTCAAGTGTTCTCACGATTCCTAGGTCAGGTCATGGTCAAACTTCTTGGATACTAGACCTAGGAAGTCCTTAAGAACACTCTCTTCCTAGACCGATCAGGCGATATCAGGGAGTGCGCATAGTGGCATTTCGTCCACTACACACAGCTCCGAGTTATCCCTAAATACCTTCACACGATGACCGTTGACAAGAAAAAGAGTTGAGTTTGAAGCACTTTCCTGGATCTCTACTGCTCCATTTGCACGAAGACTCACAATAGTGTATGGTCAAGTCCATTTGGACTTCAGCTTACCAGGCATTAACTTGAGCCGGGATTGGAACAGGAGAACTTTCTGCCCAACTTGCAGTTCCTTGGTCCGGAGATTCTTATCATGCCAAAGCTTGGTCTTTTCTTTGTACCACATCGCTGATTCGTAAGATTCAAGCCTCAATTCTTCCAACTCCTGGAGCTGCAGTTTCCTCTCTCCCTCACAGGCTTGAGGATTCATATTAATCTCCTTAACTGTCCAGTACGCCCTATGTTCAATTCCCACCGGCAAGTGACACATCTTGCCGAATACTAACCTGTAAGGAGACATTCCAATGGGCGTTTTATATGCTGTTTTGTATGCCCATAGTGCGTCATCAAGTCTCTTACTCCAGTCCTTCCTTAACGGATTAACCGTCTTTTCCAGAATCGCTTTGATTTCCCTGTTTGATATTTCAGCTTGCCCATTTGATTGAGGATGATATGGTGTGGAAAGGCGATGGTGAACTCCGTACTTTCTCATTAGAGCTTCAATAGTCCGGTTACGGAAATGCGTCCCATTATCAGATATTATAGCTCTGGGCACTCCGTACCTGTTAAAGATGTTAGCTCTAAGAAATTTCGCTACCTCTTTGGCTTCACACGATGTGGTCGCCTTGGCCTCTATCCACTTTGAAACATAATCAACCGCCACAAGTATGTATGCATTCCCTTATGAAGACGGAAATGGACCCATGAAATCCATTCCCCAGACATCGAAGATCTCACACACAATCACTGGAACTTGTGGCATTTCGTCCCTCCTGGAGATTCCCCCTGTCTGTTGACACCTCTGGCAAAACTCGAAAGCATCCTTATGCAATGTAGGCCAGTAAAATCCACTATCTAACACCTTCCTTGCGGTCTTCCTAGGTCCAAAGTGACCTCCACAAGCTAGGGTATGGCAATGATTCAGCACATCCCTCTGTTCCCATTCCGGAATACACCTCCGGATTATTTGGTCGGCTCCCATTCGCCACAAATACGGGTCATCCCAGTAATAGTACTTAGCCTCGCTCTTCAATTTCATCTTCTGGGCCCGGGAGATTACTTGGGAACTGGGCACCTCTCCAGTGACTAAGTAATTTGCCAGGTCAGCGAACCATGGCTCATCGTTTTGATGACATTTCCCTTTTTCGGCTTCCCCTGGACCTGTTAACGCCATAATCTCTTCCCAGCTGATAGGTCGAGGAAATTCTTTCACATAGTACAAATGTTCCTCGGGGAATGCATCCGGTATTGCTTCCTCGGTCTCCCCTTGAAATATCCTACTCAGATGATCGGCCACCTTATTTTCTGTGCCCTTTTTATCTCTGACTTCCCAATCGAATTCCTGCAAAAGCAACACCCAACGGATTAATCTCGGTTTGGATTCTTTCTTCACCAACAGGTACTTTATAGCCGCGTGGTCGGTGAAGACTATCACCTCGACCCAAGCAAGAACGGGCGAAATTTCTCAAATGAGTACACTACTGCCAGCATTTCCTTTTCAGTAGTGTCATAATTTCTCTGAGCCTGATTCAGCGTTTTTGAAGCATAAAAGATCACATAGCTTTTCTCATCAACTCTTTGACCTAGCACCGCTCCCACGACATAGTCGCTTACGTCACACATAATTTCAAAGGGTAGATTCCAGTCGGGCGCTCTAATAATGGGAGCAGATATTAGCTTATCCTTCAACAACTGAAAAACTTTTTGCACTCCTCATCAAAGACAAAATCAACATCGTTATGCAACAGGTGAGTGAGTGGCTGAGAAATTTTTGCGAAATCTTTTATGAACCTCCTTCTGATTCGTCGGGTAAGGCAGTTTTGAGATCACATCAATCTTCGCCTGGTCTACCTGTATCCCTCTTTCCGAGACTACGTGCCCTAAGACAGTTCCTTCAGGAACCATAAAGTGGCATTTTTCGAAATTCAAAACCAAATGTTTTTCCTGGCACCTTCTCAATACCACATCCAAACTTGCCAAACATGAGTCAAATGAATTCCCGTACACAGTGAAGTCATCCATAAAAATCTCGATGCAATCCTCTAGGAGATCCGAGAAGATACTCATCATACACCGCTGAAAGGTGCCTGTCGCATTGCACAGGCCAAACGGCATCCTCCTGTAAGCATACGTTCCGAAGGGACACGTGAAAGTTGTCTTCTCCTGATCCTCGGGATCCACATAGATTTGAAAATACCCACTATACCCGTCTAGGAAACAGAAATATTGCTTGCCCGCCAGCCTTTCCAGCATCTGGTCAATGAAAGGTAGAGGGAAAAGGTCTTTCTAGGTCGCTTCATTTAACTTCCTATAGTCGATGCACATCCTCCACCCAGTTTCTAGTCTAGTGGGCACCAACTCATTCTTGTCGTTCTTTACCACCTGAATTCCTGACTTCTTGGGTACCATATGTACTGTACTAACCCATTCACTGTCTGGTATGGAAAAATGATTCCTAGGGAGAGCAGCTTCAATACTTCCTTCAGCACTTCCTCCCTCATGTTCGGATTCAATTTGCGCTGAGGATCTCTGCATGCTTTTGCTCCTTCCTCCAATCGGATGTGATGCATGCACAGATCGGGGCTGATTCCTACCAAGTCAGAGAGTGTCCACCCAATAGCCTTCTTGTTTCTTCGAATTACCTTCAGCAATTCCTCTTCTTGTCCCTCGGTCAAGTTGCTGTTAATAATCACAGTGAAAGTTTCATTATCCTCTAGATAAGCATACTTGAGTCCTAGTGGAAGTGTTTTTAACTCTTTCTTGGGAACGTCTTTTTCTTGGGGCAAGGGATTTTTTTCTATTCCTTCCGTTGTCATTCCCTTCGTCGACCCAGCAGAACCTTCCACACTCGCCACATAAGGTGTATTCCTTGACCTAGCTATCTCCGGGTTTGCACAGAATTCCAGAATTGCTTCAGCTAACTCTTCATCTGATAACTCACTTGTGTTCATTGCTTGACACCAACTGGCCACTTCTCTATCAATGGCATGACTCATCTCGGAATTCTCAATCTGTTCCTGCATTAATTCGGTCTCAAGATATTCCTGGACCAAGGGGTTAATAACATCCATAGCATGCAGATTTTCAACGTCAAGAGGTTTCTTCATTGCCTCATCTACACTGAATGTATATTTCTCCCCATTATAGCCAAGGCAAATTATTCCATCAAAAACATCAATGATAGTCTTAGCGGTACGTAGGAAAGGTCTCCCTAAAAGTACTCCGCCAGACTCTGCGGACTCATTATCACTCATCTTAATCACATGGAAATCAGCCGGGTACAAGAAGTTATGTACCTTGACTATCACATTCTCAAGTACCCCTTCAGGACAGATGCATGACCTGTCCGCCAATTTGATCACAACCTTCATGTCTACTATGCCTACCCCCACTAATTTCTTGTATATGGAAAGTGATAACACATTTATGGATGCACCTAAATCGCACATAGCATGCTCGATTTTTACATCACCAATAGAGATGGGTAAGGTAAACATACCTGGATCATTGCATTTCGAAGGCATCCTCCGCTTTTGAATCACTGCAGAGACGTTCTCGCCTATCAAAATTTTTCCACTAGGTCTAGCCTTCCCAGCTATAAATTCCTTGATGAACTTGCTAAACACTGGCAATTTCAAGGCCTGTAAAAATGGTAGATTAATCTCCAATTTCCCGAAAATATCCATGAAGTCCACCGGTTCTTCCTTTTTCTTCTTGGCTTCCCCCCGGCTTGGGAAAGACTTCAGTCGCTTCCCTGCTCCTGTAGAGCTTTCAGCTAAGAATTCTCCAGTTTCCTCCCTTACTGCCTCGTTCTCCAACTCCGGCTATGGTCGAGGAAAAAAAACTCAACTGACCTTGGCAAGGGTTTCTCCAAATCCCCTGTCTTAAGATCATCCTTGACCCAAGAAGTTCCTCCCTTCAAGTTCCTAGGCCGAGGAATTGTATCCTCGTCCTTGCCTCCCTTGGGGCTTGTCGCTTCTTTCGTTCTTACCACTGGTCCATCATATGCTTTCCCGGATCTCAAGGTAATCTGACTTATATTCGCTCTATCCGGTGGCCTTACGGAGGCGGGAATCTTCCCTTCATTTCCCCTCATATCACTCAAAGAAGTGGCTATCTGGGATAACTGCTTGGCCAGCATATCCATTGCTGCCTTTTGCTCCTGTTGAGCTTCTTGAAGCTTGTGCACTACGTCATTGTTCGATTGCAGGTTGTTTTGCATATGCTGCTGAGAACTGACGAGATCGTGCACCATATCATCGATATTCTTTGGTGATTTCGATGGCTGACTGGGCCCTGGACCTATGCTCAGAGTCGGTCCACTCACTTGCCCCTGACGAGCATTTCCTTGACCTCCTGAAGAGTTGTTGTATTGATTTCCTTGACCCTGGTAATTGTTCTGAAAATTCCTTTGGTGCGGTGGTACATAAGAGTTCCATTGACTGTTCTGATTTCTGTTTCCCCAGCTCGGGTGGTCTCCTTGGTTCCGATTGATCCAGCTGCCCTGCCCCTCTTGATTCCTTCCTGACCAGTTACCTTGTCTTTCGGGCTGAGGTGCAAATTGCTGACTTTGTTGTGGTGCTAGCTGATTCTGCTCATTGTCAGTCCATCTGAAATGTGGATGGTTCTCCAGGGCGCATCTCTCTGTCTCCCTGGATTCCAGCTCCCATCGGGATTCCAACTTCCCATTGAATTGACCTGGGCCTGATAATCTCCTTCATGGGTCCCGTAATATTGCTGAATTTGATTATCTCCTGGACCAGGAGATTTCTCCTTCCCTTGTGAAGACAGTGGAATCGTCTTTTCAATCGCGTTCAAAAGAGCTTTCTCGAGCCTATCAATTCTTGCTTCTGGTTTGTCATCTTCTTGCTCTCTTACAGCATGCACCGATCCTCTCCTCACTGCATTCCTAGGGTTATCGTATGCTTTTTTAGCGTCGATCAACTTCCTCAGGATTTTTCTTGCCTCACTTCCTCTTTTTCTTGTGAAATTCCCTCCACTCGAGGAATTCATTAGGTCCTTTGACTCAGGAGTTGCCCCTTCGTAAAACAGATAGTAGGTCTCTGCCTCTATCATTCGGTGGTTCGGGCATGCATCCAACAACTCCTTGAATCTCGACCAATACTGACTCAGCGATTCATCGTAATCCTGCTTACACTCTAGTATTTCTTTTTTCAGTGCATTCGTCTTGTTGGATGGAAAGAAATAATCTAAGAATTCCAACTTGAAGTCCCTCTATGTGCGGATAGAATCTGGGGGCAACCTCAATAACCACGTATTAGCTTCCTCCTTCAAGGTAAATGGAATTGCACGTAGGCGATAATCCTCCTCTGTTGCATCATTCGGCCTCTTCTGAATACCACACAACTTACTGAATTCATTTAGGAACTCATACGGACACTCATTCCTACGCCCAGAGAACGTTGGCAAGATGCCAAGTACGTTTGTCTTGATCTCAATAGTCCTCTGGCGTGGATTCATCACTATTGCTTGAGCTGGTTCTCCATCTAAATGAGCAGTGAGCGAACCGATCTCTGGATCTGGATCTACTACTTGCGCCATGACTACTTCCTCTGCTTCCCCTGTTTCTGACTCTGTTTCTGATTCGGGTGGTGACTCTGGATCTTCGCGTCCTGACGACGTCCAAGATTCGTCGCTAGTAAATTCACTCGGAAACGGATCTCCCGTGGTGAACCCTGATCTGGTGGTCACAGTAGAGACTGTATCCTTTACCCGCCAGTTAAACTGGCCGTGCTTCCACCCAGATGAGTTGCTCCAGTAGGTAGATCTTGAGCCTCTACTCATAAACTACAAATAAAAGAGAGAGAAAATAAATCAAAACTATTTACACCACAGGCTCTGAACACTAACACAAAGTACGCCATCCATCCCCGGCAACGGCGCCATTTGAAGTGCGTGCTCGCTAAGATATGACTCAGGAGCGGAGTGAGCAAGTGTGCACAGAGAAAGTTAATGCAGATGCTCGGTCAAGACACCGCGCTTCTTAAATCCACTGGATCACTAGGTCCAGGAACTCAAGGAACACAGAGTGTTTCTGTCGTTGGACACACTCGACTCCCCTTCAACAATTAAATCCCTCAACCCCAAATACTATGGATTAGTATAGGGAAGCAGGGTCGATCCCACGAAGATGGATTCGTAAAGTAGTGCTTAGAGACTCTGGAAACAAGCGGCTGCTGCAACGCAAGGGTTGAGAATTTTACCTAACTCTAGTCCTAGGCACGAAATGTAAACACACTGACGGCAAACATCGTCATGACCGCGAGGTATTAAAATCACTTCCTAGACCGTGTAAACGATTCACTAATTAAGACTAGACAGAGGGAATAAAAGCAGTGGGGACCATGACTCCAAATATAGCAAGTACGGTAAAAGCTGCAAACAACCAATTCATGCCCTGACTAACAACGACATGCATTTTCCTATCCGACTCAAATACGTAAATGGAGAAAACAGAGCACATACCTAGATTCAAACAGAATATAGAAATCAGGATGCCGGAAACTTGCTACGAGTCAGAAATACATCAGATTGACATAAACTAGGCGAAGCGAAATGAAAACACGTAAACAAGGCATGAAATTAAATCAATACTGCTCAGATTCACGTCGAGTGCTTAATCCACTCTGGATCCAAGCCATCCGAACTCAACAACCATCAAAATCAACTCCATAACTCCGATTCTTACAGATCTGCTCCGATCAACTCCGAATTCCAACAATCACAGACAATCCTATAATATCAGCAAGACAAAGCCCCGATTCATCCACAAACAAACTCCATTCTCCCAGATCCAACCACGAACCTGCAATAATCCACGAAAACAACCAACTCCAACAGTTCCAACTCCAGCATTCAAGTAAACACAATTAACAAACAGAAATCAACACGATCAACATAAGCGAAAACGAAACTTGCATTAAGATAAGAGAAATATTCAGCAAAGAAACAGAGGACCGAGCTTCGAACAGCGGAGCTCGGCGAAATCAGCAAAGTACGAAAATGGAAATTAAATTATTTCTTCGCCCCATAGAAGGACGTTGTTACAACCCACAAATACTTCTGAGAAAACTAAACGTGAACCCCAGTGCGAACCGGAGATCCTCCGCGAATTAGAGCCCAAGTGTGTGAAAAGTGAACTTAAGCTATAGGCTGTTAGCGAGGCCTCCAACCGAGAAGGTCCCTCCCGCTTGCATGCTTCTTCCTTTTATAGATGCGGACATAGCCTTCTAGAGTCTTCGTAGAGTCCCTATTCTACCCTTCCACTCCGAGGCTTCCTCCGTCAAGCTATTTTCTTCATAATGTCCACTCTTTCGCCAGTTTCCTAGGACCATGCAAGCGTCCTCTTCCTTTCCTGGATCTAGCAAAAACCTTCACACACCTGGCTTTAAACATGCGTTAGACCCAGCGTTTTCACGAAATAAAATCCCTAGACCAATGCATGAAATTAGCCTTATCAACTACCAATTAAATGAATAGAATGAAAATAGTAATCGCATTCCATTCCATTATACAAGAAGGGTCTAGTTTTTTATACCATTCCTTATATATATTCACATAACAATTTAGAACCATTTTAAATTAAGAGAACTACTCCCTTCGTCCCTTAAATTTTGTCATATTTTTCTATTTTTGTCCATCCCACAAAATTTATCACATTTCACTTTTACTATTTTTGGTAGTGCATTTCATATTCCACTAACTCATTCCAACTCATATTTTGTTATATAATTAATATATAAAAGTAGGACCCGCTCTCCACTAACTTTTCAACTCATTTTCCATTACATTTCTTAAAACTCGTGCCAGACAAAGTGTAGCAAAATTTAAGGGACGGAGGGAGTATATTTTTAGGCCCTGGACATGGCATTAATATCATCCGCATTCCTTATATTTTGTAAATATCAATAGATGTCCCTGAACACTGATATAATATTGGTGGAAGGACTTTTGACTTTTTAAGACTTTTTAATACTCCCAGACGATAAGAGTTATTTATTTCTTTTTCATGAGAGAGAACTATCACTTTAGTAGTGCACTGGTCATTCAATTCTGTTGTGTTCCAATAATAAAAGTTGTCAAAGTATGTGTAAATAAGCCAAAGTGACAGTTCTCTCTCATGAAAAACTTAATCCTTACTGTCAGAGGATATTTGGATTCCAAATAAAATATACAACTCCTTCCAACAATATTATATCGGCTAGGATGTTAATGATACTCTTGAAAAATAGAGACTGCATATAATACTAATGTAATGTCCAAAGACTAAATATGCAGTTCTCTCATAAAATTTTTTGAATTTTTAAAATTTGCAATAAATTATAGCTGTGTAATACTTTTCAATGTCAGTGCTTCTATCCCTATAAAATCCTTAGAATACATTAAATATTTGAATGAAATAAATAAAGACCAACTTCTTGACTTACGAATAAAGATGGCATTGGCCATTGACACATCTACCCACGAAGAAGGAACGTTTTGAACATTAAAAAATATACTCCACATCCAATAAAACATTTCAATCCCCGTGACCATTTTCAAATGCATCTTAACTCATCCAAAACATTTAAAAGCAAATAATATCATGTAGTAAGCATAGGTATCACTGCTTTTGACGGAGAGCTTTTAAAGATTTATAATCACAAGATATGTCTGTCTCTTACAATAATAAGGATAAATTCTGTTGGAATCATGCTTGTCAAACGACTTTTACTAATAATAAATACTACTATAAGACATTAATTTTGTGAAATTAAATGCCATCAAATCCGATTCCGGTGAGTGAGAAATAATATATTAAAGTTGGTCACAATAAAGCTAGAAATGAGTTATGAGAAAAAACTAAGGGATTAATTAACTGAGTGTTAAGTATCTCACATTGGGGATGATAAACTTCTTTGATGAAGTATTTAATAAGATGATTTATTATGTGTAATAATTATCGTGGAATAAGATGGGTGACAGAGCACACACGCGCGCGACGCCGCCGCCCGTCACCCGTGACACGTGCCCCGTGCGCCTTGTGCCTTGTACCTTGGTCTTTGGGTGGTCTTTGGGCTTCTCTTTAGAGCTGGTCGTTGAGCGTGGTTCAAGCCCCGCTTGTTCTTTTTAGACCACCCCAAACTCCACGCTATCCCCGACGGACCCCGACTCATGGTGGTCCTGGTCCACGTCATGTTCCCGACGCATAACGGGAGACAAAAGGTCCCCGCTGGACCCCGACGCATAACGGGAGACAAAAGGTCCCCGACGGTCCATGGTGTATTCCATCGTGTAGTGTGTCCAGGTGCGTCATGTCTCTTCAGCTCCCAATGGCTAGTGCACCAGTCAGTAACCCCCGACGGTTACAGTCAAGCCATCATAACACACATAATGGCTGTTGACTCCATGAATGCCCAATGGGTGAACTTGGCCAATAAATAGGCAATCACTCCATGCATTGCATACGATTGAACACACAACAAACTCAAGCATTCTTGCATAAACGCTCTCTCCATCTCTGCATAATCTTCCCGTCGAAGCTCTGCCCCCGCCTTACTCCCGTTCGTCAAAGCTCTGCTACTAGCGGTGCTGCTACTTCAGAGACGAAGTCGTTTTATCTTTGGGGACGACATGCCAAACCATGAGCACAACCGGGGCTTATCTCGTCTTGCGGAAAGAGGACTCCTCTACTCGGCTTACATCTTTACGGTTTATTGTTTCAAATTCTTCTTTGTAATTTCAATTAAGTTTATTTCCGTTTAATTTCTCCAATCTTCATTATGTTGTATTACGCCCGGTTAGTGTATCTTTGTATCACAGTCATTCTATAACCAACAATCGCAATACGAGATATTCTTGCCGTTGAAGAAGGAGCTTGGACTTTAAACTGAATCTAAAACTTTCGAAACTAATACCTTAGTGTGAAGATGGATCCCGTCGCTGAGTTCCCCGTCGCAGCTTTCCCCGACTCCAACACCGACGTGCCCACTGTTCCCCCACTGGGTCCCCGTCGGATCCCCGCCATAACCATGACTCCCGTCGAGTCCACATCATTACCTATGATTACCCATAACGCCATGAGCGATTACTAACCCGTTTGGGTTGACTGGTGCACCCACCTTGGGTGGCACCGATGGTTCCACATTAAGTGGTTCCATGGGATCCTTGATAGGATCGATTGTTGGACCTTTCGAGGTCAACACCGGTGTTGGGGCTTTCGGGACCAACACGAAGAATGACGGTTCTACTTTTTTGTTGTTCCGCGAGATCCTCCGATGGATCGTGTGTTGAGTCATTTGGGATCAACACGAGTGTTGGGGCCTTCAGAGCCAACACGCAAATTTGACTGTTCCACTGTTAGTGGTTCCTTGAGATCCTCTAACGGATCAAGTGTTGGGACCTTAGGGGCCAAAACGAGAACTAGGGTTCCACTTTTAGTGGCTCCATAGAATCCTCTAATGGATTGAGTGGTCGGGTCCAACACGAGAGTTGATGCCTTTGGGATCAACACGACTGACTCCAATGTGGGGGAGAAACCTCGTGAATGTGAATGGTGGGTAAGTCCTACGGGACGTCTCCCGTCGTTCCCATGGATAAGGTCGTTGGGCGTGTCCCATTGGTCTCGAGGGACGTCTCCCGTTCGTCGGGAGACATGGGAGACGTTTTGCTCCCGTCCGTGCCTTAGAAAATGTTCGAAGACATTTGGCACACATTTATCCCAAGGGACGTCTCCCGTTCGTCGGGAGACATGACGGACATTCGACTCCCGTCCGTGGCATGGGAAATGTCAGGAGTCATTTCTCACCCGTTCGTGCCTTCAAAACGTCGGAAGACATTTCGCTCCCGTTAGTGCCTTAGAATATGTCGGGAGATGTATGACACATATCTGTGCCGTGGGAAATATCGGGAGCAAATTTTGCACCCGTCGGTCCCCCATTCGTTGGGAGACATGGGGAGATTTTTGGCTCCTGTTCGTGCCTTACCAAATGTCAGGAGACATAAGGCACACGTCGGTCCCTTAGAAAATATCGGGAGACGTTTGACACTCGTCCGTGTCTTGAAAAAAAAATGTCGGGACACATTTGGTCCCGCCCATTCCATGAGAGATGTCAGGAGACATTTGGCACCCGTCTAGATGTCGGGAGAAATATGAAGCCACCAACCAAGAAGCTTGGTGGAGCCAAATTTATCAAACATGCCAAAGGCAACATTGCCGCCGTGGTAACTGAACAAGTCAACCACGTCGAGAACAAAGGTTGTTGGTATATCGACACGGACGTCACTGCCCACGTGTGTACCGATAGAAGTAAGTTCTACACTTACAAGACTGTTGAGGGGAGGTAGCTCAACATGGGGAACCAAGCCTCGTCCAAATGTGTCGACTTTGGAGATATGGTCCTCAAGATGACGTCCGACATGACAATCACTCTAAGAAAATGCTACATGTCCCGGACATACGCAAGAACATAGTTTCTGGATCAATACTTGTAAATAGGGGTTTAAACTTGTATTTGAGTCTGATAAGTTCTTTGTGTATAAGTTTGGAAAACCCATCAGAAAATGTTATGTAACCGAGGGTTCTTTTTAAACTAAGTGTATCGGCTATTCACCGCGTTGAAAAGCCATTGGCTAATAATGAAAATGCAAACGAGTGTCGTTGCTTGAAATTTGATAGTGTGACGTTATCAAATGAATTTAAAATCAGCTAATGTGACAAATGTGTCTACATTAAGAACACCGATAATGGATACGTTATAGTGTGTCTCTACGTTGATGATATATTAATCATGGGTAGTAACACCTAAGTGATTAACTATACAAAAACCATGTTAAAGAGAAACTTTGACATGAAGGATATGGGTTTAACCGATGTGATTTTTGGAATGAAAAATTCTAATTCAAAGGAATCATCTTGACACAATCTCATTATGTTGAGAAAGTACTAAAGAGATTCAAAGCTTATGATGGCATGTCCGCTGAGACACCTATAGAGCTCAATGTTCACTTGAGAAAGAACAAGGGCGAGTCTGTTGCACAAGAAGATTATGCACAGGTCATTGGGTGCATTATGTATTTGACTAATTGCACTAGACTTGACATTGTTTGCATAGTGAACAAGTTGAGTCGTTACACGAGCAATTCAAGGAAGGAGCATTGGAAAGCTCTTGTAAGAGTTTTGAGGTACTTAAAATATACTCAAAATCATGGGCTATAATTCTCGATATACCTCCCGATACTTGAAGGGTACTGTGATGCGAACCGGATATCCGATAACAAAGACTCACTTTGAACAAGTGGATATGTCTTTACTATTGGGGGGTACTGTCTCGTGGAAATCCACGAAACAGACATGTATAGCCTGATCAACCATGGAATCAGAATTCATAGCTTTAGATAAAGCTAGTGAGGAAGTCGAGTGGCTTAAAAACTTCCTTGATGATATTTCATGGTGGTCTAAGCCAGTGCCTCCAGTGTTGATTCACTGTGATAGCTAAGCTGCTATATGAAGGGCAAACAATGGCTTTTACAATGGTAAGTCTCGACTTATTCGTCGACGACATAATACCATGAGACATTTGATCACAACAGATGTGATTACATTTGACTATGTGAAGTCATTGGGTAATCTAGCGGATCCGCTAACCATATGGTTAAATCGTGATCAAATGAATAAATTGCTAGCGGGAATGTGTTTAAAATCCACAACTAAAGAATTGTCATAGTGGTAACCCAACCATGATGACTGGAGATCCCAAGAACTTGGTTCAATGGGAAAACTAAGTTATGAGATTTCGTGTGAAACACTCATCTATATCTATTCCCTAGATAGCAATAGAGTGTTGAAAAACTTGCCTAGTGGTGAGGCTAAGTCTATGACTTTTAATGACTCCTAAGGATCTCGAGGAGATTGAGTTCTCAAGGAGACCGAGTATGGTAAGATACTTAACGAGGAATCACCTATGTAAGTGTGAAGTGGGGCCGCTTCAAACAATACACTTATGAATCCAAAGTGGTATCCAAGGCCTGAAATGGACACAAAACGTGAGAACGGATGAGGTTGGGGTCTTTAAGTTTTAACATCGTTATCTCGGTGCACGCCGTGGAGGAATAGTTCAAAGCATCGCGCTACTAATCCGTCTGTGTATCCGATGGTGTTGACTATGGATGGTTCAAAGTAAAAAACTACCTATCCTTATGCTTACATACCTCTTGAGGGTTGAGCTTGTGTCTGCATATGTATACATTTGGCAATTTCCACTCATGTGGGGGATTGTTGGAATCGTACCTGGTCAAACGACTTTGACTAATAATAAAAGTTACAAGCCATTTAATTTTGTGAAATTAAATGTAATAGCGTCGATCTACGTTCTGAGTAGATGACCGTAGTATATTCATTTTCTCAAATCCGATTCCCGGTGAGTGAGAAATAATATATTAAAGTTGGTCACAATAAATCTATAAATGAGCTATTAGAAAAAAATAAGGGATTAATTAACTGAGTGTTAAATATCCCACATAGGGGATGATAAACATCTTTGATGAAGTATTTAATAAGATGAATTATTATATGTAATAATTATCGTGGAATAAAATGGGTGACATGGCCCACACGCGCGCGCGCCGCCCGCCTGCGAGCCGCGCACCGCACATCGTGACTCGTGCCCCGTGCACCGGGCACCGTGTGCCTTGGATCTTGGCAATTGGTCTTTGGGTGGTCTTTGGGCTCCTCTTTAGAGCAGGTCGTTGAGCGTGGTTCAAGCCCCGCTTGTTCTTTTTAGACCACCCCAAACTCCACGCTATCCCCAACGGACTCCGACTCATGGTGATCCTGGTCCACGTCATGTTCCCGACGCATAACGAGAGACAAAAGGTCCCCGCTGGACCCCGATGTATAACGGGAGACAAAAGATCCACGCTAGACCCCGACGCATAACGGGAGACAAAAGGTTCCCGACGGTCCATGGTGTATCCCGTCGTGTAGTGTGTCCAGGTGCGTCGTGTCTCTTCAGCTCCCAATGGCTAGTGCACCAGTCAGTAACCCCCGACGGTTACAGTCAAGCCATCATGGCACACATAATGGTTGTTGACTCCATCAATGCCCAATGGGTGGACTAGGCCTATAAATAGGCAGTCACTCCATGCATTGCATACGATTGGATACACAACAAACTCAAGCATTCTTGCATACACTCTCTCTCCCTCTCTGCATAATCTTCCCGTCAAAGCTCTGCCCCTCCTTACTCCCATTCGTCGGAGCTCTGCTGCTAGCGGTGTTGTTACTTCAGAGACGAAGTCGTTTTATCTTTGGGGACAACACGCCAAACCGTGAGCACTACCGGGGCATTTCTCGTCTTGTGGATAGAGGACTCCTCGACTAGGCTTACATCTTTACGGTTTATTGTTTCGAATTCTTCTTTGTAATTTCAATTCAGTTTATTTCCGTTTAATTTCTCCATTCTTCGTTGAGTTGTATTACGCCCGATTAGTGTATCTTTGTATCACAGTCATTCTATAACCAACAAATTCTTGAATTTTATCATAACAATAACGACTGAGAAATCATTAAATATAGTAGCGATTGCGATTTGAGAGAAGACACTTGGCAGAACTACAAGAAACCTTTAGTAATAAGAAACTGAAATATCGGGCCATATTTCCCTTTGATTGAGGAGGAGTTTTTGTTTACAAAGGTTTAAAAAAATATTCCTCCTTTTTCATTTTCTTTAGATAATTGAGTAACCTTTTCTTCAATTCCTTACTATTCGTTTTTTTTGTTTGATGTCTAAGATTCGATAGTCTCCAACATTTACAATCAACGCTATTAGGATTAACTATAAAATTTTGGCTATATGGTCAAATGATTATATTATAAGTATTATAATTGTATTATAAGTATCGACCTCACCAATTAATAATTATTTTTAAATGTAATTGCGACATGAGCCTGCTAGAAAATATAGAGTTCACTTTGTTTCTGATTAGCATAAGGCAACATTGATGAGGCTATCATGTCGCCAAACACAATCATCCAATTGTCCGTATAATGTGACTGGATGTCAAGATATAATTTATTTAAGGTTTAATATTGATATTAAAATATTTTCCCGTTGTTCTTATTATTATTTCTATCAAACTTTGCTTGCTATATATATACTTCATCGAGGTCATTGAATCATTATAATCAATAGTGAAATCTGTTTGAAATCAAAAATACAAATGTAATTAGTTGATATTGTTTTCCTTTATTATTTAGTGTTTAGCATTTTATTTGTTTGTGTTTGTGCCTATATATAAGGCCTTCTTTGTATTTTGCAATAACCAATTAACAAAAATGTAGTCCATAAATGAATTTTTCCTTTTTTTCTTCTTCATCTCTCACCGATAGTTTTGTAAAAATCATGGATTAAATATGCCCGGTCAATAGATTTTGACCAAATAATAAATGTGACGAGACATTTAATTTTGTGAAATTAAATGACATAGCGTCGATCTACATTTTACGTAGATAAATGTAGTATATTCACTTTCTCGAATCCGATTTCCGGTGAGTGAGAAATAGTGGATTAAAATTGGGCATAATTAGTTTTTAATTAAAGCTTGGAGTTGGAGCTTAGGGAATAATTAACTAGTGTTAATTATCCCACATTGGAGGATTAACACATCTTTTAAATTAAGTGACTTTATGTTACTTAATAATTATAGTGGACCAAGTTGGGTGAAAGAGCCCACACGCGCGCGCACGCGCGCGCCGCCGCCGCCGCCCACCCGCCCGCCCGAGCCCCGAGCCCCGAGCCCGTGCTCGCGGGCCCGTGCCCGATCCCGATCTTGATCTTGATCTTGATCTTGATCTTGATCTTGATCTTTGGGTGGTCTTTGGGCTTGGTGCTTGGGCTTGTCCATAGCCCAAACTTAACCTTTTTATACCACCGCAGAGTCAGCAATCCAAGTGGCTTGACACGTCGTCAAGCGTGGCACAGTCAGAGCTGCCACGTGAGAAAAGTACACGCTCCGCACGCGAAAGGCCCACTCCTGCCATACGCTCGTAACCGTCGGCGGTTACGAATCTGCCATGATGAGCCTTCATGGCTGTTGACCCACAGCAGTGGACTGAGCCTATAAATAGGCTAGCCACTCCATGCATTTACACTACTAATTCACAAGCATAACAGCATAAGCACTCTCCCTCTCTCTGCATTGTCTTTCTGTCGAAGCTCTGCCCTCTCCTTCATCCAGTTCGTCGAAGCTCTGCTGATTGTGGTGCTGCATCAAAAGAGACGTAGCCGTTTTATCTTTGGGGACGACACGCCAAACCGAGATCACTACCGGGGCGTATCTCGTCTTGCGGGAAGATGCCTCATCGACTCGGCTAACAGCTGTTTCACGGTTAATCTGTTTTGAATTTCAGTTGTAATTTCATTGAGTTCAGTTTCCATTCTGTATTCCTTCTTTTGGGTTGTATTACGCCCGCTTTTTATCTCTTGTAATCCCTAGACACCAACAATCGCAAGACGAGATACCTTGCCTTTGAAGGAATTTGGACCATTAAACTGAACTAAAACTTTCGAAACTTTAAACACCTTTGCTGGAGATGTCGACTGAATCCAACACCGCTGCTGCCACCACCATCGCCGCCATTTCCTCTACCATGGCGACCACTGGACCCGTCAACACTTCATCGATCCCCTCGATGATGCCAACCCCCGGCTTTCCAGCCGCTTCTTCAACTGTCCCATGGGTTTGGGACAACCCTTTCGGGACGTCCACTGGTTCCACCTTTGGTGGTTCGGTTAGTTCCACTTTTAGTGGTTCCTTCGGATCCTTTAATGGATTGAGTGCTGGGGCCTTCGGGTCTCATGCGGGTGCTAGTCCCTTCGGGGCTGGTACGACCATGGCGAGCTCTATGCCCAACATGACCACGGCGGGCTCTCTGCCCAACCACGTTGTTGGCTCCTTCGGGAGCAACGGAATTGGTTCTTTCCATGGACCAAGTTCGGCATCTTTGGCACCAAGAATGATGCCACCTGCCGAGAAACCACCCAAGTTTGGAGGATCTGACTTCAAAAGGTGGTACCAAAAGATGTTGTTCTACTTGACAACATTGGGCATCGCCAACTTCCTCACGGAGAACGAGCCGCCCGTGCCAAGCGACCAAGAGACTAGGCTCGAAGTCATGGCGGACTATGAGGCTTGGAGGAAAGGAGATTATCTTTGTAAAAATTTCATCTTAAGTGCTTTAGATGATAGTTTGTACAATGTATACTCCAATGTAACCACATCTAAACAAATGTGGGAAAGCCTAGAAAAGAAATATAGCATAGATAATGCTGCAGGGACTGAACAAGTTGTAGCATCCAAATTTATGGACTACAAGATGGTAGACTTTCGACCCATCATGGAGCAAGTCCAAGAGCTCCAAATGATCATACACGCATTAGTGGCTGAAGGGATGACCTTGCCCGACAAATTCCTAAGGTGCACGATCATTGACAAACTTCCTCCCAGTTGGAAGGACTTCAAGAGCTACCTCAAGCACAAGCGAAAGCAGATGACCCTTGAAGACTTGATCGTGAAGTTGCGCATTGAGGCTGATGTGCGTAAAAGCGACCAAAAGGCTAAGGGGTTCACCCCACTTGAAGCCAAAGCCAATCTATTGGAACGGGGCGGTCCCTCCAACAAACGCCCTCGCCCAAACCGTCCAAATGACAAAGGGAAGGGAAAGCAGCCTTCAAATAAGTTCGAAGGCGACTGCTACAAATGTGGCAAACAAGGCCACTTTACAAAAGAATGCCGCAGCAAGAAGAAGAAGCCGATTGCCCACGTCGTTGAGAAGGAGTTTAAAGACTGGGACGAGAATGACCTCATTGCTGTGGTCACTGAAGAGGTTAACCTTGTTGATAACAAGGGTGGCTGGTACATCGACACCGGCGCTACTGCTCGTGTCTGCTCAGATAGGAGCAAGTTTGCCTCCTACACTGCTGTTGAAGGAAGGAAGATCAACATGGGGAATCAAGCATTGTCCGAAATCCTCGGCGTTGGCAACGTGATCCTCATGATGACGTCTGGTGTCACAATAACGTTGAAGGATGTGCTGTATGTCCCGGACATCCGCAAGAACCTAGTGTCAGGATCAATACTAGTAAATAAAGGGTTTAAACTTGTACTGAGTCTGATAGGTTTGCTTTGTATAAGTTTGGAAAATCTCTCGGAAAAGGTTATGTAACCGATGGGCTTTTCAAACTTAGTGTGACGACTCGCAGTGTTGCTAAGCCTTTGGCTAATAAGAATAAAGCATCTACTTCCTCTTACTTGACTGAGTGTTCAAATTTGTGGCATTGTAGATTGGGACATGTAAATTCAAAAGCCATTAAAAGATTAGTAAATTTAGATTTACTAAAGGCTAATGAATTGGATATCCAAGATAAATGTGAAATTTGTCTTGAAGCAAAAATGACTAATGTGTCGTTTCACTCGGTTGAATGAAGCACAAACCCTTGAATTAATTCACACGGACGTATGTGATTTAAAGATGGTGCAAACTAGAGGTGGTAAAAAGTACTTTATCACTTTCATAGATGATTCCACAAGGTATTGCTACATTTATCTTTTAAGAAGTAAAGATGAAGCAATAGAAGCGTTCAAAAATTATAAGAACGAAGTTGAGAATCAACTTGGTTGTAAAATCAAATCGATTCAAAGCGATAGAGGAGGCGAATATGTAGCCCCATTTGAGGAATTATGCAACGCAAGTGGTATAATCCATCAAACGACTGCACCGTATTCACCACAATCTAATGGTGTTACAGAACGCAAAAATTGAACTCTAAAAGAGATGATGAATGCACTGCTTCTGACTTCAGGATTACCACATAACATGTGGGGGGAAGCTGTTTTGACAACCAACTATATCTTGAATAAAATCCCTCTCAAAGGAAAAGATGTTACTCCTTATGAGTTGTGGAAGGGAAGGAAGCCATCCTACAAATACCTCAAAGTGTGGGGGTGTTTGGCAAAAGTGATGGTTCCTCCACCCAAAGAAGTTACAATCGGACCTAAAAATGTTGATTGCATCTTCATTGGATATGCACTTAGCAGTAGTGCATATCGATTTGTTGTTCACAAGTCTGAAATATCGACTATCACAGTAGGAACAACAATTGAGTCGAGGAATGCTGTATTTCTCGAAAATACATTTCCTTGCAAAGACAAGGAAAAAGTCTCAACCAATTCTGAAACAAGAATTGAAGAAGCCACTAGTTCTAAACCAGTGGAAGAAGAAGCCACTAGTTCTAAATCAGCGGATGCGGAACCTGAATCGCGCAAGCGTGCAAGGCCCGATCCAAAAGATACAGTACTAAGACGTGGTAATAGAGTCAGAACACCAAAAATATTTGGTCCTGACTACATTGCTTTCATGTTGGATGAAGAACCAACATCGATAAAAGTAGCCTTTGCTGGCCCAGACGGGCTGCATTGGAGAGAAGCTGTTCAAAGCGAAATTGATTCAATTTTGCTAAACCACACGTGGGTGTTGGTTGATTTGCCCGAAGGTGCTAAACCTTTAGGATGCAAATGGGTCCTTAAAAGAAAGTTTAAGGCCGATGGGACAGTAGATAAGTATAAAGCCCGATTAGTAGTAAAGGGTTTTAAACAAAAGGAAGGACATGACTTCTTCGATACATATTCACCTGTAACAAGGATTACATCTATCCGAGTGCTTCTCGCTATTGCTGCATTGCACAATCTTGAGATTCATCAAATGGATGTAAAGACCGCGTTTCTAAATGGTGAATTAGAAGATGAAATATATATGGAGCAACCCGAAGGGTTTGTAGTACCTGGACAAGAGAAAAAGGTATGAAAGCTCGTAAAGTCTCTATATGGATTGAAACAAGCGCCATTGCAGTGGCACTTGAAGTTTGATAATGTGATGTTATCAAATGGGTTTAAAATCAACGAGTGTGACAAATGTGTCTACATCACGAGCACTAATAACGGTCATGTTATAGTATGTCTATACGTTGATGATATGTTAATCTTGGGTAGTAACACTCAAGTAATTAACAATACAAAGGCCATGTTAAAGAGAAACTTTGACATGAAAGACATGGGTCTAGGTGATGTAATTCTTGGAATGGAGATTCTAAAACGTCTGATGGAATCATCTTAACACAATCACATTATGTTGAGAAGATATTGAATAAATTCAAAGCCTATGATGGCGCGCCGGTTAAGACTCCAATTGAACTCGACGTTCACTTGAGCAAAAACAAAGGCGAGCCCGTTGCACAAGAAGAGTATGCACGGGTCATCGGGTGCATCATGTACTTGACTAATTGCACTCGACCTGACATTGCTTGTGCCGTGTACAAGTTGAGTCGTTACACGAGCAATCCAAGCAAAGAGCATTGGAGAGCTCTTGTGAGAGTTTTGAGATATTTAAAACATATTCAAAATCTTGGGCTACACTTTTCGAGATACCCCCCCGGTACTTGAAGGGTACTGTGATGCCAATTGGATATCCGATAATAGAGACTCACGTTCAACAAGTGGATACGTCTTCACTATTGGGGGTGGAGCTGTATCGTGGAAATCCACAAAACAGACATGTATAGCCCGATCAACAATGGAATCGGAGTTCATTGCCTTAGATAAGGTGGGTGAGGAAGCCGAGTAGCTTAAGAACTTCCTTGAAGATATTTCATGTTTGTCTAAGCCAGTGCCACCAGTGCTGATCCACTGCGATAGCCAAGCAGCTATTGGAAGGGCAAACAATGGCTTCTATAATGGTAAGTCTCGACATATACGTCGACGACATAACACCGTGAGACATTTGATCACAACAGGGGTGATTACAATTGACTATGTGAAGTCAATAGATAATCTAGCGGATCCGCTAACCAAAGGGTTAAACCGTGATCAAATGAACAAGTTGCTAGAGGGAATGGGTTTGAAATCCACAAACTAAAGAATTATCATAGCGGTAACCCAACCATGATGACTGGAGATCCCAAGAACTTGGTTCAAAGGGACAACTAAGTTATGAGAGTTCATGAGAAACACTCAACTATATCTATCCCCTAGAGAGCAATAGAGTGTTAGAGAACTTGCCTAGTGGTAAAGGCTAAGTCTATGACTTTTAATGGTTCTTAAGGATCTCAAAGAGATGGAGTTCTCAAAGAGACCAAGTATGGCAAGGTACTTGACTAAGAATCACCTATGTAAGTGCGAAGTGTGGTCGCTTCATAAAACACACTTATGAATCCAAAGTGGTGTCCAAGACCGCAATGGACACAAAACGTGAGAACGGACGAGGTTGAGGTGTTTAAGCGTTAACACCATTGTCTCGGTGCACGCCATGGGGGATTAGTTCAAAGCATCGCGCTACTAAGCCGCCTATGTATCCGATGGTGTCGACTACAGAAGGTTCAAAGCCAACAACTACCTATCCTTATGCTTATATACCTCTCGAGGGTTGAGCTTGTGTCTGCATGCATATGCATTCGGCTATTTCCACTCATGTGGGGGATTGTAAAAATCATGGAATAAATATGCCCGGTCAATGGATTTTGACCAAATAATAAATGTGACGAGACATTTAATTTTAAGAAATTAAATGACATAGCGTCGATCTACATTTTACGTAGATAAATGTAGTATATTCACTTTCTCAAATCCGATTTCCGGTGAGTGAGAAATAATGGATTAAAGTTGGGCATAATTAGCTTTTAATTAAAGCTTGGAGTTGGAGCTTAGAGAATAATTAACTAGTGTTAATTATCCCACATTGGAGGATTAACACATCTTTTAATGTGTTTAAATTAAATGACTTTATGTTACTTAATAATTAAAGTTGGGCATCTACACTACTAATTCACAAGCATAACAGCATAAGCACTCTCCCTCTCTCTGCATTGTCTTTCTGTCGAAGCTCTGCCCTCTCCTTCATCCAGTTCGCCGGAGCTCTGCTGATTGCGGTGCTGCATTAAAAGAGACGTAGCCGTTTTACCTTTGGGGATGACATGCTAAACGAGAGCACTACCGGTGCGTATCTCGTCTTGCGGGAAGAGGCCTCCTCGACTCGGCTAACAACTGTTTCACGGTTAATCTGTTTCGAATTTCAGTTGTAATTTCATTTAGTTCAGTTTCCATTCTGTATTCCTTCTTTTGGGTTGTATTACGCCTGCTTTTTATCTCTTTTAATCCCTAGAAACCAACAATTTTCCCCTAAATTTCAACTGGTTTTTCATCCTCCTTCAATGGAGGTCTCTCAATCCAATTCAATTTGCCATTTTCAACATGGTATCAGAACGCAATTCTATGATTACCTCTATCCTATTTTTCTTTTGAATCTTCATAGTTAGGGTTTTTTTCTTAGAATTCAGTTTTTTTTGGATTGGTGAGAATCTGGTACCGATCGGGGTCTCCGGTGGTAGGAACGGCGACCGAGATCGCACTAATACGCATGGAGTTGCTAGCAGGGGAAGAGAGTAGAGGAAGAAGCTAATTGCATTAATTCATAAAACTTGATAGTTTACAACTAATAAAACAGCTTATATAGTAAGAGTACGACTAACTAACTTCCATCTAGATCCAACAAACTTCTAATCCTCTATGAACGAGTGCATGTGAAGATATGATCCTTTCTCACAACATCCACGTGTGCATGCATCCATGCACCCGTTTTATTTAATCACCTATTGCATTTATTCTATTAGTATTTCATGCATCAAATCTCCCCCACCAAAATAAACCTTGTCCTCAAGGTTTGAAATGAGGGAAACGTTCTTGGATATCGTGAATTAAGACTTGTGTTGCAGGACGATTGTTGCGCTTAACCAAATGGATATCCAATATCTGAACAGGCTCCAAGAAAGAGGAGTTACCCATAGTAGGAAGAGTACCATGCAGTTGAGAGAGAGGCCCCATCTTCTTCTTCAATTGAGACACATGGAATACCAAGTGTATCTTTGAATCGGCTGGGAGAAGGAGTTTGTAAGCCACTTCACCAGACTTATCCACCACCTTGAATGGACCGAAGTACCTTTGACTGAGTTTCTGGAATTGGCAGTCGCGCAAAGTGTTTTGACGATATGGCTCTAGCTTCAAATATACCCAATCACCAATGTGAAACGACCTCTCTGAACGGTGTTTGTCGTGTTGTTGCTTCATGCGACACTGAGCACGGCCAAGATGGTGCTTTAGAACCTCCATCATCACATCCCTCGCTATTAAACTTGCATTAACATCATGGACGGTCGAATCACCTTTGAAATATGGAATATGGATAGGAGCAGGGTATCCATACAGAGCTTCGAAGGGATTGGTTTCTATGGCCGAGTGAAATGAAGTGTTATACCAAAACTCAGCAAGGCTCAGCCATTTACTCCAGTCAGCTGGTTGATCTCCACACATACACCTCAAATATGTCTCTAGACAACGATTAACCACCTCAGTTTGGTCGTCGGATTGAGGATGGTAAGTTGTAGACATGTTCAGTTCGACTCTTTGAAGTTTGAAAAAACTGACCAAAAGTTGCTGAGGAAGACCTTATCTTTGTCACTAATGAGGATAGTAGGTAGGCCATGGAGCTTAAAAAATTATAATCCAAGAAAGCTTGAGCCACCGTAAGAGTAGTGTAAGGATGGCCGAGACTAATTAAGTGAGCATATTTGGTAAGACGATCAACCACAACAAAAATTGTAGATTTCCCGTTTGATAAAGGAAGTCCTTCAATGAAATCCATGCTTACTTGTGACCAAGGTTCATCAGGGATAGGTAATGGCTGGAGAAGTCCCGGATAAGCACTATTATCATACTTAAATCGTTGACACACATCACATCCACGAATATACTACCTGATCTATTTCTCCATGTTAGGCCAATAGAAGAGTGAAGGAAGCATTTTATAGGTAGCATGTATCCCCGAGTGCCCACCAGAACTAGAATCATGAAATAGCTGAACAATTTGAAGCCTCAGTTTCTGATCATTGCCCACCACTAATCTTCCTTTCTAAGTTGATCTCCAATCCAAGAGTATTTAGAGTTCATTTGAGGATCCTGTTGTAGCTCATCAATTATGGTTTTCAGTTGGGGATAAGATGTCCAAGTTGCCTGAATCAAGAGGTATAGATCAGTTGATACTGAAGTAATTGCCATACAGAAAACCTCAGAAGAATGCACTCTAGAAAGTGTACCAGCCACTACATTTTCCACACCTTTCTTATAAGTGATTTCAAAATCAAAGGCCATTAGTTTGGATAACCAACTGAGTCAGCCCAGGGTTGTCAATTTTTGTTGCATAAGATGGCTTAGGGTCTTATGATCTGTTCTGACCTCAAAAGGACCTGAACTCAAATAATGCCCCCAATAAGTAACTGCAAATACAATTGCTAGTAATTCCTTGTCATAAACTGATAGGCTTTTTTGTTTGGGAGCAAGAGTTTACTAATGAAGGCAATAGGATGGCCACCTTGCATTAATATAGCTCCAATCCCATAGCTTGAAGCATCGGTCTCCACCACAAAAGGCAAGGAAAAGTCACTCAGGGCTAATACCGGGGGAGACATCATGGCCTTTTTGAGTTCAAAGAAAGCCTGATTAGCATTGCTATCCCAATGGAAAGCATCTCTTCTTAGTAAATCAATGAGGGGTTTGCATATGAGACCATAGTTCTTAATAAATTTCCTGTAGTAACCCATAAGGCCTAAGAACCCTCTGAGTTTGGATACATTGGTACGAGCAGGCCAATCTTGCATGGCCTTCAATTTTTTTGGATCAGTAGAGACTCCCTGCTTTGAAATAATGTGTCCCAAATACCTATCTTGTTCTTAAAAAATTCACACTTGCTCTCTTTAGCAAATAAGGAATGCTCCTTTAGCTTTTCAAAAACTAAATACAAATAAACCAATTGAGCATCCACACTGCCAGTATAGACTAAAATATCATCAAAGAAAACCAGTACAAACTTCCTTAGAAAAGGTGTGAAAATATCATTCATTAGACCTTGGAATGTGGCTGGGGCATTAGTAAGCCCGAATGGCATCACAGCAAATTCGTAGTGACCATCATGGGTCCTTAAAGATGTTTTGGAAATATCTTCTTCCACCATTCTACTCTGGTGGTAACCGCTCTCAAATCAATCTTAGAAAAAACCATAGTTCCCCTTAATTCTTCTAGTAGTTCATCAATTAAGGGAATATGATACTTATCATTTACTGTTACCTTATTTAATCTTCTGTAGTCCATACACATCCTTCTTTTTCACTAATACAATCGGAGAAGAGAAGGGACTAAAGCTAGGACTAATGAATCCTTGTTGCAATAGATCAACTACTTATTTCTCAATAACATTTTTCTGAATGGCAGAGTGCCTATAAGGTCTGGAGTTGACAAGTGCAGCTCCAGGAATCAGATTAATTTTGTGGTTGTGTGATCGCATAGGAGGCACAGAAGTAGGCTCAACAAAAACTGTTCTCTGCTATTTTAATAACAGTTGAATTTGTTGAGGACTTTCAATGTTCATCTCATTTTCTTCTTCCACGGCCTTCTCATCTGTGCCCTCTTACATATTTACTTTAATGCAGCATAGTTGAATACCATCACCATGATGTAGAAGCTTATCCATCTCTTTCTCTGAAACAGTATGCACCTTCTGCTCATTGTGACCCCCTCTCAGAAAATGGCTTCTCCCATTCAAGCGGAAATCCATTGTTAGATTTTTAAAGTCCCAGTGAATTGTACCCAGGGTTTCCAGCCACTGTATGCCTTGTACCATATTACAATTACCCAGTGGTAGCAGAAGTACATCAGTAGGGAATGTGGTGCCCCTTAATGTCCATTTCAATCCTTTACACATCGAGTTGCACTCCAAACGGTTACCATCAGCTACATCAACCATAACTGGATGAACTGGAATCAATAGCAAGCCCATTCTCTTGGCTAAATGGAGATCTAAGAATTTATGGGTACTCCCTGATTCAATGAGGATATAAATGGCCTTCTTACCCACTCTACCAGTCACTCTCATAGTTCTAAACCCTTTCGAAGAAGAGCCACAGATAGCATGAATAGAAATTAGTGGATTCTCCTCCTCAGCATATTCCTTATTCTGTATCTCTTCATTGTGAATCACTTCCCTCATGCAAGCCCTCAGATATTCCTATGGTACCCAACCATGGATTGATGATAGAAGAAGGAGCAAAGCTAGCAGACCGGGAGAAGTATCAACGATTGGTGGGAAAGTTGATCTATCTCTAACATACTCGACCAGATATTACCTATGCAGTTGGTATAGTCAGTCAATTTATGCACAAACCGCAAGAAGACCATATGGAGGCTGCCTTGAAGATTGTAAGATATCTGAAGGGGACTGTAGGATATGGAGTACTCCTAGAAAAAAGAGGAGATCTGGAGGTTCATGGATACACTGACGCTGATTGGGCAAGCAATCCAGTTGACAGGAATCTACGGGAGGATACTTCACGTTCGTAGGGGGAAACCTGGTCACTTGGAGAAGCAAGAAACAAAAGGTCGTTGCCTTATCTAGTGCGGAAGCAGAGTTCCGAGGACTAAGTATGTGGTTGCGGAGGTTACTTACGGAGATAGGGTTTTCTCCAACACAGAAAAGTTAGTTATTCTGCGACAACAAGGCGGCGATCAGCATTTCAGAAAATCCAGTGCAACATGACAGGACTAAGCATGTGGAAGTAGATCGATATTTTATTGAGGAAAACCTAGAAAAAGGAGTCATAGAATTTCCATTTGTGAGATCAGAGGATCAGCTGGCAGACATCTTAACCAAAGCTGTGAATTCTAAAGTGTTCAAAGAAGTTCTGGGCAAGTTAAGCATCAGAGATGTCTTGGCTCAACTTGACGGGGGTGTCAAACCCTAGAAGACACAATACAAGGAAAGAAATAAATCTATTTTAGGGGAATACCAATCAGTGATCATACCTAGAATAGATTGATCTGTTTTCAAAAATACTTGTATTTCTCTCATATAAAAGGAGACCATTGTATACAATGAAGAACACACAAATATACAGTAATAAGAGAGTTCATAAATATTGGTCTCTGCAATTCACCATGTCTAGCCCTTTATCCCTTATCCCTCTCGGTTACCATCTTCGAGACAATCTACATCCATGGATAATAGAAATAGTTCTGTTATAATATAACGATATAAAAACAATTTACTGGTATGTATTATAATTACATATAGATTAGATGAGATAATTATTGAAATTAGAAAACAAGTAAAATATGTATAATAAGTAGATGAAGTTGGCCAGAGCTACAAATAAAAAACAGAGCATCAGACAATTCGACCCACCCAGTTTAATTACTCCTCAATCTCACTATTTCTACTTTTTCTTCGTAGACCAATTTTCGTCGATGAACGCATCTATTTTGCGCCGAAACTCTTCGCTGCTGAGCCTCTCGATCTCCGCCGCAGCTCACCGATTTCCGCCGCACCTCCGTCTCCGACTCCTCAGCGTCGCCCTAATCTCTCGCCTCAGCTTCTCCGACTGCGTCCTCTCGAACCGCTTTATCTGCCTCCTCGCGCTACATATCGCCGCCGAAACGTCGTCGTTTTCGTCGCATTGCGATTCCACCTCCGCGCGCACTACAATTGCTTCTTCTCCACCGGCGGAGGAAGATCGGCGCGATCCGCCTCCGCCGCAGCAGCGCCGCTGTGCTTGACGTACTCGTCGTAGAAATCGTCGCCGGACGCGGCGGCGGCAGAGGAGTAACAGAGAGAAAATGATGGCGTTGCCGATTAGGAAAACGACGTGGTAGTTGAAGAGGTAGGTAGAGAGTTCGACACCGTAGGCGGCGGAGCGTGGGCGGAAGACCAGGAGATGAGCCCTAGGAGCAGCAGAAGCTAGAAGAAGTGGCGCAATTTAGCGATTGTGTTGAATGTGGCTGAAGAGTTTTAATTGTCAAATTTGATAAAATCGAAAATTTGCGGTTCGATTTCCATATCGTTGGGTGAATTTTGGATGGGTTAATACTCAGGAGGCGGGAGGAAAGGGAAGAGATTTAGAGAGAGAGATGAAAGGGGAAGAAGACATGTAAACATGAGAGATATCATAAGTTGGAGATGGAATGCTCAATTTTCTCTGTCTACAATTTTTTAGCGTGCGATTTGTATTGTATTCCGCCATTTAAATAGACCTCACTGCTGGGGGAGAAATGAGAATCCATGGATGACGTCATGTGTATAAATTTTAAAACATTAGTATTGGGACCCGCTCATCTCATAGCCTATCTCCCGCAGGCTCATCTTAGGCCATCCGCAACGCTGTCTCTTATCCGTCTCTTAACCGTCTCATCTCTTAACTATTCATGGACCGCACTGTACTTTTCACTCCATCTCTTAACTAAGAGACAAAACCTGCAACCCTCCGTCTCTTATCCGTCTTAACCATCTCATCCCTTAACTATTCATTCAATTTCATTTTTTATTTTTATTTCCAACAAATTCAATTAATAAATACACTTCATTAAATAAAATAAAATTTCAACTTAAAATTCTTTAAAAAATTAAAAAAACATAATTAAAAATCTTAAAAAATGAAAAATACATAATTTAATTTCTTCCGCTCACTCTCTCTAAATTCAAAATCTCAAAGTTCGGAGAAGCAAAAGAAAGATCATGTGCGTCTACCGGTTGCCAAATTTTGCCCAAATGTGCTCCATTAGATCATCTTGGAGTTGGGCGTGAGCGGTATAATCAGGTGTCCTTGCCTAAATAGACAACCGATCTTGTATAGACGGATGAACTCCACTGCGAGGCGGACTACTTGCGGTAGAGCTTCCCGGGGTTTCCCAGGGTTTCTGCGAGGCGGACTACTTGAATGGATTAAATTTGGGAGAAGAATAAAAGAGATGATTTGAGATGAAAATTGGAGAGGAAAGATAGATGATTTAAGAAGAATAGATGTGTGTTTGTGTGTGTGAAAGAGGAGTATTTATAGAATAAAAAAAATTTAAAAATGACTGTTAAACGGTCATATGACCGTTATTTATTTTTAAATTTATTTTTATTTTTTTTTATTAAATTCAAAATTAAAAAAATTATTTATTGCGTCAGCGTGACAAAGCCCACTCGCGGGCCGTCACGCGTGGCGCCAGCACGCCACGTCGCGCGGGCGCGTGGCGAGACGGCTCGCCATCCGTCTCGGTGGGACGGGCGTCTCGGCGGGATGGTGACGAGACGGGACGCTGCAATGCGTCCCGCGTCCGTCTCGTCTCGGAGGGACGAGATAAGAGACACCCGTGAGATGCGTTGCGGGTGCTCTTAGAGTCTATCTCTCTGCAATGAGAGCTCATCCCATACCCTATTTCAGAGTTCATCTCATTTTCACATAATTATTATTTTTAATATTTCACTTTTAACTGTTTATATAATTAAAAGACATCGTAATATAAAAAGAGCAAATTTCGTTTAAAAACAAAATAAAACATCCTACATTAAAAAAATAAGATAAAGATAGATAAAACATAAAAACAACGGAAGTTCATATCACCATGGAGAGAAGTAAAATTGAAATTGAGATTGAAAAGGGATGAATGTGAATTGATGGGGAATGAGGTATATATAGTGGATTAAAAAGTTGAATTAAATTATTAAAAAAATAAAAAGGTGATATCGGCTCCATTATCGGCCCGAGCCCCAGTAGTGGAGGCGTGAGCATCGGCTCAACTGATTCAACGGCTCTGAGGCGAAGGCGACAAGGCATGGAGATAGACCCTCTCTCCACAATGGTGATCGTTGAGGGCCTATGTGGTGGCCGATCGCTAAGCCCTTGCGATCGGTCACCGCTGCTAATGCTCTTAGTCCCTCTAACCACCAATACAAAAGTCATATTTTTAAGCTCCCTCCGTCCCACAAGTCCCACAATACAATTCACTCTTATTGTGGGTAAGGGTTTTAAGAAATGTAAAGAATAATGAGTTAGAAAAGTTAGTGGAATATGTGACCCACTTCTTTTATTGGTTTCATAATAAAATATGACTGGAGTGAGTTAGTGGAATGTGTGACTTACTTATCATTTATGGTAAAAATGAAGTGTGACTCTTATTGTGGACGGACCAAAATGACAGAGTGTTACTCTTATTGTGGGACAAAGGGAGTAGTATATTACTTCATTCATTCCCCATTAATTGACACCGGTTGACTTGACACGAGTTTTAAGGAAATATAGTGAAAAGTGAATGGAAAAAGTTAGTGGAATATTAGTCCTACTTCTATATATCAATTTTATAATAAAATGTGAGTGAAATGAGTTAGTAGAATGTAATGTCCATTACTAAAAGTAATAAAAAGTAAGGGTGTCAGTTACTCGGGGATAGATGAAAAGGGAAATTGGTGCCAATTAATGGGAGATGGAGGGAGTAGTTTTATAATGAAATGTGAATGAGATAAAGTTAATGAAATATAGGGTCCATTGCCAAAAATAATAAAAAAAAATAAATGAAAAGTTTATTAGTGAGTGGACAAAAATAACATAATGGAAAGTTTATTGGTTACCGATGGAGTTTTATCAAATACTATAACATCACAAATTTTGACTAAATTTAAATATTTTTTTACAAATTTAAAATAAACTAAAAATTGTACCCTCTTGCTCATATATGTCCCATATTTAACTTGTGTGGATTTGAGAAAATTACTTGATTTTATTAAAGAAAATTAGTGAAAAAAGTTAGTGTAATGTGAGCCCTACTTATATATACTCCATCTGTCCCATTTAAGATGTCTATATTATTAAATGACACGTGATTTTAGGTAGAGTAGTTGAGTATGATAAAATATAGTAATAAATATAATTGAAAAGTGGACATTTTGAGTGAGACAAACTAAAAGGGAAAGGTGGACATCTTAAGTGGGACGGACGAATAATTAATTTTATAATAATTGTGAGTAGAATGAATTAGCTAGTGGAATGTGGGCTTCACGTACTAAAAATAGTAAAAATGATATGAGACATAATTAAGGATCGTCCAAATAAACATGAGATATTTAATGGAGACCGGATTACATTTTTTGTATTATTTTTAACGACTGGTCAATACCATATCCAATCAATGTAGAATAAGTTTTCACCAAAAATATATTATTAAAATCAGAGTAGGAAATAATACACATAGAGTAAAGTTTATAATATTTTAAATCACTTAAAGTTTCATAAAATAATCAAAATTGGGTCAAAGTTCTAATTTTAGAGACCAATATTACTTAAAGTAATTTTAGAGAACAATATTACTTAATGTTTTCCTTTATTCAGAGTAAGAATCCATTTTATTAATTTTACCATCATGAATAGAAAAGATAATCATTATTTTATAACTATTATCTTAGCTTTTAAAAGAAATTTTTAATGTATAATAATTAGTAAAACAAAGATCAAAAGAAAAGTGTAAAAATACTCCCCGTGTCCTTAAAATAGATAAAATTGTAAATAACAAGAATTTCAACATGTAATTAGTAAAGTAATAGATACATGAGATAAAGTACTCCCCCTTACCATTACAAGTGATGCGTATTCCTTTATAAACCGTCCCTCGATAAGTGAAGTGTATTCCTTTATAAACCGTCCCTCTATAAGCGAGTACGAGTAAGCTTCACAGATTCTTCTTCGCCAAATTGAACATCAGGTCCTCCAGTAACTTCAACAGCCACAACTCCAGCCACAAGCCAGGCACACTATCATTTAACCAACAATTTCCTCCCCTCCGATCCATTACTCATCGTCAACAAATAAACAGAGGACGAGAGGCAAGAACCAACTTTGCCCATAGGCTAACAAAGAAGCTCTACATATCGACACCAACTCTCAATATGAACATAGATGCAAGGAGAAGGATAAGCCTTTGTATCTATGGAAATAGTGCGAAGCAACACCAATACGAACAACACCACATCGAAGCAGAGAATAACATTTCTTCCTCACCCAAAACCAACAACAATTCCAGCTACAATGCAACTATCTTTCCAAAGCAACGAACAAGGAAATCAGAGATTCCAAGACATGAGAAAATACACTATGGATCAGCCACACTATCCCACCAGTCCATTGCTATACCCCAAATTGAAAACAAAAGCGAACAATAGGCTAGAAAATGATACAAAATCAACCCATTGATTTAATCGGGCAGAATACAAACAGAATCAACCGATATAATCAGGCAGAATTCAAACCGATTCACAGATCGGAAACAAAACAGATACATCGGATTAAAAAACATGTTATAATTGTGAAATCGAAGCATACAACTCCATACTTCAACATACTAAACCAAACATGAACTTTGAAGCAGAGAGAACCGATTACAATCGGAATTGAGAAAATTGAAGAATTGAAAACTCAATTAAAATAAAAAGATAGAGAAATCACCGACCAATTGGTGAAAACATAACAATTTCAGTGAGAAGAACAAAAAAATGTAGATCAACGAAAAAGGAGAAACCGCCGAAGACAAAAAAGGATAAATGAAGCGAACGCAGGATTGTTGATGATGTGTGTGTGTTTAATTCTTAGGTCCAGAGGATTCGCTAGAGCACAGGGTCTAGGAGATCGTGAACTTTCAGAATGCAGTCGTTGTCACAACAACCTCGCCTCAAAACCTCAACCCTCTACACTATTGGCTAGTATAGGGAAGTTGGGATCGAATCCACGAGGATGGAAGGTTCGGAATGCATTGAGAGAACTTTTGGAGGGTTTGGCTGCTGCCCCGCAACATGAGGGTTGAGTTTTAACTACTAGGCTTGGGAAATGAAATCTAGTCTAATCTGACTACTAGATTGAGAGAATTGAAAGTACGTGAAACATAAATGCATGCATGATTCAAGTCCAAAAACAACTTGAGAATTTTCACCAAATTCATGGGTCAAGTAAATGAGTTTCCTAGAATAACCAAACAAAAAAGGCAATGCGAAAGTAAACGATAAAACAGATTACCTTAAATAGCTACTGACAAAAGCTGCAACTAACAAACTAAAGCAACGCGACTACAACTACCGATCGACTTCATCTTCTCTAACAAGCAAGCACGAAATGAACAGAACAGAACATGAAAACAGAGCATACTTCAGATCGAACAATGAACACTTCAATTAAACTAAGACTATCAGATCTAATTTACTGGACTAAGTAAATAAGCAATAACAGGGTTTTCCATGCAGATCCAAACACACGTACTCCAGATTTGAACAATTACAAAATTCTAAGCTAGATCTACCAGAATCGGCACCAAACAAACCAGATCCACAACTTTTAACATTATTTCAACTCCGATTCAACCTCAATTCAGCAAATCGACTCCAATCAACACCGATCTCAACTCCGATCAACAAGCAATTGCGAAAAGCATCCAAACAATAAATCAGCGCAGTAAACATCAGAGTAAACGAAAAAAAAAACTGAAAACGAAACTATATTAACCATGAACTTCAAACGAGTCACCAACAATCGCCGAATTTCCGGCAAGGAAATCGGCGAGATAAAAGTACGTGCGGAAAAGTAAAATTGTTTCCTTCACTCCTTCTCGGATTGGTGTTACACTTCCAAATGAACAAAACACACCACACTAACTATCCCAGATCTTCCATTGTGCCAAGTGCGTGAGCTAAGTGAGAGAAATTTAGAGTGAGCCGAAATAACCACGGAAATTTTCTAACTAAGTGCTCTCTCTTTCTTTGTAAGCTTTCTGGTATTTATAGGCGTGGCTCAAATCCCTAGGGCAACGGTCTTCTTGATTTGACGATTGTGCCCTTTGCGGATTTTGCTCTTTTTTATCACTTTTCTCTTCTATTTCCTCTGCCCTTGTAATTGTTCTTCGTTCTTGGGTGTGGCAGATTTTTCACGCACCTGGACTTATAAATGCAAGTTAGTACCGTATAAAATACAGAATTTATATATAAAATAGATGCATGAAACGAGTCTTATCAATAAGCCTGGAGTACATCGGTGAGAAGACAGAATCCGGTGAGAAAGACGAACTCTACAGATACTTTGCAGAAGAACTACGACAGATTCTGATGCATTAAATACTAATAGAATAAATGCAATAGGTGATTAAATAAAACGGGTGCATGGATGCATGCACACGTAGATGTTGTGAGAAAGGATCTTATATTCACATGCACGCGTTCATAGAGGATTAGAAGTTTGTTGGATCTAGATGGAAGTTAGTTAGTCGTACTCTTACTATATAAGCTGTTTTCTTAGTTGTAAACTATCAAGTTCTATGAATTAATGCAATTATCTTCTTTATCTACTCTCTCTTCCCTTGCTAGCAACTCCTAGCGTATTGGTGCGATCTCGGTCGCCGTTCCTACCAAGTGGTATCAGTCTTCCCGATCTGGTGCCTGACATGGTGGACACTCGCTCCGGCGATTTCCGCCGACTGGAAGAGATGTTCATGGCCGCCATGGCTGAGTTCTCTACGAAGGTAGCCGATGCTGATCGTCGGCGAGAGGAGCTCGATAGGCTGCGCGAGCAATCGGATGGTACTTGCGATCTCACGTTAAAGGAGCTTCGCGAGGAACTTCTCGCTCTCCTGCTACAATAGAATGAGATGACGTCATGCTTTGTGGCGAATCCGGTGGGGCAGGGGATCGGAGGTGTTGCGCCTCGTCCTCAATGTCCTCAATACTTTGCTACTCGACAATCTAAAGTTGGATTTCCTATTTTCACGGGTGAGGATCTAGCTGGCTGGATACTACGTTGTGATCACTTCTTCACGGTGGATCTAACACCGGAGGATGCCAAAAGTTCGACTGGTGGTGATCAACTTTGAAGGCAGATCTCTGCAATGGTTTCAAAATTGGTCGAAATATCAGGATCGGGCAATGTCTGTGCCTTGGCCATTGTTTCTACAAGCTCTAGAAGGTCGCTTTAGAGATCAACTATTAGGTGATCCAATGACTGAACTACTGGCTTTGAAGCAAACAGGTTCGTTTACTGATTATCATGATAGATTCAAATTGTTGCTTGGTTGTGTGTCACTCTCTGAATCGTATGCTATAAGTCACTTCATTAATGGACTGAAACCGTTTGTGCAAAAGGCTGTGAGAATGTTTATGCCTTAAACACCAGTTCATGCGTATGCTTTAGCTACATTATAGGAATTCTCAAATCTAGTTAAGGAGGGGTTTTCTCAGGGTGCTAGGGGTTTAGTACTACTGACTGTAAGCCTAATAACAACTCAACATCGCTCCTTCCAACTCCTATTATACCTGCTTTCAAAAATAAGAGGTTACTTACTGATAAGGAAATGGCTGATAAAAGAGCAAGATCATTGTGTTATGGTTGTGATGAGAAATTTGAGAGAGGACACTATTGTTTTAGGAAACAATTGTATTTCTTCTGTCTCAGGAAGATTCTTTTCTTCGATCTCAAGACCTCAATCCCAAGGAAATATTTATGTGCTTCCAACTCTTTCATCTCAAACTCCGTAGATAGATTCTCCTTTAGAATCCATATTTCCTTTGCATCGTCTCCTGTGATGATCACATGTCGTCCACATAGATGATCAGACATGTCACCTTGCCGTCCTTCTTCTTAATAAACAATGTGTGGTCAGAGTGGCTCTGTTCATACTCATGCTTGAACATTGCCCGGCAGAATCTCTCAAACCATATCCGGGGAGACTGCTTTAGTCCATACAAAGTCTTCCTCAATCTGCACACCTGTCCGTCTCCGAATTCTCCAAGAAAAGCTGGAAGAGCTTCCATGTAGACTTCCTTATTTTCTTCCAATTCTCCATGTAAAAAGGCGTTAGTGACATCCAGCTGATGTAAAGGCAAATCTCTACATGCAGCTATAGACAACAGTGTTCTAACTGTATTTAGCTTGGCTACCGGAGAGAACGTCTCTGCATAATCCTCTCCATAGACTTGAGTGTATCCCTTAGCCACCAGTCGTGCTTTATACCTCTCGATTGAACCATCTGCTCGTCTTTTAATTGTGAAGACCCATCGACATCCTACTGGCTTCTTTCCCTTTGGTAGAGTACACTTCTCCCATGTTCCATTCTTTATTAAGGCATCTATCTCTTTCTTCATTGCCTCCCTCCAATGTTTGTGTTTCATTGCTTCCTCAAAGGATTGAGGAATCTCATCCTCACAGAGGGCAGCTTCAAAAGCTTTAGCCATTTCTGTGAGATGTCCCTGCACAAGATTGGTCACAGAATATTGGGATTTTCGTCCTTTCCAGTATGTAGAGTATCGCCGAGGAGGAACGCCTCTCATACTCCTTTTTGGTAACACATAACCCCCGTTCGCTTGTTCCTCAATTTTCTCATTCTCTCTGTCACTATTAGTTTCATCCACAGGAGTATCGCCGAGGAGGAACGCCTCTCGTACTCCTTTTTTGGTAACACATAACCATCGTTCGCTTGTTCCTCAATTTCCTTATTCTCCTTGTCACTATTAGTTTCATCCACAGGAGTATTATTTCCAGATTTAGGACTATTTACCTCAGGATCCCTGAACGGGGTAGATAGCCTGGTGTCACCTAACTCCTTATCCTGCACATTGGAACTTTACGGCCCGGCGTTACCGCTAACTATCTCTGGTGGACCGACGTTTAGAACAGGCTGACTTGGACTGGGTAGGTTTCCCTCCCACTGACTGTTGTTATACTCCTCCTGGTTTGGTGTAGGTGTAGGTGTAGGTTCAGGTACGGGTATTGATGTAGGTGTAGGTTCGGGTATTGGTGTGGGTGTGGGTATAGGTAGCTAGCCTAGTGAGTCACTTCCCGGAATTTCTGGTTGACTCCCCCCCTGACCGCTAGGTTGGCTATAGAAGTATTCTCCTTCAACGAAATCGTAGTTCATGGTGGTATACATGGTTCTTGTTTTAGGATCATAGCATCTGTAGCCCTTTTGATTCCGGCCATACCCTAGGAAAACACATTTAACAGCACAAGGGAAAAATTTAGACCGCTCGTGTTTGGGAATATGGACAAAGACGGAGCACCCAAATAAACCCAAGTCATGCGTGTATAATCATCAACAAACAACAAAAAATAGCGAAGACCCGATCCCCCAGTAATAGGTGCAGGACCCCACACATCCGAATGAATTAATGAAACGGGAGTTTTCACTCGAGTATTATATAACTTAAACGAATGTCTATGGCTTTTGGCCAAAAAACATGTTTCACAATTAAAGGTAAAAGAAGAATTCAACTTAGGAAAAAGTAGACGAAAATATCCTATAGATGGGTGCCCTAACCGGCGATGCCAAAGCCAAGCCTGCTTATTAGTCAGTCCGTGAGACAGCAACACAGTACTCTGATGGGCCACCTCATCCACATAGTACAGTCCGTGTCGTTCAGTGCCACGCCCAACTATAGTCCCTGTTTGGGTATCCTTCAACAAACAGAAACGAGGTTGCATCAGTAACTTGCAGTTCAATTCTTTAGTCGCATGACTAACTGACAGTAATTTGTGAGATAGAGACGAAACAAATAAGCAATTCGAGAGTCGAAGGGTTTGGGAGATAGTGATGGTTCCCGCCCCCTGAACAGGTGCCAGATCTCCACTCGCAGTTTGAACGTAGGTTTTGTTTGACTTGGAAATACTTTCGAAATCAGACATATCAAAAGACATTGTGTTAGTTGCACCACAATAAAAAATCCAATTTTTATTCTTTTCCCCTATTTCTGAGATAGATGACATGGCTAAGGCTTCAAAGGAATTTTGACATTTTATTGTAGGATGTATCACAAGATTCTCACAAGGTATCTGGCCTGGAATGTGTTTATGAGGAATTTTGGGGAGGCTGGAGGAGTTATTTTCGAAGTGGGGTACAGAGTGCAATATGTGAAGAGTTTTAAGACTGGAAACAATAAGTCTATGAGGATGGGGTAAAAATTAAAATTTGGCAGAACTTGGAGGGTATAAATGAGAGAACCCCCTTTACCTTCACTCCAAACCCTAGACGGGTCCGCCGCTTTTGCTTCTCCTCCGATCTGCACTCTCGCCGCTGTGACAGTGGTCACGGCCTTCTCCTCCCCGCGTCCGCCATAATTTCCGGTGGTGGTTGGAGTACCGAAGCCACCCGCCGCGTGCTCGGCGTAGGCGGCTTGGTCTCCGACCGCCGCTGCTGCTGATGCCCTCGGTCTGCCGCGACTCGCAGCCCTCTGGAGCCGGGATTTTTCATTTCATCCCACCATTCAGGATACCTACGAATGAGGAAGCAAGTATCTTTTGTATGCTTCTTTCCTCCGCAATGGCTACAAAATAATTTTCTTTTAACTTCGTCGCCTTTGCGGTGACTGGCTGGATACCTGGACGGCGCCGGTGGTGGCGGTGGAGGCTGATTGGCCCTGTTCAGTCGAATACGATCAGTCCCGCTCCAATTCCGGAGCCTGGTTGTTCGGTAGGTTTCAATATTCACGCGTTGTCGGCATTGTGCCTCACCATCGCGTATGCCTCTCGATGAGTCGGTAATGGCTCTTTGTTGATGATCTCCTTCTTGATTGATCCATACCGTTCATCGAGTGCGGTAAGAAACTGATATACCCTCATCCTCTGGGTCTGTTGATTGTCTTTCTCGATTGACAGACTCTGGCTGGGTTGAGGGGTTTTTCGGGCTCTGCCCCGATGAAAATTCCTTAAATTTCAGGAATTCGGCAAACTGTGCCGCGAAATCTGGTGGAAAATTGGTTTGGTTTGAAGTGTTTGTGTTTTGTGAATCTGTGTTTGAACTCTCGGTGGTTTCTGACATTTTGTTTGCTCACAGGGTTAAGGACAGAAGGTTGGGAAAGGTAGCCTTGGGACATTGATGAATCTCTCTAAGTCCCCACCTTAATAACCTGCTCTGATACCATCTTGAAGATGGTAACCGAGAGGGATAAGGGATAAAGGGCTAGACATGGTGAATTGCAGAGAACAATATTTATGAACTCTTTTATTTCTGTATATTTGTGTGTTCTTCATTGTATAGAATGGTCTTCTTTTATAGGAGAGAAATACAAGTATATTTGGAAACAGATCAATCTATTCTAGGTATGATCACTAATTGGTATTCCCCTAAAATAAATTATTTCTTTCCTTGTATTGTGTCTTCTAGGGTTTGACAGATTGCACGCTTGAATTATATCAACAGCCATTAATCATTTAATCTTATTTTCTTATCGTGTCATTTTTATTACTCCTTCCGTCGATCCCACAGAGTAGCTAGTGTATCAAGTGTGTGAGTAGTGAACAGGGGATTGGCTGCAGCCACGCTTTAACTTGAGAGTTTTTAAATACTGATTTTTACTCTAGACAGAATTTAAGTCACTAACTTGATCAAGGAAATTTTAACTACTGGATCAAGTGAATTTCAGACTGGAATGAAAATTAACTACGTGAAACAGTAAACACCATGATGAAAACGAAAACAGTTTTGATTAAAACTAAAACTCAAAACAGTACAGCGTGAAATTTAAACTAAGCTAACACTTCGAAAATACGAAAGCAAGTAAAACCGGGGAGATCCTCGGCGGGAAACTTAAGAATACGCCGACAGATATCAAGTATTCTGCAGCGCTCCTTCGATCGCCCTTTCTAACTAAGCGTTACTTTATCTAAGCTATCTAGAGAAGTGAACTAGACTAGAGAGCTAAACTAAACTAAACTAAAGACAGAAAGTAAAGGATCAGATCTCCTTTGCGTGGTGGCACATCCTCTATTTATAGGCTTGGCTTGACTTCTAGCTGGATAACGATCTTGGCAGGGAATATTCGCTCATGCTGAGAGTGAGCGACCCATTGATTGCTACGTGTTTTCCTTCTAGAATGACGACGCTTTTCTATTACAGATTCGTGACTCAGCTCCGTCCTTGCGTCTCATATATCAGCACGTGTCCCCTTCTAGAACGCTGTCCTTGATAACAGAATGCTGCACACCATCTAGCTCATAGCCTCATGTGTCCTTCTTCTGGAAGCCAGCGGCCCCCTCCTTGATGCTTGATTACTCCCCTTGATCAACTCCTCTGCTTTCTGGCCTTTTTCGCCTATTGTACTTGCTTGATCAGTCTGGCCTTGTTGCCTTGGTCAAGTGGCATTTCTGCACATTTAACACTTGTTTTGCTCAATAAAACTGATCAAGTAGCATATATTTTACCCCAAACCGATGCTTGAAATGAACCTTATCAACCAATAATTAACAACTCTTGGATTGGGACCAAAAGGGGTGTCACCACCCAATATTTACCCTTTATATGTATAAACAAAGACCAATATTCGGCACGATTTTAGCTTTATGGGCCCATCTCATATTAACTTTTTTCATAGTCATGATGATTATCGGAAGTGGCAAGATATTAGTCTTGATCAATTTCATTCTTAACAAACTACCAATTTACTAGTATTTGGAATGTTGCCCTACTCTTCAAATAGAGGTGTAAAATCGGAGACGACCATAAACCTTTTTTGGATAGAAATAATTAGATCTAAGACCATCTCCTCCGACCATTTCAAATCCATTTTAATATAAATGTCACATTAAACGGTGTTTTACTCTAACCATTTACTATAAACTCAAACAAAAAATAATATTCTCCACTCACTTACTTTTTATACTTCTCAATCATAACAATGTATTTTATCTAAATTACACACTAACCCTATAGCCATTTGTCAATAACTTTCATAAATTAAATTATATTGTATTATATTAAATAATAATACTTATTAATTAATATGACTATATATAAAATTTATTATTTATGTACATAATTAAAAAACGTGTAGTTTTAATGTTAATCTTTCTGTGATTTTTTTATGTATTTGGCTTATTAATATAAGTTTTTAGTTTATTGTACCTTTTTAATTATATTATAGTTAGGTCACGTATCTTTTTATCCATCTTTTTATTTTGATTAGGTTGAGTATTTTTTTCATTTGTATATTCATAATTATATTTTAGATCTTTAGTCTTTGCTTTTGTACTTAATTTTTGTAAAAAAACATATATATATATAGGGGAACATTAATCTCCTATTGCTCCCTTAGATTTAAGTTTCTTCCTAATCTTAAGCGTTAGATCAGATAGATGGAGGGACCGGATGAAATCCCGAATTCTGATCCCGTGTTGCATTATAGGGGGTGTTCTGTGCATTATAAGGGTAATCTAGTAAATCAACAAAATTGAAAACCGCCCAAAACGGAAGGAGCGAAAATTAAGCAGGATTCTGCTACAACCTTCCATCTACTCACTCTCGCTCTCTCTCTCTCTCTCACTCCAAACGTCTCACCCTCCAAATCGTCTCCCCAAATTCAACCCACTCCCCAAAACCCTAGCCGCCACGGAAAGCAACCGGATACCTGCAGAAAGTGTTCGAATTTGGTCTGTTTCAGTGTCCACACCTCACTCCCATAGTGAGCGACGATATTGTTGAAGGCGACGACAAGGTGGGTTGGAAAATGTTATTTTTTTGGTGTAGCAACTGTTAAACGTCGATAATCACCGCCTACTCGTCGATTCACGATTTTTTCCCCAAAAAAGTCACTCTTTTCAAACTCGCCTTGGTCGGGTTTTTCTGTAATCACAATTGAGATGTCGTTTTGGTTAGGGTTTTGTCTAATATGGAGTGTGTAATTAATTAATGGTTTACAATTGTGTATTGGGCGAGTATTTAGTTGAAATGTTATCGGGTTTTGATTTTTGGTTTTGGAGTGGCAGGTAGCAGGTAAGCAGTTCTTGGAGTAGTTGTACATGAAGTAGTCTTCCTTTGTGCATTCGTCGACGGTTTTTGTAAATGGATGGATGGGTGAATGCAATATTCCTCTGCGCATTATTTGATTGAATCTGTACATTATTTATATAGTAGTTGACATTATTCATCATATATTAGGCATTATTTGTATGTTTTTTTACATGGGTGATTGGGTGTATGCAATATTCCTGTGCGTATTATTTGATTGAATCTGTAGATTGTTTATCTAGTACTATACATTATTTATCAATTATTAGACATTATTTGACTGCTTTGTGAGGGACGTGGGTGATTGGGTGAATGCAATATTCCTCTGTGCATTTTTTGATTGAATCTGTACATTGTGTACCTAGTAGTTTACATTATTTATCAAGTAATATGCATTATGTGACTGCTTGTGTACATAGGTGAATGGTGAAAGACATATTCCTTTGTGCATTATTTGATTGCTTCTGTACACTAGTTATCAAGTATTATACATTATTTATCAAGTATAAGGCATTATGTGACTGTTGTGTACATGAGTGAATGGGTGAAAACCAGAACTCCCGAATATGCTTGTACAATATTCCTTAGTGCATTATTTGATTGAATCTGTACATTATTAAACTAGTAATATATATTATGTATCAAATATTATGCATTATTTGACTGCTGTGCACATAGGTGAATGGGTGAAAGTCATATTTCTTTGTGCATTATTTCATAGCTTCTGTACACTATTTATCAAGTATTATACATTATTTACCAAGTATTATACATTAATGGAATGCTTGTGTACATGGGTGAATGGTGCATTATTTAATGAAAATGCGACACAATATTGATAGCTTCCCATTTAAATATGTTCTGATGTTTTATGTTGGACAGCAGCGAAGCAGCTGAGATTCAGGAACAATGAAGTGGAAAAAATCCCAGATAAATACTGTGAAAGCAGATGGATGAAGATGAATCTGTACATTATTAAACTAGTAGTATACATTATGTATCAAATATTATGCATTATTTGACTGTTGTGTTGTCACGACCACACTTCCTAAGGATAGGAAGCACGGGAAATCGTGACCCGTGGGGGAAATAAGAAGCGGGGAAGAAGGGGGGAAAAACAATTCAAGGCAATGCATCTTAACAATCAACGATGAAATTCCATTTAAATTGAACAACGTTTCAAAACCCAAGTAACATAATGAAGGATAACAGAGTTCGACAATAAAGAAAATAACAGAGTTTTAAGGACTTGAATAGCGGAAGCAATTTGAGAGTTTAACTACTACTATGTATGAAGACATAATAGTAACCGGACCAGTTCTTGAATCATCACTCAACATCCTCCGCCTCCCGACCTCGCTCAACCTGCACATAGAGAAAACATATGCAGGGGCTGAGTACTTGATGCACCCAGTGAACTCATGCCCGAAATACATTCATCATTAAGATATGTCAAGCCATCATCGAGTGAATCCCGGGTTTTTCTTTCAAAGGCTGAGAAACACTAAAGTTCATTTCTTTAAAAAGTGTTCGCGCGGACTAACTTCATCCTCCATCATATACTATATCTGAACCATCATGTGAAATGAGACTGGGGCCACAATCTCGATCACTGGACCGGCCGACCTAGGGAACGGCTCACGATCCCTATCAGTGCACTAGTCCGAGTAGGGACTCACTCTCTAGTCAGACCCGAATTCGTTAACTATCAAAGTCTAGTAGGATATTATCCTAGTAGACAATCAGATGGGCAATTCAAAACATAAAACGACATGACATACTATTTTAAACCACCCTTATTTCACCATAAACATATCATTTCAAAATAACAGAATTTAAGTAATAAAGCCCACCTCAAACCCTTCGGATTTCCGTAAAAACTTCTTCGTTCCGACTGTTAACGCGCGTGCGAACCACCTTTTCGGAAAACACATAACATTCATATCAAAATGCGGAAACGATGAAAATTAGAATGCATGCACTCTAATTAAATTCCTTAAATCTTCTTTCTCGGTTTCCGTGCTTTTTTTAGTTATTCGGCGGCCGCCCAAGCCGTCGCGTGCGACGCCGGTCGGCCGCTTATGCTCGTTCTTTTCTTCGTTGGCCCCTCGTATTTTCCATAACGTCGGAAATAATTTCTAAAAATTTTAAGCGCATACTTTAATTATCGCAATTATTTATCTTTGAAAACACATTATTTCATGCTTAGGGTAACATTATTCATCCTTCAAAAAAAACCCTCCGGGTATTAACTAAATAATTTCCCCCGATTTACTTTTAATTTCCGGCCCAAAAGATTAAGCTTAGCCCACCTTATACCTCAAAAACTTAATTAGGAAGCCCCAACAATTATTTAGAGTTCCAATTAATTATTAAAAGGCCCAATTCAAAAAAAAACAAAAGAGGCCCAAATAAGAAACTAATTACATGGCCCACTTTTACTCTATCTTCTTCCTCCCACATACTCTCTCTCTCCCTCCTTTCTCTCTCCCCGACTCTCTTTTTCTCTCGGCCATCCGATCGTCACCACTGCCGTCGCCGTCGTTCTCCCTCCGGCTCGCCACCGTCGTTGCTGGAGCCGCCTGCCGCTGCAGCTGGAGTCGCCGGGGTTGCTGTGCCATCGCGGAGTTGCTGTCCGTCGGAGCTGCTGCGGTTGGCGACGCGCCACTGCCGCGGCAATGCTGCTGCTTCGCCAGGACACTGCGACAACGAGGACGGGAGGAGCTACTGCCGTCGCTCACCGAGAACCGTCGCCTGCCCCGGATTGTCGAGCACGGCTGTCCGCCGCTGCCCATCGCCGGCGGCGGTTCTTTCTCCACCGAAACCACTCCGAAACGTCACGCAACACACGTTATGTTTATAAAGTTACGCTCTTTCTTAGTTTCGGTTACACGCGGCGATCGTTTGGTTGATTCTTAGTTGGTTTCTACTTGAAATGGTTATGGAAAAAAAAACAAGGCTATATGCATCATGCAAGGCTATAATAAACTCATGCTTTGAGAAAGAAATGGATTATACCTCCAAGATGGTTGAAAATGGTGGAGAAAAATACACAAGATGGTGGCTCAAAGCTTCCTCCTTCTCCTCGGCACTCTCTCGTCTCTTCTCCCTTTCTCTTTTTTTTTTTGCTAAGTGAAAGGTGAGGGGAGTTAGAGGGGAGGTTATGGAAGGATAGTGGTGACTCTTGGGATGGTGGAGTAATGGTGGAAGATGGAAGGTTTAGGAAGTGGAGAGTCTCCTCCAAGGTGTTGTCCCAAATATAATATCCCTTCGACCATTTCTCGATTTACGTGCATCGTTATCCATAGATAGAAAATATATTCCTTTCCACGTACTTCATTCGTCTTGCTAAAAATAGCAATTTCGTCGTCATTCTTTCCACGAGACCTCCAACATGTCTCCCAACGTTCACCAATTAAACAATTAAACACTTTCCTTTTCACATTTAACACATAAACCATAACTTTTTCCCATATCACATTTATCGAGAAGCACAACATCTCGGAATAACTTTATCAATTATTTCGTTACATAACATTAATTTCTTACTTAAGGTACGGGTGTTACATTCTACCCACCTTAACAGAAATTTCGTCCCGAAATTTACTCATTTCCAACGAAAAGCTCCGGGTATTTCTCTTTCATTTTATCCTCGAGTTCCCATGTAGCCTCCTCGTGGCAATGGTATTTCCAGAGTACTTTCACGGACACGATTGACTTATTCCTCAACTCCTGCACTTTCCTGTCCAGAATAACTTTGGGCTTTTCCTCATAACTCAAGTCGGAATTCAAAATCATTTCCTCTTGATGCACCACGTGTTTGGGATCGAACATATACTTTCGTAATTGTGACATATGGAAAACGTTATGCACAATCCCAAAACTTGGTGGTAGTGCCAACCTATACGCTACGGGTCCCACCTTCTCAAGGATTTCATAAGGCCCTACGTATCGTAGCTTCAACTTCCCCTTTACACCAAACCTCGTTATCCCCTTCGACGGAGATACTTTCAAAAACACCTTATCTCTCGCGTTGAACTGTAAATCTGTACGCCGGACATCAGCATACGACTTCTGTCGGTCTTGTGCTTCTTTTATCCTTTGTCGGATTTGTCACACAATCTCAATCATCTCCTCGACCGAATCTGGCCCGAGTATTCTTCTTTCACCAACCTCATCCCAGTAGAGTGGTGATCTACACTTCCTCCCATACAATGCTTCATATGGGGCCATATTTATTGTCGCCTGGAAACTGTTGTTGTAGGCAAACTCGATCAGAGGTAGTACATCTTCCCAATTTTCTCCTATGTCAAGAACCACGGCCCTCAACATGTCCTCGAGAGTTTGAATCATTCTCTCGGACTGTCCATCGGTTTGTGGATGGGAAGCAGTACTAAAATTCAGTCGTGTACCAAGCTCTCGTTGCAGACTTATCCAAAACCTTGAAGTAAACCTTGTATCTCTGTCTGACGTGATTGTTACTGGCACCCCATGTAGCCGAATGATTTCTTTCACATAAATCCGAGCTAGCTTGTCGGATCCATGCTTTATAGGGATGGGTATAAAATGTGCACTCTTGGTGAGGCGGTCTATGATTACCCAAATGGCCGTATTCCCTTACCGGGTCTTTGGCAAACCCGTCACAAAATCCATAGCGATATGTTCCCATTTCCACTCCGGGATTTCCAACGGTTGCAGCTTCCCATAGGGTCGTTGATGTAAAGCTTTTACTTGTTGACACGCCAAACATCTTTCCACAAACGAAGCTATGTCCCTCTTCATTCCATCCCACCAGAATGATCCCTTCAAGTCCTGGTACATCTTCGTACTTCCAGGATGAGCGGTGTATGGAGTCTCGTGTGCCTCGGTCAGAATTTCATTTCGGAGTCCTTCGTCACTTGGCACACACAGTCTCCCCTCGTAGGTGAGAGCATTATCAGCTTCTTCTCTAAACTTTTCTTGTTCGCCCTTTCTCATCTTCAGTCAAACTTTCTCCAGATTTTCATCATTTCGCTGCCCTTCTATTATCCTTGTCCGTAGATCGGATGCAATTACCAAGGTGGAAATCTTTCCCTTCACAGTCTCTGGGGCTCTCACTACCTCCAGTCGCATCCTGCTAAATTCACGAATCAATTCCGCTTCCTTAGTGAGAAAAGTAGCCAACTGCGGTTGGGCTTTCCGGCTCAAAGCATCTGCCACTACATTTGCTTTGCCCGGATGATAGTTAATGCCACAGTCATAATCCTTGACTAGCTCGAGCCATCTGCGTTGCCTCATGTTCAAATCTTTCTGTTCAAAGAAGTATTTCAAACTCTTGTGGTCGGTAAAAATCTCACACCGAACTCTATAGAGATGGTGCCTCCAAATCTTCAATGCGTGCACAACAGCCGCTAGTTCTAAGTCATGAGTAGGGTAGTTCAACTCGTGTGGCCTCAACTTCCGCGAAGCATAGGCAATCACCTTACCATTCTGCATCAAAACACACCCCAGTCCAACCTTCGACGCATCGGTGTAAACCACATAGTCTACTCCCGGTTCCGGCACGGCTAGAATAGGTGCGGTGGTCAACTTCTCCTTCAACAACTGGAAACTAGCTTCACATTCCGGTGTCCAATTAACCTTGGTCCCCTTCTTCAGTTGTTGAGACATTGGCCTGGCGATTTTCAAAAATCCTTCAATAAATCTTCGGTAGTATCCTGCCAGTCCAAGGAAACTCCGAATCTTGTTTGGGGTCTTTGGCGCCTTCCACTGTTGTACGGCCTCCACTTTTGCGGGGTCAACTCGAATCCCTTCGGCCGTCACAATATGCCCAAGAAAATTCACTTCCTTTAGCCAGAATTCACACTTACTAAACTTGGCGTACAACTTTTCCGTTCTGAGTGTTTCCAACGTGATCCTTAGGTGCTCCTCATGTTCTTTTTCATTCTTCGAGTAAACCAGTACATCATCTATGAATACCAGAACGAACTTGTCCAAGTATGGATGAAATACTCGATTCATTAAGTCCATAAATACCGCCGTTGCATTTGTCAGTCCAAACGGCATTACTACAAACTCATAATGCCCATACCTCGTTCGGAATGCCGTCTTGGGTATGTCCTCCCTTCGTACCCTCAACTGGTGATATCCCGACCTTAAATCCATTTTCGAGAATACTCCTGCTCCCCTGAGGATACTTGTTCTTGAGAGTTAACTTGTTCAATTCCCGGTAGTCTATGCACATCCTCAGTGTCCCGTCTTTCTTCTTCACAAACAGCACCGGTGCTCCCCACGACGATACACTCGGTCGGATAAAACCCAAGTCTAGTAATTCTTGTAGCTGGATTTTGAGTTCTTCCAACTCCTTCGGCGCCATCCTATGGGGTGCTTTCGACACTGGTGCGGCTCCTGGTTCCAGATCGATAGTAAACTCCAACTGTCGGTCAGGCGGAGGGCCTGGCAAAGCATCGGGAAATACATCGGGAAACTCACGTACCACTGCCACATCTTCAACTTTCCTCTCTTTCTTGTCATGTCCCTGTAGATAAACAAGATAGGCCGGACGCCCCTTTCTAATCATCGTAGTTGCTTGAAGTACCGATATCACACAAGTTCGCTGATTCATCGAAATTCCGTGGAAGGTAGAGGGCTCCTTCCCCGGGGTTTGTAACAAAATTTGCCTCTCTTGGCGTCGGATAGTGGCATAGTTTTCAGCTAGCCAGTCCATCCCCAGAATAATGTCGATGTTATCCATTGGCATAACATGCAAATTGTGAGCCGTTAAGCTAAGTTCTCCCACCATGAGTTCTATGTTCGAGCAAGATTGTGAAAGGTCTATAAGGCCTCCTACCGGTGAGTTCACGTTCATCTTATGTTCAAGTTCAACAACAGGCAGTTTTAAAGCAGTCACGCAGGAGTGCGATATAAAGGAGTGCGACGCACCCGTATCAAACAGAACAGCAACAGGCATGTCAAGTAATGTTCCCATACCTGCCAGATTATCTTGTCTTGGCTCTCCCTGTGGGGCTTTTGCTTGATTTCGCCCCAAGGCATAGGCCCTAGCTTGAGTCGGGTATGGTTGGCGACGCTGCTGCTGCTGCTGGGGTGGTGTAGGATTCCCTCGAGGTCCGTTCGGCGTTCCCCCACCTCCAGTATTGTTGTTGCTCGGGCACTCTTTGGCGATGTGTCCAACCCCACCACACTTGTAGCACACGTTGGTCCCGACTCTGCATTCTCCCATGTGGTTCCTCTGACATTTGGCACAAAGAGGTGCTCTCTGGCGGAAATCTCCACCTTGGAATGGAGCAGCTTGCTTTCCTTTTCCCTGGGAAGAGTTTGGGGTACTCTGGAACCTCTTGTTGTCAAAGGGTGCGCGGTTCCCGTCCCATTTCCTCTTGTCCCGGAAATTTTGCTGTGGGGTCGGCGGTGTCGGAGTAGTGGGTGTAACTGTCTTTTCCCGTGGCATCGCTTCCTCCACATCCAGTGCACGGGACAATGACTCGACATACGAGAGTCTGCCACGGCATGCCAAAGCCATCCTGATTTCGTGCCTCAGACCGGCACAAAACTTCTCCGCCATCTTCTCGTCTGTGTTTACCTGCTCGGGTGCATATCGAGACATGTCACATAGGGCACGGTCATATTCTGTCACAGTCATCCGCCCCTGTTTCAGATTGTAGAACTCGGCCTCCTTAGCCTTGCGGTAACTCCTCGGAATGTACTTGTCATACAGTTCCTCCTTAAAATCTTCCCACTTCAGGGTGTCTAACTGTTCCTGCGTCATTGTCCGCTGCTTAGTCTCCCACCAAAACTCTGCGGACCCGGTGAGCTGGTAAGTCACGCACGATAGACGCTCCTGGTCGGTACATCTTAAGAACTTAAAGATGCGTTCTATGGCCCGAATCCAGGTCTCGGCCTTGGTTGGATCTCCCATTCCGTCAAACACGGGAGGACTTTCCTTTCGGAACTCCTTCTCGATGTTCTGTTCTGGCTGTGGCGGTGGTGGAGGTGGTGGTGGTTGTCCTTCAGGACCCACACTGCTTTGGGTCTCGTTGCTTGCCTCATTCTCGTGGTGAACGGCTGCACGTCGGAGAGGCATTCTGTTCAACATATGCGTTAGTACGAAAGTCCAATTTTTACCATCACCACACCAGACCACACAACTTTTCCAAAGGCTATAACACCAACTTTCCCAAACGAACACAACAAAGTAAAACGAACACAACGATAAAACAACGGGAAACTTTATTAACTTTAAACCAACAAGTGCGTGTTTCCACAAGGTCTTTGAAACAAGGAAAGAAAACAACGTCAAAAGAAACTATTACATCGTTCGTCAAAACAAAAGGTTCAAAGGCTAACAAACAGCAAAAGAAATATTACTCCTCTGGAGCTCTCTCGTAATTCGCCCCTTCCTCGCTGTCAACCTCAACCTTTCTCGCAAGGGGCTCTTCTTCGGGGTCTTCCTCATCCTCCATGGGATCCTCCTCGTCCTCAAGGGGTTCTTCCTCATCTTCAAGAGGATCTTCCTCCTCTTCCTCATCACTCTCCCGCACATATGTAGCGACGTCGATATGCTTATCGACCATAAGAACTTCCGTCGCGGGAGGTGCGGAGGTGCGCATCCCATGCCTTCTCCTCTTAGGGCAGTTTGGTTGGGGCGTCTCACTCTCGTGCCGACCCCCGCTGTAGGGGCTGCGACTCGATGAGGGCGCCTCCTTCCTAGGAGGAGCATAGGGGGGTGGTCCACCACGAGCATCAACCAGTGCTTCCAAGAGAACCTTCACAAAACCATGCATGTCCCCTAGCATGCTGTAGTCGGGAAGCTTATGCCAGACGTATGACCGTGAAGCTTCGTCGGCCCACCTATTCCAAGGTGCCGGTAGTCCATCAATCAATCTCTTGATTCCCTCATAGTGCCTCACTCCACAGCCATGAGCATCCCGCCATAATGTCAAGTAATCGGCGACATAAGATATCAAAGGGGCCATCTCGTCCCTCTCGAACCCGCGATACATTTCCACCGCCCGCAATCCATTCTTGACGTACCTTCCCCTTAACGGTGCGTGGATCATGATCGCCATCTACATAAAAGTGAGTCCCCTTAGCAACCAGTCGTAGAAAAAAGTAAAGCAAGGTAGAGAAAGATAAAACGTGTAAAGAACGTCATACGTACTACCATGCATATACCTGTCGATTTCCATAAGGAAAAGTCGTAACAATTCTTCTTGTTAAGTTATCATCTAGGGATAGATGTTTCATATTTTTTTATAAACGTGGTACTCTTGCAACTTCGTCTATCCTTCAATCTATCACAATCGCGTTTCACAAGGTTATCCTTGCCTCGTCACCTCATCATTCTTTGGAAATCGCGCCCTTCTGCGCCCCATTCGCTCTTTCACATCGAACTTGCTTCATTTCAAACTTTTACCTTCTTTCGTGTTGAGCGCAGTGAGACAGAGTGTTGAGCTTTAAACGGATACTCTTTTAGTCTAGCGAAACGAGTCTAGACTAGATTGAATAAATGACTCTCGGTCCAGAGCGAAAGGAAAAATTGCTCTGATACCATTTTGTCACGACCGCACTTCCTAAGGGTAGGAAGCACGGGAAATCGTGACCCGTGGGGGAAATAAGAAGCGGGGAAGAAGGGGGGAAAAACAATTCAAGGCAATGCATCTTAACAATCAACAATGAAATTCCATTTAAATTGAACAATGTTTCAAAACCCAAGTTACATAATGAAGGATAACAAAGTTCGACAATAAAGAAAATAACAGAGTTCTAAGGACTTGAATAGCGGAAACAATTTGAGAGTTTAGCTACTACTATGTATGAAGACATAATAGTAACCGGACCAGTTCTTGAATCATCACTCAACATCCTCCGCCTCCCGACCTCGCTCAACCTGCACATAGAGAAAACATATCAGGGGCTAAGTACTTGATGCACCCAGTGAACTCATGCCCGAAATACATTCATCATTAAGATATGTCAAGCCATCATCAAGTGAATCCCAGGTTTTTCTTTCAAAGGCCGAGAAACACTAAAGTTCATTTCTTTAAAAAGTGTCCGCATGGACTAACATCATCCTCCATCATATACTATATCTGAACCATCATATGAAACGAGACTGTGGCCACAATCTCGATCACTGGACCGGCCGACCTAGGGGACGGCTCACGATCCCTATCAGTGCACTAGTCCGAGTAGGGACTCACTCTCTAGTCAGACCCGAATTCGTTAACTATCAAAGTCTAGTAGGATATTATCCCAGTAGACAATCAGATGGGCAATTCAAAACATAAAAACGACATGACATACTATTTTAAACCACACCTTATTTCACCATAAACATATCATTTCAAAATAACAGAATTTAAGTAATAAAGCCCACCTCAAACCCTTCGGATTTCCGTAAAAACTTCTTCGTTCTGACTGTTAACGCGCGTGCGAACCACCTTTTCGGAAAACACATAACATTCATATCAAAACTCGGAAATGACGAAAATTAGAATGCATGCACTCTAATTAAATTCCTTAAATCTTCTTTCTCGGTTTCCGTGCTTTTTTTGGTTATTCGGCGGCCGCCCAAGGCGTCGCGTGCGACGCCGGTCGGCCGCTTATGCTCGTTCTTTTCTTCGTTGGCCCCTCGTATTTTCCATAATGTCAAAAATAATTTCTAAAAATTTTAAGCGCATACTTTAATTATCGCAATTATTTATCTTTGAAAACACATTATTTCATGCTTAGGGTAACATTATTCATCCTTCAAAAAAAACTTAATTTGGGAATTAACTAAATAATTTCCCCCGATTTACTTTTAATTTCCGGCCCAAAAGATTAAGCTTAGCCCACCTTATTCCTCAAAAACTTAATTAGGAAGCCCCAACAATTATTTAGAGTTCCAATTAATTATTAAAAGGCCAAATTCACAAAAAAAAGGCCCAAATAAGAAACTAATTACATGGCCCACTTTTACTCTATCTTCTTCCTCCCACATACTCTCTCTCTCCCTCCTTTCTCTCTTCCCGACTCTCTTTTTCTCTCGGCCATCCGACCGTCACCACTGCCGTCGCCGTCGTTCTCCCTCCGGCTCGCCACCGTCGTTGCTGGAGCCGCCTGCCACCGCAGCTGGAGTCGCCGGGGTTGATGTGCCGTCACGGAGTTGCTGTCCGTCGGAGCTGCTGCGGTTGGCGACGCGCCACTGCCGCGGCGCCGCTGCTGTGGCGCCGCTGCTGCTTCGCCAGGACGCTGCGACAACGAGGACGGGAGGAGCTACTTCCGTCGCTCACCGAAAACCGTCGCCTGCCCCGGATTGTCGAGCACGGCTGTCCGCCGCTGCCCATCGCCGGCGGCGGTTCTTTCTCCACCGAAACCACTCCGAAACGTCACGCAACACACGTTATGTTTATAAAGTTACGTTCTTTCTTAGTTTCGGTTACACGCGGCGATCGTTTGGTTGATTCTTAGTTGGTTTCTACTTGAAATGGTTATGTAAAAAAAAACAAGGCTATATGCATCATGCAAGGCTATAATAAACTCATACTTTGAGAAAGAAATGGATTATACCTCCAAGATGGTTGAAAATGGTGGAGAAAAATACACAAGATGGTGGCTCAAAGCTTCCTCCTTCTCCTCGGCACTCTCTCGTCTCTTCTCCCTTTCTCTTTTTTTTTTTTGCTAAGTGAAAGGTGAGGGGAGTTAGAGGGGAGGTTATGGAAGGATAGTGGTGACTCTTGGGATGGTGGAGTAATGGTGGAAGATGGAAGGTTTAGGAAGTGGAGAGTCTCCTCCAAGGTGAAAAGGCCGTCGACCATGAAGAAGAAAGAAAGAAAAAGAAAAAGGAAAGAAAATTTTGGGCTTGGTCCAATAAAATTAAAAACCATACTTGGGCTCCACTAACTCATTTTAATTGGGCTCAAACAAATAAATAAGTTACAAGCCCAAGTTAGTAAAATACTACTACTTGATGGATTAAAAGAGTGATTAGGATCCAAATTATTTTGTAGTTAATTGGACTCTAATTTATTTTGAAAAAGTCCAAAATAAATTCATACTTTATATTTTTCGCATTTTCCTTCGTTAATTAAAATTTACGGGTCCTTATTTAATTTTGTTATCTCGTTCTTCACAACCAAAAATTAAAGTACGTTTAACGGCATCATTTATATTTGGTGTTGTCCCAAATATAATATCCCTTCGACCATTCCTCAATTTACGTGCATCATTATCCAGAGATAGAAAATATATTCCTTTCCACGTACTTCATTCGTCTTGCTAAAAATAGCAATTTCGTCGTCATTCTTTCCACGAGACCTCCAACATGTCTCCCATATCACATTTATCGAGAAGCACAGCATCTCGGAATAACTTTATCAATTATTTCGTTACATAACATTAATTTCTTACTTAAGGTACGGGTGTTACATGTGTACATATGTGAATGGGTGAAAGTCATATTTCTTTGTGCATTACTTCATTGCTTCTGTACACTATTTATCAAGTATTATACATTATTCACCAAGTATTATGCATTAATTGACTACTTGTGTACATGGGTACAACCACCACTGTATACAATCACCAAAAAAACGTCTCAGCCAACATTTACATTACATATCTTAAATGGTCCATTACAGAAACTAAAATAATCATTATAGAGTAATATATGTACATTAGGTGTATCAGTAAAAACTACTTCCTACCCGAGATGATATCTAAACCCTAGATGAATGACTGAAACACGTGGACTTTGGCTGCGGTTTTGTATCTTAATACATACTACACCCTAGCCCCAAGTATTGCTAAACCCTTGGGGAATACATGAAACGTGCTCAGCAAACATTTACATTACAGATCATAAATCGTCCATTACTGAAAATTAAAAAGCCATTACAGAGAAATATATGTACATTATGTGTATCGGTAAAAACTACTCCCTAGCCGAGATGATATCTGAACCCTAGATGAATGAGTGAAACTCGTGCATTCAATTGGTCATCCTCGTTCGACTTCTTCTTGCCTTCCCTATTGTATACAACATAATACCAGGTTGTAACATCGTCCGCCTTCCTCATCCCTTTTGCGCGTATCAAAACCAACGGCGCGGGCATATATATACATCATAAAAAAGCGAAAGCGAAATCTAGGGATTGGAATGTCTGACCGATGACAGATTTCAAATCAGGAGAACATTAAGGTACAACCACCACTGTATAAAATCAAAATATAAACGACTCAGCAAACATATACATTACAGATCACAACTCGTCGTTTACTGAAACTAAAACAACCATTATTGAGTTTTATATGTACATTATGTAAATCAGTTAAAATTACTCCCTAGCCGAGATGATATCTAAACCTCGTTGAATGACTGAAACTCGTGGACTTTGGTAATGATTTTGTTACTTACTACATACTACACCCTAGCCCCAAGAATGCTAAACCCTTGGGGAAAACAAGAAACGTGCGCCGAACAATCAAACACGGCTAAACTTAAATTAAAATGGTTAGCAAACATTTACATTACAGATCACAAATCGTCCATTATAGAAACTAAAACAACCATTACATAATAATATATGTTCATTATGTGTATCAGTTAAAAACTATTACCTAGCCGATATGATTTCCAAACCCTACATGAATGACTGAAACTCGTGGACTTTGATGACGGTTTAAATACTTACTATATACTACACTCTAGCCCCAAGCATTGCTAAACCCTTGGGGGAAAACAAGAAACGTGCACCGAACAATCAAACTCGGCCAAACTTAAATTAAACTGGTCAACAAACATTTACTTTACAGATCACAAATCGTCCATTATAGAAACTAAAACTACCATTACATAATAATATATGTACATTATGTGTATAAGTTAAAAACTACTGTCTAGTCGATATGATTTCCAAACCCTTCATGAATGACTGAAACTCGTGGACTTTGACGACGGTTTAAATACTTACTATATACTACACCCTAGCCCCAAGGATTGCTAAACCCATGATGAAAACAAGAAACGTGTGTCGAACAATCAAACATGGCCAAACTTAAATTAAGCTGGTCAGTACACATTTACATTACAGTTCACAAATCGTCCATTACAGAAACTAAAACAACCATTACATAATAATATATGTACATTATGTGTATAAGTTAAAAACTACTGCCTAGCCGATATGATTTCCAAACCCTACATGAATGACTGAAACTCGTGGACTTTGATGACGGTTTAAATATTTACTATATACTACTCCCTAGCCCCAAGGATTGCTAAACCCTTGGGGAAAACAAGAAACGTGCGCCGAACAATCAAACACGGCCAAACTTAAATTAAACTGGTAAGTAAACATTTACATTACAGATCACAAATCGTCCATTACAGAAACTAAAACAACCATTACATAATAATATATGTTCATTATGTGTATCAGTTAAAAACTATTACCTAACCGATATGATTTCCAAACCCTACATGAATTACTGAACTCATGGACTTTGACGACGGTTTTAATACGTACTACATACTACACCCTAGCCCCAAGGATTGCTAAACCTTTGGGGAAAACCAGAAAAGTGTTCCGAACAATCAAACACGGCCAAACTTAAATTAAACTGGTAAGCAAACATTTACATTATAGATCACAAATCGTCCATTACAGAAACTAAAACAACTATTACATAATAATATATGTTCATTATGTGTATCCGTTAAAAACTACTACATAGCCGATAAGATTTCTAAACCCTAGATGAATGACTGAAACTCGTGGACTTTGACGACGGTTTTAATACGTACTACATACTACATCCTAGCCCCGAGGATTGCTAAACCATTGGGGAAAACAAGCAACGTGCGACAAACAATCAAACTCGACAAATAATATATGTGGCATGAATTTGTGTAACAAAACGAAACATAACATACGATGTATTACTCCAGCAAATCTGAATATCAGTTAACAACTATGAGTAAAAATCAGTGCCGGCAAAAAAATAATTACCTGCTTCCATTGTTCAGTGAAACGCAAGCAATGACTGAGGCCTCCCACAAATCGATTATGTTAGACAATAAAGAAACACACAGTTTCCTTCGATTTTAAAAAACATCAAGGAAGTTACCATAACAAACTCATTTGTGTATCCCAATTTTGACCTTTTCATTTTTTAATCAATTAAATTAAATATAAATGGCATTATTTTGAGCCACCTGATCTTGATATTGAATGGCCGAGATTGAAAAGAACAATAGAACAAAATATGGAAAAAAGATATGAATACATCCCTATATATATATATATATATATATATATATATATAGGGTCCCTTTAAATACCCAACACCTCCTCAGTGTAGAACTAGAGAGTAAATATTGACTATTAGATTTAAATTTTAATGGTTGAGATTAAAGATACTTTATCTTAATTCCTCATTCATCCGGTTAATTAATTAGTTCACCCAAGGGGTAGAGGAGTCATTTTGGTTGTTATTTTAGGGTAAATCAGATTCACCCAATCAACTCCCCTCTTCTCCCACCGCTCCATTCTCTCTAACTGGTCGACGATTCAAAGAAATCTGCCATCATTTGTCTTCCGCCATCAACGATTCAGAGAGTTCCGCCTCACGTCATTGTCTTCACCATCCGATTCACACAATGATTAACACGAGGCAGTCGAAAATCAAAAGTATCGACTTGCTATTCTACACTCTTATTCATTATAAGCAAGAAACCTAATTAATTTCTGAATCATTTGGTTTTAGATGAGCGACAGTTGCGGTCTAAGGGCTTATCTCGTACTGGTAATTTCTGATTGCATACAATTCACTTCATCTTTAACAGGTTTTAATTCTTTTTTTTCTCCAATTTAGTTGGTCGGTAGTTAATTTCGAACCTTAAAACTGGATGTTCTCACAGGGAGAAACAAAGTACAAATTCTCAGTCGAATGAACTAGAAAATTCGGGTGAGTTAACCGCAGGTTTCGCTATGATTTTTGTGCTCCCTTTTTTTTATTGATTTTAGTTTGCAAAAGTATTTGTTTTTTCTTCAATTTCCTACTGTTTAAGTTATCAATGTGGGTCTTCTCCAGTTCTGCAAATTTTTTTGATGTAATCTTGTAGTATTCTTTAATTGGACGTTGTGATTTAACCATAAATATGATTATATGATGAAGTGATTAGATTATAGCATGAAGAAATATGTTTATATGATGAATAATGTATTTTGCTGCAACTGAACATTATGTTGTACCCAAAATATGATTAAATAATGAAGTATTTCTTCCATACTATGAAGCAATGTGGCTAAATGATGAAGTGATCATGTATATTTGTTCTTTTGTCAATTGTATTGGATTATGCCGGAAATGATGATCGATTGAGTTATACTATAAATGTAATTACCCGATGAATTGGTTACATCATATGATGAATGAATCTGATTATATGTTGGAGTGATTACATATTTTTAGTTGTTGAATTAGCTTTGGGTTTACCGATACAGGTATGAACTCTAGAGTTCATCAATACAGTCCATTTAACATAAAATTACATTCGATTTGTGGTGCGTTCTGTTTTTGTTATTTATTTTGTGTTTGTCCATATGAAAATGGTAATAGCCTCCCAGTTACCAATGTGTTTGACCTTAAATTTGATTGTATATTGAAGTGACTACATTGTACGATGAAGAAATGTGATTCAAGTATGAAGTGATTAGTTACTGTATTTGTGAATGTTATTGAATTTGTCTGACCTCTGTTCTTTTTTTGGTACATTTAATAAGAATTTTAGATATGTTAATTTGTTATTTAATTTTGCAACATAAAGTTGTAGTGATTTGCCATGGCTTCTGTTCTTTTTGGTTCAAATTTCGATTGTTTTTTAATTGTTTTCATTATAAAGTTGTAGTGATTGTTGTCTTTAGATTACAACATAGGATTATTCAGTTTTTATTGTTTTGGTTCTTATTTTTTGAAGTGCATGAAAACTATTCAAGAGATGAATGATTATAATATAAGATGAAGTACTTTAAGGGTATGATGAAGTTTTTACATTGTTATATGATGTGATTTAATTCAATTTTGGATTATTTTTTTGGAAATTTAAATTATATTATGAAGTTATTAAATAAAAAGATGAAGTAATAAGAGTATAAGATGAAATTATTGTTACATTATGAGGTTACTTTTTTGGAGGGATTAAATTAGAATATGAAGTTATTAGTATTATTTTTTGGGGAGGTTTAAATTTTGAATGTTTGATTAATATGGGTACTTTCAATTGTATTAAATCAGAAGTGTGATGCCAAGAAGCCTGTTGCGAGGAGGAATGTCAAGGCCAAGCGCGCAACCGCATATGAAGGGAAAAAACGGATGCGTTGTTTGTGAAAGTCAAAACAAGAAGATTAATTCATACACTATCCATTTTCATTGCATATTAACTCAATCAAATGAGATTTTATATATGTATTTGAAATCTTATTCGGTTCACACACTGATTATCTATTTGGTTCTACTAAACTTCAATTGGTTTGAACTGTTTATGTATTATGGTGAATCAAATTGCTAGTATTGTGGAACTAATTCTCAATTCGAGATTTCTTAGTGATCTTCAAGATATGAGTTTTGATTTTTTTTCGATGGTTCAAACCTGATTCGTTTTAAATGTATAAGGTGAATTGATCATAATATAAGATGAAGTAATTCCTAATAAGATGAAGAAATAATATCATAAGATGAAGTTATTTTATTATGGGTTGTTGAAATTTATTTCATTTTAACTGAAATGTTTCCACTTCTCGGGTGAATTCATTACATTAAAAGATGAAAACATTTGATTAAAAGATGAAGTTATATAACACAACAACCACTCCCCATAACCATCACGTTTTCTTTTTTAATGAGTTATATAATGCAATGATTTCTTTTTAAACTGAATAAATTTAACTTCGGATTCAACCTCTTGGTTTTCTGGTGTTAGAATTGAACCCAATGACAATTGAAGACTCATGAATTGCGTGAAATTATAGGCGTGACTTGACAATGGAGATGTAATTGAAGATGTATGTTGATGATGGAGATGTGAATTAATAGAGATGAAACCCCAATCGTGAGCGATGGGTGTAGCAGACAATATCTGAATCTCGTTGATTGAACCCTCTACGTTTGCTGCTTCCTGCGAAAATTCAATTGTGGAGGATTGTTCAAGTCGTCCATTGGCGTCCCAGTTCTTGGCGTAGTGGTGGTTAAATATTCGATAGAACAAGATCAAGTTATAACAATTTCAAGAATGGGATAGGCTAGTGAAATATTGGGATGGAATTGATTTGTTGATTTAATTAAATCCAAGTTAGCAGCTTGATAGTGTAGCGATTTTTTCTCACATTTCCATTGCTTGAATTATGGAAACATAATAACCGCATGAATGAGAATTACAAAAGAATCCTCCATACTCTAATTTCGGTATATTATAATAGAATTAGGAAATATTTAATTGAATTAATTAAGACCACAAGATTATAAGAATGGATGCATAAGATTTGTTCTGTAGTTCGGCATTTAAAATTGGTTCGACATTGAATACAATCCTATATATATATATATATATATATATATATAAATTTGTTACATCCCTAATAGAATTTGTTTTGCAGCACTGTTGAAGGTACTTGGTTACTGCATTTAAAGTTTTGTAGTACTATTGAAGATGCTCTAATCATAAAATTAAACATATCAAAGATTTCTATGAGATGAAAGTGGGACTACAACAAGTATTTAGGGCCAAATTATATATTTAGACAATTTCAGTGAGGAAACATGTTAACTCAGCACACAAAGTTCACACACTCTTTAGGAATTCACACACACTCAGTTATGAACTCACACACAGAGCACACAGAGACACACACTAATCTTGATGAACAAAGAGAGGTTTCTTGGAGAAAGATAATTCTCTTTTTATTGATTGACTCACTACCTACTAGATACAATCAAAACTCCTATTTAAGTAGTAGAAACTAAAAGGTAACTGCTCCTAACCGAATTGGAGCCAAGAATCAAGAACTTGAGCAATGACAGCTCATACTCTAACAAACTAACTAACTAACTCTAACAACTAGTTTTTTATTCCTGCTCTCTTTCTTTAATTCTTCATGCTTAGACCTGAATGTGGACTCATTTCTTACAATTCTCCACCTGAGTACACACTTCAGTTCTTGCAGCAAACCTTGATCAGCTCCTTGCAATGATCAAACTTGTCTTTTCTTAGAGACTTTGTAAGCATGTCAGCTGGATTGTGCAAAGTGTCAATCTTGACCACCTTCACTTTCAGCCTCTGACTCACTCTTAGAATCACTAACTCCACCTACACCTTGGCCACCTGACTCCACCTTAAAGAAGTCATTGTATGCTTCATCAGGAATAACATCCTTTCTTAGATAGAGCATTTGAGTTTCAGTGAACACCACATCCCTGCTAATGATCACCTTCTGGTTACCAGGCTCAATACAACAGAGCCTATACCCCTTAACACCCCTCTGATAGCCAAGCATAATACATTTCAGAGCCCTAGCTTCAAGTTTGCTTGTCTAACATGTGCATATGCTACACACCCAAACACCTTGTACTTTGAATAATCACTATGAGCTGCATACCACATGTAATCTGGAGTTTCTGACTTTAGAGTTGTAGCAGGGCACTTGTTGATTAGATAGGCAGCAGTATACACTGTCTCTCCCCAGAACTTGCTGCTCAAACCAGAGCTTAGAAGTAGGCATCTCACCCTCTCCAGAATAGTTCTGTTCATCCTCTCTGCAACCCCATTTTGTTGAGGGTTGCAAGGGACTGTCCTATGCCTTTTCATGTCATTCTCTTTGCAAAACATATCAAACTCAGTAGAAAGATATTCTAGGCCATTATCGGTCCTAAGCTGCCTTTCTCTAACCCCACCTCCTTGCACCACATTTTAAATTTTGCAAATGCTTCTGATTTCTCTCTCAAAATATAGACCAACAGTTTTCTAGTATAATCATCAATAATAGACAAATAGTACCTTCCTCCACCAACAGAATTAATAGGAGAAGGACCCCATAGATCACTGTGTATGTAGTCAAGAGGGGCTGTAGATGAGTGTATACCTATAGGATATGGGGCATTCTTTGTTTTCCCCAGAATGCATTGCTCATAGGGATCTAACTTGCTGCTGACATCTCCAGGGATTAAACCCTTTTTCACCAATTCTTTCATGCTGCCCTCAGCTGGGTGACCCAATCTCAAGTTCCACAGCTTCATATTTTCAGTAGATATGGATTAGCTTTCTCCATCAACAGCTTCAGCAGTTAGGTAGTAAAGTGTATGCTCTCTTTCAACCACCATAACTGATTGATTCCCTAATTGTACCATAAACTTTCCCTGACTCAGCAAGATATTAAATCTTTTATGTTCCAGCAGCCCCAAAGATATCAGATTCCTCTTAACTTTAGGAATAAAACTCACTTCTGTCAAGATCTTGATAGAACCATCTTGAAGCCTCAGCTTCACCTTCCCAACTCCTCTGATCTTGTAGATGTGATTGTTTCCCAGAAGAATTGTTCCATCTGCCTCATTGAGATCATGAAACCAGCTACTATTGGGGCACATGTGAAAACTGCACCCAGAATCCATAATCCATTTCTGACTTACCCCATTTTCTAACACATTCAGAAGCTGGGCTGGTAGATCAACACCCTCTACACAATCAGAGGTGTTCTGCCCTTTTCCCTCAGAAGCCTACTTCCTCTTCCATGTAATGCAATCTTTCTTCCGATGCCCAGGCTTTTTGCACCAGTGGCATGACCTGGTTTCTTTTTGGGTATCAGAGGTGGATCCCTTGGAATTTTCTTCATACTTCTTCTTGAATTTAGGCTTCTTGAATTTCTTCACATTTAGAGCCTCTGGGGCTTGTAGATCAGACCCCTTGCTGGTATTTCTCTGAAGCTCTTTAGCCATCAAAGCTGAATAAACCTATGTGTAAGTAATAGGCTTGTCTCTGCCATAGATAATGGCATCACTCAATTGATTATATGAACTAGGCAGAGCAATGAGTGTCAAGATAGCCTTATCTTCATCAGAAATCTTGACATCCACAAAGCCAAGATCATCAATAATCTTGTTGAACTCCTCTAGTTGCTCTATGATGGATCTGTCAGTAGTAAAGCTGTAGGAGTAGAGCCTCTTCTTCAGGTAAAGTCTATTTGCTGGAGACTTAGCCAAATAGACCATCCAATTTCTCCAGAATCTGCATAGCAGTCTTGGATTCTTGCACATCCCTTAGAACTTTGTCTCCCAAACACAAGATGACTGCACTGTGGGCCGTGAGCTGCATCTCATCAAGCTTGTCTTGGGATTTTTCATCACGTGCTGGAGCTTTCCCTTTCTCACTCGGAGTAGCAAGAACCGTTGCCTAACCTTGCTGAATCAAAACTGCCTTCATCTTCATCTTCCACAGGCCATAATAATTTTTTCCTATGAATTTCTCTGCATCTAGCCTTGCTGCCATCTCTAAAACCATATGAACTTCTGCAAACCAGCTTCAATTTCCCACTGGACAGCGCCACTTGTTAACTCAGCACACAAAGCTCACACACTCTTTTGGAATTCACACACACTCAGTTATGAACTCACACACACAAAGACACACACTAATCTTGATGAAGAAAGAGAGGTTTCTTGGAGAAAAGGAATTATCTTTTTATTGATTGACTCACACCTACTAGATACAACCAAAACTACTATTTAAGTAGTAGAAACTAAAAGGTAAATGCTCCTAACCGAATTGGAGCCAAGAATCAAGAACTTGAGCAATGACAACTCATACTCTAACAAACTAACTAACTCTAATGACTAGTTTTTTATTCCTTCTTTCTTTCTTTCTTTAATTGCTCATGCTTAGAGCTGAATGTGGACTCATTTCTTACAAAACCTAAGAAACTTTCAGAGGAGGCATTCACATTACACATAAAATATTTGTTTGATCTTTGGAAAGTAATGTGTATTTTGCAAAGGCCACGCGGTGACTATGAGCATATATTTTTCTGTTGCATGTGTTAGGAATTCTTGTATTCATCTAATGAGCGCAGCGAAAATTGCAGACAAGAATATCAGATCTAGATTCATAATTATATTGTAAGTTGAGCATGTAATACACAACGGAACTAAATCCTACTTGTTGTGTTGTTTTCTTCTACGATTGTATCCTGCAAGTTGAATCCACTACTATCGAGGTCCACGTGTATTCTGATCCGATGCAGGAACAATTCCTCGGTACAATCGTTCTATAGAGAAAGCTAGGAAATATCTTGGTGAACGTAGCGCCGCTTTTCTCTCTTAAAAAATTAGGTTTTTTGTATCTTCTATTCTCTACAATAGAGCGTATATATAATAGAATAAATGTAACATTGGACCAAGCCCAATAGGATTATTTCCTATTAATCTAATCTAGCCCATTAATCTTTCAATCTCCCACTTGGACTAGCATTAGATATAATACACAGCTCTAACATTGTACCCTTGAGCGGATCAAAATACACATATAGTGTGACCCTTTAGGCCCTCATTATCGATGACGATCTAATCGAAGTCTGCACAAAACTCCTAGACTGCGTTGGCAGCGTAGCTCGATATATGAAGGACGTTTACGTGAATTCGGTAAACAAGCCTTTACACAAAGTTTATAGTAATATCATTTCATTCACGAACCACCCGATTGAGCCTAAGATTTGTCATGTGTCATCCAAATAGCTCAATCACTTTATCTCATCTTTATTAAATGACCCATTCGATCATATTCAATTACTTTAATTGAATATATCTTTGCATTGGCCAATGACTTAATGGTCAAGTAATATAGAGAATTTGAGTGTTCTCTCGAAATTCTAATCGAGTAATGAATCTCATTCTTGGCTCAACTACCATTTCCATTTATCTTATGATATACCCAACACAAGTCCGTGTCTCAATCCTCCTTTGGGAGGCAAAGCGTTGGACAAGACCAAAGCACACTCACTCAACAAACAAAATGTGTAATGACCTCAGATCCAAGGACTATTACATACTTCATGTACTAATAAACCGTAGACACTTAATAAAACAGTTTAATAGTAGGGTATACCAATACTCTCCAAAGTATACCATGTGTCCATCACGAGTATCTAATATCTCATAGTTGTGAGAACAACTACATTCTCGACGAATGTGATACAAACCCCATGCTAACCTATAACATATCATCAATATCCCATTCTCGCACCATTAACGACAGTCATAATTCAAGGGAACAAATATTTAGAATAAATACAAACATTTTAAACAATTATTCCAATAAGTGCACAAAACTCATAGAAAATTAAAATTTTCATATAATGTGATCAAGTAATATTGTCTCAACACAAAATATTTCTAAGACATATAAAACTATAACTCTCACTGACTTAAAGCCATCTACGAACATTCTTAACACCTAAGCTCTCAAAGTGCTTGTTATGTTTTGCTATACATAACGGTTTGGTGAAAGGATCAGCCAAATTATCATCAGTGGGTACTCTTTCAAATTTTATGTCGCCTCTTTCAATTATTTCTCTGATCAGATGATATCTTCTGGGAACATGCTTGTTCCTGTTCGTAGCTCTGGGTTCTTTTGCTTGCACAACAGCACCAGTGTTGTCACAATACAAATGTATTACACTATTGGCACTCGGAATGACACCCAGTTCTTTAACGAACTCTAACAAAGCAACAGCTTCTTTGGCAGCTTCAGATGAAGCAATATACTCGGCTTCGGTGGTGGAATCGGCAGTTGTACCTTGTTTGGAACTATTCCAACTCACTGCTCCACCATTGAGGACAAAAACATATCCAGACTGAGACTTATAGTCGTCATGGTCTGTTTGAAAACTAGCATCAGTGTACCCAATAACTGATAACTCTGGTTGTCCACCATAGACTAAGAAATATTCTTTAGTCCTTCTAAGGTACTTAAGAATAGTCTTAACAGTTTTCCAATGTTCCTCACCGGGATTTTGCTGAAATCTGCCTGTCATGCTAAGCGCATAGGCCACATCTGGCCTAGTAGAAATCATGGCATACATAATAGATCCTATAACCGAAGCATACGTGATCCTTTTCATGTTGTCTCTTTCTTTGTCATTAGAAGTACAATCCTTCTTTGACAATACAATGCCATGTCTCATAGGAAGAAAACCTTTCTTAGAATTGTCCATTGAGGAGCGCCTTAGCAACTTGTCTATGTGAGTGGATTGTGATAATCCTAACATCCTATTTGGTCTATCTCGATAGATCTTAATTCCAAGGATATAGGAAGCATCACCTAGATCCTTCATCATAAAAGAACTAGACAACCACTCTTTCACGGATTGCATCATGGAATGATCGCTTCACATAATCAAGATGTCATCACCATACATGATGAGGAAGACAACGTTTCCATTCTCGCGTTTACTATAAACACATGGGTCCTCTTTGCTTCTAACAAAACCAAACGATTTGATTGTTCTGTCAAAACAAATATTCCAACTCCTCGAAGCTTGCTTAAGTCCATAGATGGACTTCTTTAGCTTGCACACTGCATTCGGCCTTTCTTTCGATACAAAACCTTCCAGCTGTGTCATATAGACATCGCCTTCTAAATCTCCATTGAGAAATGCGGTTTTGACATCCATTTGCCAAATATCAAAGTTGTAGTATGCAACTATTGCAAGTAATATCCTAATGGACTTGATCTTAGCAATTGGCGAAAAGGTTTCATCATAGTCAATGCCTTCGCGCTGACTATAACCCTTTGCCACTAACCTAGCCTTGTAGGTCTGTACTTTGCCATCTGCATCTCTCTTCTTTTTGAAGATCCATTTGCAACCTATGGGGTAAACCCATCTGGCAAGTCAACTAGTTCCCAGACTAAGTTGAAGTTCATCGAGTCCATTTCACATATCAACGCTTCAAGCCACTTCTCTCGATCGGTGTCTAACACCGCCTCGGTATAGGTCTTAGGCTCTTCATCATCTAAATCAACTTCATCATCTTGGTTCTCAACCATTAGATTCAGTCTCTCAGGTGCACGACGAATCCTTCTAGGCCTATTGAGTTGGTTTTACTCTGGTTCAGGCTGTTCATTCTGTATGTGAGAAGGTACAAGAATATCACTATGATCTTCTTGAGGTAGAGGTGATGCAACTATTGTATCATCTTGTCTTTGATGCATCTCATTGTCTTGAGGTGGTCCTTCGAGAGTCTCTCTAAGGTCCTCTCTAAGAGTAATTTCCCCTCTCAATAGATCATCAAAAACTCCCACTGAGTTATTGTCCAATCCAGTGGATAATACTTCATCTTCATTGTTAACTTGTGGTTCTTGAATTTCTTCAAGATCTACTGTATTTCGACCTTGTTCCTTGCAGAAATAACTGTCTTCAAGGAACGTCACATTCCTTGATGTTATCACCTAGTGATTTTTAGGATAGTAGAAATCGTACCCTTTAGTTTCTTTAGGATATCCCACAAAATAACATTTCTCACTTTTAGTTTTCAATTTATCAGTCATCATTTTCTTAACAAAAGTTGGACAACCCCAGGTCCGGATATGGTTAAGACTTGCTTTCTTGCCACACCATAACTCATATGGTGTTTTCTCGACTGATTTAGAAGGAACCCATTTTAGAATGTAAATGCGTAGTAAAGGCATGACCTCAGAGAAATAAAGGACGACTAGCTAAATCATCATGGATCGACATAGGGCTGGAAAATATACCAAAATACCGCACTTTCCGTACCGAAAAATACCCGAAAATACCGAATTTTCGGTATACCGTACTTTCGGTAATTTTTGGTGTATAAAATGACATTTTTGTTCAATAAAATGGTACTTTTACCTTATAAAATGATAATATAAGCGGATAAAATGACAGTTAGCTTATAAAAATGATAGTTTAGCTGGAGAAATTGCATATAAGCTGATAAAATGATACTTTAACGTGACAAAATGACATAAAACTGATAAAATGATACCTTTGCCCGATAGAATGATACTTTCAGCCTATAGAATGATAGTTTTGCCGGGTAGAATGATACTTTCAGCCGATAGAATGATAGGTATTTTTGGTGTATAAAATGACATTTTTGTTTAATAAAATGGTACTTTTACCTTATAAAATGATAATATAAGCGGATAAAATGACAGTTAGCTTATAAAAATGATAGTTTAGCAGGAGAAATTGCATATAAGCTGATAAAATGATAGTTTAACTTGACAAAATGACATAAAACTGATAAAATAATACTTTTGCCGGATAGAATGATACTTTCAGCCTATAGAATGATAGTTTTACCGGGTAGAATGATACTTTCAGCCGATAGAATGATAGGTATTTTTGGTGTATAAAATGACATTTTTGTTTAATAAAATGATACTTTTACCTTATAAAATGATAATCTAAGCGGATAAAATGACAGTTAGCTTATAAAAATGATAGTTTAGCTGGAGAAATTGCATATAAGCTGATAAAATGATACTTTAACGTGACAAAATGACAAAAAACTGATAAAATGATACTTTTGCCCGATAGAATGATACTTTCAGCCTATAGAATGATAGTTTTGCCGGGTAGAATGATACTTTCAGCCGATAGAATGATAGGTATTTTTGGTGTATAAAATGACATTTTTGTTTAATAAAATGATACTTTTACCTTATAAAATGATAATCTAAGCGGATAAAATGACAGTTAGCTTATAAAAATGATAGTTTAGCTGGAGAAATTGCATATAAGCTGATAAAATGATACTTTAACGTGACAAAATGACATAAAACTGATAAAATGATACTTTTGCCCGATAGAATGATACTTTCATCCTATAGAATGATAGTTTTGCCGGGTAGAATCATACTTTCAGCCGATAGAATGATAGGTATTTTTGGTTTATAAAATGACATTTTTGTTTAATAAAATGATACTTTTACCTTATAAAATGATAATCTAAGCGGATAAAATGACAGTTAGCTTATAAAAATGATAGTTTAGCCGGAGAAATTGCATATAAGCTGATAAAATGATACTTAAACGTGACAAAATGACATAAAACTGATAAAATGATACCTTTGCCCGATAGAATGATACTTTCAGCCTATAGAATGATAGAATGATACTTTCAGCCGATAGAATGATAGGTATTTTTGGTTTATAAAATGACATTTTTGTTTAATAAAATGATACTTTTACCTTATAAAATGATAATCTAAGCGGATAAAATGACAGTTAGCTTATAAAAATGATAGTTTAGCTGGAGAAATTGCATATAAGCTGATAAAATGATACTTTAACGTGACAAAATGACATAAAACTGATAAAATGATACTTTGCCCGATAGAATGATACTTTCAGCCTATAGAATGATAGTTTTGCCGGGTAGAATGATACTTTCAGCCGATAGAATGATAGGTATTTTTGGTGTATAAAATGACATTTTTGTCAATTTAATAAAATGATACTTTTACCTATAAAATGATAATCTAAGCGGATAAAATGACAGTTAGCTTATAAAAATGATAGTTTAGCCGGAGAAATTGCATATAGCTGATAAAATGATACTTAAACGTGACAAAATGGACATAAAACTGATAAAATGATACCTTTGCCCGATAGAATGATACTTTCAGCCTATAGAATGATAGTTTTAGCCGGGTAGAATATACTTTCAGCCGATAGAATGATAGGTATTTTGGTGTATAAAATGACATTTTTGTTCAATAAAATGTACTTTTACCTTATAAAATGATAATATAAGCGGATAAAATGACAGTTAGCTTATAAAAAACTGATAGTTTAGCTGGAGAAATTGCATATAAGCTGAGAAATGAATACTTTAACGTGACAAAATGACATAAAACTGATAAATGAATACCTTTGCCCGATAGAATGATACTTTCAGCCTATAGAATGATAGTTTTGCCGGGTAGAATGATACTTTCAGCCGATAGAATGATAGGTATTTTTGGTGTATAAAATGACATTTTTGTTCAATAAAATAATACTTTTACCTTATAAAATGATAATCTAAGCGGATAAAATGACAGTTAGCTTATAAAAATGATAGTTTAGCTGGAGAAATTGCATATAAGCTGAAAAATGATACTTTAAAGTGACAAAATGACATAAAACTGATAAAATGATACTTTTGCCCGATAGAATGATACTTTCAGCCTATAGAATGATAGTTTTGCCGGGTAGAATGATACTTTCAGCCGATAGAATGATAGGTATTTTTGGTGTATAAAATGACATTTTTGTTCAATAAAATAATACTTTTACCTTATAAAATGATAATCTAAGCGGATAAAATGACAGTTAGCTTATAAAAATGATAGTTTAGCCGGAGAAATTGCATATAAGCTGATAAAATGATACTTAAACGTGACAAAATGACATAAAACTGATAAAATGAAACCTTTGCCCGATAGAATGATACTTTCAGCCTATAGAATGATAGTTTTGCCAGGTAGAATGATACTTTCAGCCGATAGAATGATAGGTATTTTTGGTGTATAAATGACATTTTTGTTCAATAAAATGGTACTTTTACCTTATAAAATGATAATATAAGCGGATAAAATGACAGTTAGCTTATAAAAATGATAGTTTAGCTGGAGAAATTGCATATAAGCTGATAAAATGATACTTTAACGTGACAAAATGACATAAAACTGATAAAATGATACCTTTGCCCGATAGAATGATACTTTCAGCCTATAGAATGATAGTTTTGCCGGGTAGAATGATACTTTCAGCCGATAGAATGATAGGTATTTTTGGTGTATAAAATGACATTTTTGTTCAATAAAATAATACTTTTACCTTATAAAATGATAATCTAAGCGGATAAAATGACAGTTAGCTTATAAAAATGATAGTTTAGCTGGAGAAATTGCATATAAGCTGATAAAATGATACTTTAACGTGACAAAATGACATAAAACTGATAAAATGATACCTTTGCCCGATAGAATGATACTTTCAGCCTATAGAATGATAGTTTTGCCGGGTAGAATGATACTTTCAGCCGATAGAATGATAGGTATTTTTGGTGTATAAAATGACATTTTTGTTCAATAAAATGGTACTTTTACCTTATAAAATGATAATATAAGCGGATAAAATGACAGTTAGCTTATAAAAATGATAGTTTAGCTGGAGAAATTGCATATAAGCTGATAAAATGATACTTTAACGTGACAAAATGACATAAAACTGATAAAATGATACCTTTGCCCGATAGAATGATACTTTCAGCCTATAGAATGATAGTTTTGCCGGGTAGAATGATACTTTCAGCCGATAGAATGATAGGTATTTTTGGTGTATAAAATGACATTTTTGTTCAATAAAATGGTACTTTTACCTTATAAAATGATAATATAAGCGGATAAAATGACAGTTAGCTTATAAAAATGATAGTTTAGCTGGAGAAATTGCATATAAGCTGATAAAATGATACTTTAACGTGACAAAATGACATAAAACTGATAAAATGATACCTTTGCCCGATAGAATGATACTTTCAGCCTATAGAATGATAGTTTTGCCGGGTAGAATGATACTTTCAGCCGATAGAATGATAGGTATTTTTGGTGTATAAAATGACATTTTTGTTCAATAAAATGATACTTTTACCTTATAAAATGATAATATAAGCGGATAAAATGACAGTTAGCTTATAAAATGATAGTTTAGCTGGAGAAATTGCATATAAGCTGATAAAATGATACTTTAACGTGACAAAATGACATAAAACTGATAAAATGATACCTTTGCCCGATAGAATGATACTTTCAGCCTATAGAATGATAGTTTTGCCGGGTAGAATGATACTTTCAGCCGATAGAATGATAGGTATTTTTGGTGTATAAAATGACATTTTTGTTCAATAAAATGATACTTTTACCTTATAAAATGATAATCTAAGCGGATAAAATGACAGTTAGCTTATAAAAATGATAGTTTAGCTGGAGAAATTGCATATAAGCTGATAAAATGATACTTAACGTGACAAATGACATAAAACTGATAAAATGATACCTTTGCCCGATAGAATGATACTTTCAGCCTATAGAATGATAGTTTTGCCGGGTAGAATGATACTTTCAGCCGATAGAATGATAGGTATTTTTGGTGTATAAAATGACATTTTTGTTCAATAAAATGGTACTTTTACCTTATAAAATGATAATATAAGCGGATAAAATGACAGTTAGCTTATAAAAATGATAGTTTAGCTGGAGAAATTGCATATAAGCTGATAAAATGATACTTTAACGTGACAAAATGACATAAAACTGATAAAATGATACCTTTGCCCGATAGAATGATACTTTCAGCCTATAGAATGATAGTTTTGCCGGGTAGAATGATACTTTCAGCCGATAGAATGATAGGTATTTTTGGTGTATAAAATGACATTTTTGTTCAATAAAATAGTACTTTTACCTTATAAAATGATAATCTAAGCGGATAAAATGACAGTTAGCTTATAAAAATGATAGTTTAGCTGGAGAAATTGCATATAAGCTGATAAAATGATACTTTAACGTGACAAAATGACATAAAACTGATAAAATGATACCTTTGCCCGATAGAATGATACTTTCAGCCTATAGAATGATAGTTTTGCCGGGTAGAATGATACTTTCAGCCGATAGAATGATAGGTATTTTTGGTGTATAAAATGACATTTTTGTTCAATAAAATGGTACTTTTACCTTATAAAATGATAATATAAGCGGATAAAATGACAGTTAGCTTATAAAAATGATAGTTTAGCTGGAGAAATTGCATATAAGCTGATAAAATGATACTTTAACGTGACAAAATGACATAAAACTGATAAAATGATACCTTTGCCCGATAGAATGATACTTTCAGCCTATAGAATGATAAGTTTGGCCGGGTAGAATGATACTTTCAGCCGATAGAATGATAGGTATTTTTGGTGTATAAAATGACATTTTTGTTCAATAAAATGATACTTTTACCTTATAAAATGATAATCTAAGCGGATAAAATGACAGTTAGCTTATAAAAATGATAGTTTAGCTGGAGAAATTGCATATAAGCTGATAAAATGATACTTTAACGTGACAAAATGACATAAAACTGATAAAATGATACCTTTGCCCGATAGAATGATACTTTCAGCCTATAGAATGATAGTTTTGCCGGGTAGAATGATACTTTCAGCCGATAGAATGATAGGTATTTTTGGTGTATAAAATGACATTTTTGTTCAATAAAATGGTACTTTTACCTTATAAAATGATAATATAAGCGGATAAAATGACAGTTAGCTTATAAAAATGATAGTTTAGCTGGAGAAATTGCATATAAGCTGATAAAATGATACTTTAACGTGACAAAATGACATAAAACTGATAAAATGATACCTTTGCCCGATAGAATGATACTTTCAGCCTATAGAATGATAGTTTTGCCGGGTAGAATGATACTTTCAGCGATAGAATGATAGGTATTTTTGGTGTATAAAATGACATTTTTGTTCAATAAAATGATACTTTTACCTTATAAAATGATAATATAAGCGGATAAAATGACAGTTAGCTTATAAAAATGATAGTTTAGCTGGAGAAATTGCATATAAGCTGATAAAATGATACTTTAACGTGACAAAATGACATAAAACTGATAAAATGATACCTTTTGCCCGATAGAATGATACTTTCAGCCTATAGAATGATAGTTTTGCCGGGTAGAATGATACTTTCAGCCGATAGAATGATAGGTATTTTTGGTGTATAAAATGACATTTTTGTTCAATAAAATGGTACTTTTACCTTATAAAATGATAATCTAAGCGGATAAAATGACAGTTAGCTTATAAAAATGATAGTTTAGCTGGAGAAATTGCATATAAGCTGATAAAATGATACTTAAACGTGACAAAATGACATAAAACTGATAAAATGATACCTTTGCCCGATAGAATGATACTTTCAGCCTATAGAATGATAGTTTTGCCGGGTAGAATGATACTTTCAGCCGATAGAATGATAGGTATTTTTGGTGTATAAAATGACATTTTTGTTCAATAAAATGGTACTTTTACCTTATAAAATGATAATATAAGCGGATAAAATGACAGTTAGCTTATAAAAATGATAGTTTAGCTGGAGAAATTGCATATAAGCTGATAAAATGATACTTTAACGTGACAAAATGACATAAAACTGATAAAATGATACTTTTGCCCGATAGAATGATACTTTCAGCCTATAGAATGATAGTTTTGCCGGGTAGAATGATACTTTCAGCCGATAGAATGATAGGTATTTTTGGTGTATAAAATGACATTTTTGTTCAATAAAATGGTACTTTTACCTTATAAAATGATAATATAAGCGGATAAAATGACAGTTAGCTTATAAAAATGATAGTTTAGCTGGAGAAATTGCATATAAGCTGATAAAATGATACTTTAACGTGACAAAATGACATAAAACTGATAAAATGATACCTTTGCCCGATAGAATGATACTTTCAGCCTATAGAATGATAGTTTTGCCGGGTAGAATGATACTTTCAGCCGATAGAATGATAGGTATTTTTGGTGTATAAAATGACATTTTTGTTCAATAAAATGGTACTTTTACCTTATAAAATGATAATATAAGCGGATAAAATGACAGTTAGCTTATAAAAATGATAGTTTAGCTGGAGAAATTGCATATAAGCTGATAAAATGATACTTTAACGTGACAAAATGACATAAAACTGATAAAATGATACTTTTATCCGATAGAATGATACTTTCAGCCTATAGAATGATAGTTTTGCATGGTAGAATGATACTTTCAGCCGATAGAATGATAGGTATTTTTGGTGTATAAAATGACATTTTTATTCAATAAAATAATACTTTTACCTTATAAAATGATAATCTAAGCGGATAAAATGACAGTTAGCTTATAAAAATGATAGTTTAGCTGGAGAAATTGCATATAAGCTGATAAAATGATACTTTAACGTGACAAAATGACATAAAACTGATAAAATGATACCTTTGCCCGATAGAATGATACTTTCAGCCTATAGAATGATAGTTTCAGCCGGGTAGAATGATACTTTCAGCCGATAGAATGATAGGTATTTTTGGTTTATAAAATGACATTTTTGTTCAATAAAATGGTACTTTTACCTTATAAAATGATAATCTAAGCGGATAAATTGACAGTTAGCTTATAAAAATGATAGTTTAGCTGGAGAAATTGCATATAAGCTAATAAAATGATACTTAAACGTGACAAAATGACATAAAACTGATAAAATGATACCTTTGCCCGATAGAATGATACTTTCAGCCTATAGAATGATAGTTTTGCCGGGTAGAATGATACTTTCAGCCGATAGAATGATAGGTATTTTTGGTGTATAAAATGACATTTTTGTTCAATAAAATGGTACTTTTACCTTATAAAATGATAATATAAGCGGATAAAATGACAGTTAGCTTATAAAAATGATAGTTTAGCTGGAGAAATTGCATATAAGCTGATAAAATGATACTTTAACGTGACAAAATGACATAAAACTGATAAAATGATACCTTTGCCCGCTAGAATGATACTTTCAGCCTATAGAATGATAGTTTTGCCGGGTAGAATGATACTTTCAGCCGATAGAATGATAGGTATTTTTGGTGTATAAAATGACATTTTTGTTCAATAAAATGGTACTTTTACCTTATAAAATGATAATATAAGCCGATAAAATGACAGTTAGCTTATAAAAATGATAGTTTAGCTAGAGAAATTGCATATAAGCTGATAAAATGATACTTTAACGTGACAAAATGACATAAAACTGATAAAATGATACCTTTGCCCGATAGAATGATACTTTCAGCCTATAGAATGATAGTTTTGCCGGGTAGAATGATACTTTCAGCCGATAGAATGATAGGTATTTTTGGTGTATAAAATGACATTTTTGTTCAATAAAATGGTACTTTTACCTTATAAAATGATAATATAAGCGGATAAAATGACAGTTAGCTTATAAAATGATAGTTTAGTTGGAGAAATTGCATATAAGCTGATAAAATGATACTTTAACGTGACAAAATGACATAAAACTGATAAAATGATACCTTTGCCCGATAGAATGATACTTTCAGCCTATAGAATGATAGTTTTGCCGGGTAGAATGATACTTTCAGCCGATAGAATGATAGGTATTTTTTGTGTATAAAATGACATTTTTGTTTAATAAAATAGTACTTTTACCTTATAAAATGATAATATAAGCGGATAAAATGACAGTTAGCTTATAAAAATGATAGTTTAGCTGGAGAAATTGCATATAAGCTGATAAAATGATACTTTAACGTGACAAAATGACATAAAACTGATAAAATGATACCTTTGCCCGATAGAATGATACTTTCAGCCTATAGAATGATAGTTTTGCATGGTAGAATGATACTTTCAGCCGATAGAATGATAGGTATTTTTGGTGTATAAAATGACATTTTTGTTCAATAAAATGATACTTTTACCTTATAAAATGATAATCTAAGCGGATAAAATGACAGTTAGCTTATAAAAATGATAGTTTAGCCGGAGAAATTGCATATAAGCTGATAAAATGATACTTAAACGTGACAAAATGACATAAAACTGATAAAATGAAACCTTTGCCCGATAGAATGATACTTTCAGCCTATAGAATGATAGTTTTGCCGGGTAGAATGATACTTTCAGCCGATAGAATGATAGGTATTTTTGGTGTATAAAATGACATTTTTGTTCAATAAAATGGTACTTTTACCTTATAAAATGATAATATAAGCGGATAAAATGACAGTTAGCTTATAAAAATGATAGTTTAGCTGGAGAAATTGCATATAAGCTGATAAAATGATACTTTAACGTGACAAAATGACATAAAACTGATAAAATGATACCTTTGCCCGATAGAATGATACTTTCAGCCTATAGAATGATAGTTTTGCCGGGTAGAATGATACTTTCAGCCGATAGAATGATAGGTATTTTTGGTGTATAAAATGACATTTTTGTTCAATAAAATGGTACTTTTACCTTATAAAATGATAATATAAGCGGATAAAATGACAGTTAGCTTATAAAAATGATAGTTTAGCTGGAGAAATTGCATATAAGCTGATAAAATGATACTTTAACGTGACAAAATGACATAAAACTGATAAAATGATACCTTTGCCCGATAGAATGATACTTTCAGCCTATAGAATGATAGTTTTGCCGGGTAGAATGATACTTTCAGCCGATAGAATGATAGGTATTTTTGGTGTATAAAATGACATTTTTGTTCAATAAAATGATACTTTTACCTTATAAAATGATAATCTAAGCGGATAAAATGACAGTTAGCTTATAAAAATGATAGTTTAGCTGGAGAAATTGCATATAAGCTGATAAAATGATACTTTAACGTGACAAAATGACATAAAACTGATAAAATGATACCTTTGCCCGATAGAATGATACTTTCAGCCTATAGAATGATAGTTTTGCCGGGTAGAATGATACTTTCAGCCGATAGAATGATAGGTATTTTTGGTGTATAAAATGACATTTTTGTTCAATAAAATGGTACTTTTACCTTATAAAATGATAATATAAGCGGATAAAATGACAGTTAGCTTATAAAAATGATAGTTTAGCTGGAGAAATTGCATATAAGCTGATAAAATGATACTTTAACGTGACAAAATGACATAAAACTGATAAAATGATACTTTTGCCCGATAGAATGATACTTTCAGCCTATAGAATGATAGTTTTGCCGGGTAGAATGATACTTTCAGCCGATAGAATGATAGGTATTTTTGGTGTATAAAATGACATTTTTGTTCAATAAAATGATACTTTTACCTTATAAAATGATAATCTAAGCGGATAAAATGACAGTTAGCTTATAAAAATGATAGTTTAGCTGGAGAAATTGCATATAAGCTGATAAAATGATACTTTAACGTGACAAAATGACATAAAACTGATAAAATGATACCTTTGCCCGATAGAATGATACTTTCAGCCTATAGAATGATAGTTTTGCCGGGTAGAATGATACTTTCAGCCGATAGAATGATAGGTATTTTTGGTGTATAAAATGACATTTTTGTTCAATAAAATGGTACTTTTACCTTATAAAATGATAATCTAAGCGGATAAAATGACAGTTAGCTTATAAAAATGATAGTTTAGCTGGAGAAATTGCATATAAGCTGATAAAATGATACTTTAACGTGACAAAATGACATAAAACTGATAAAATGATACTTTTACCCGATAGAATGATACTTTCAGCCTATAGAATGATAGTTTTGCATGGTAGAATGATACTTTCAGCCGATAGAATGATAGGTATTTTTGGTGTATAAAATGACATTTTTATTCAATAAAATAATACTTTTACCTTATAAAATGATAATCTAAGCGGATAAAATGACAGTTAGCTTATAAAAATGATAGTTTAGCTGGAGAAATTGCATATAAGCTGATAAAATGATACTTTAACGTGACAAAATGACATAAAACTGATAAAATGATACCTTTGCCCGCTAGAATGATACTTTCAGCCTATAGAATGATAGTTTTGCCGGGTAGAATGATACTTTCAGCCGATAGAATGATAGGTATTTTTGGTGTATAAAATGACATTTTTGTTCAATAAAATGGTACTTTTACCTTATAAAATGATAATATAAGCGGATAAAATGACAGTTAGCTTATAAAAATGATAGTTTAGCTGGAGAAATTGCATATAAGCTGATAAAATGATACTTTAACGTGACAAAATGACATAAAACTGATAAAATGATACCTTTGCCCGATAGAATGATACTTTCAGCCTATAGAATGATAGTTTTGCCGGGTAGAATGATACTTTTCAGCCGATAGAATGATAGGTATTTTTGGTGTATAAAATGACATTTTTGTTCAATAAAATAATACTTTTACCTTATAAAATGATAATCTAAGCGGATAAAATGACAGTTAGCTTATAAAAATGATAGTTTAGCTGGAGAAATTGCATATAAGCTGAAAAATGATACTTTAAAGTGACAAAATGACATAAAACTGATAAAATGATACTTTTGCCCGATAGAATGATACTTTCATCCTATAGAATGATACTTTCAGCCGATAGAATGATACTTTCAGCCGATAGAATGATAGGTATTTTTGGTTTATAAAATGACATTTTTGTTTAATAAAATGATACTTTTACCTTATAAAATGATAATCTAAGCGGATAAAATGACAGTTAGCTTATAAAAATGATAGTTTAGCCGGAGAAATTGCATATAAGCTGATAAAATGATACTTAAACGTGACAAAATGACATAAAACTGATAAAATGAAACCTTTGCCCGATAGAATGATACTTTCAGCCTATAGAATGATAGTTTTGCCGGGTAGAATGATACTTTCAGCCGATAGAATGATAGGTATTTTTGGTGTATAAAATGACATTTTTGTTTCAATAAAATGGTACTTTTACCTTATAAAATGATAATATAAGCGGATAAAATGACCAGATTAGCTTATAAAAATGATAGTTTTAGCTGGAGAAATTGCATTATAGCTGATAAAATGATACTTTAACCGTGACAAAATGACATAAAACTGATAAAAATGATACCTTTGCCGATAGAATGATACTTTCAGCCTATAGAATGATAGTTTGGTCCTGGTAAGAATTGATACTTTCAGCCGATAGAATGATAGGTATTTTTGGTGTATAAAATGACATTTTTTGTTCAATAAAATAATACCTTTTACTTATAAAATGATAATCTAAGGCGGATATAAAATGACAGTTTTAGCTTATAAAAAATGATAGTTTAGCTGGAGAAATTGCATATAAGCTGATAAAAATGATACTTTTTAAACGTGACAAAATCGACTATAAAACTGATAAAATGAATACCTTTGCCCGCTAGAATGATACTTCAGCTATATAGTTTTGCCGGGTAGAATGATACTTTCAGCCGATAGAATGATAGGTATTTTTTGGTGTATAAAATGACATTTTTGTTCAATAAAATGATACTTTTACCTTATAAAATGATAATCTAAGCGGATATTGATATAAAATGACAGTTAGCTTATAAAAATGATAGTTTAGCTGGAGAAATTGCATATAAGCTGATAAAATGATACTTAACGTGACAAAATGACATAAAACTGATAAAATGATACCTTTGCCCGATAGAATGATACTTTCAGCCTATAGTATGACAGTTTTGCCGGGTAGAATGATACTTTCAGCCGATAGAATGATAGGTATTTTTGGTGTATAAAATGACATTTTTGTTCAATAAAATGGTACTTTTACCTTATAAAATGATAATCTAAGCGGATAAAATGACAGTTAGCTTATAAAAATGATAGTTTAGCTGGAGAAATTGCATATAAGCTGATAAAATGATACTTTAACGTGACAAAATGACATAAAACTGATAAAATGATACCTTTGCCCGATAGAATGATACTTTCAGCCTATAGTATGACAGTTTTGCCGGGTAGAATGATACTTTCAGCCGATAGAATGATAGGTATTTTTGGTGTATAAAATGACATTTTTGTTCAATAAAATGGTACTTTTACCATATAAAATGATAATATAAGCCGATAAAATGACAGTTAGCTTATAAAAATGATAGTTTAGCCGGAGAAATTGCATATAAGCTGATAAAATGATACTTAAACGTGACAAAATGACATAAAACTGATAAAATGAAACCTTTGCCCGATAGAATGATACTTTCAGCCTATAGAATGATAGTTTTGCCGGGTAGAATGATACTTTCAGCCGATAGAATGATAGGTATTTTTGGTGTATAAAATGACATTTTTGTTCAATAAAATGGTACTTTTACCTTATAAAATGATAATATAAGCGGATAAAATGACAGTTAGCTTATAAAAATGATAGTTTAGCTGGAGAAATTGCATATAAGCTGATAAAATGATACTTTAACGTGACAAAATGACATAAAACTGATAAAATGATACCTTTGCCCGATAGAATGATACTTTCAGCCTATAGAATGATAGTTTTGCCGGGTAGAATGATACTTCAGCCGATAGAATGATAGGTATTTTTGGTGTATAAAATGACATTTTTGTTCAATAAAATGATACTTTTACCTTATAAAATGATAATATAAGCGGATAAATGACAGTTAGCTTATAAAAATGATAGTTTAGCTGGAGAAATTGCATATAAGCTGATAAAATGATACTTTAACGTGACAAAATGACATAAAACTGATAAAATGATAACCTTTGCCCGATAGAATGATACTTTCAGCCTATAGAATGATAGTTTGCCGGGTAGAATGATACTTTCAGCCGATAGAATGATAGGTATTTTTTGGTGTATAAAATGACATTTTTGTTCAATAAAATGATACTTTTACCTTATAAAATGATAATCTAAGCGGATAAAATGACAGTTAGCTTATAAAAATGATAGTTTAGCTGGAGAAATTGCATATAAGCTGATAAAATGATACTTTAACGTGACAAAATGACATAAAACTGATAAAATGATACCTTTGCCCGATAGAATGATACTTTCAGCCTATAGAATGATAGTTTTGCCGGGTAGAATGATACTTTCAGCCGATAGAATGATAGGTATTTTTGGTGTATAAAATGACATTTTTGTTCAATAAAATGGTACTTTTACCTTATAAAATGATAATCTAAGCGGATAAAATGACAGTTAGCTTATAAAAATGATAGTTTAGCTGGAGAAATTGCATATAAGCTGATAAAATGATACTTTAACGTGACAAAATGACATAAAACTGATAAAATGATACCTTTGCCCGATAGAATGATACTTTCAGCCTATAGAATGATAGTTTTGCCGGGTAGAATGATACTTTCAGCCGATAGAATGATAGGTATTTTTGGTGTATAAAATGACATTTTTTGTTCAATAAAATAATACTTTTACCTTATAAAATGATAATCTAAGCGGATAAAATGACAGTTAGCTTATAAAAATGATAGTTAGCTGGAGAAATTGCATATAAGCTGATAAAATGATACTTTAACGTGACAAAATGACATAAAACTGATAAAATGATAACTTTTGCCCGATAGAATGATACTTTCAGCCTATAGAATGATAGTTTGCCGGGTAGAATGATACTTTCAGCCGATAGAATGATAGGTATTTTGGTGTATAAAATGACATTTTTGTTCAATAAAATAATACTTTTACCTTATAAAATGATAATCTAAGCGGATAAAATGACAGTTAGCTTATAAAAATGATAGTTTAGCTGGAGAAATTGCATATAAGCTGAAAAATGATACTTTAAAGTGACAAAATGACATAAAACTGATAAAATGATACTTTTGCCCGATAGAATGATACTTTCAGCCTATAGAATGATAGTTTTGCCGGGTAGAATGATACTTTCAGCCGATAGAATGATAGGTATTTTTGGTGTATAAAATGACATTTTTGTTCAATAAAAAGGTACTTTTACCTTATAAAATGATAATATAAGCGGATAAAATGACAGTTAGCTTATAAAAATGATAGTTTAGCTGGAGAAATTGCATATAAGCTGATAAAATGATACTTTAACGTGACAAAATGACATAAAACTGATAAAATGATACCTTTGCCCGATAGAATGATACTTTCAGCCTATAGAATGATAGTTTTGCCGGGTAGAATGATACTTTCAGCCGATAGAATGATAGGTATTTTTGGTGTATAAAATGACATTTTTGTTCAATAAAATGTACTTTTACCTTATAAAATGATAATATAAGCGGATATAAAATGACAGTTAGCTTATAAAAATGATAGTTTAGCTGGAGAAATTGCATATAAGCTGATAAAATGATACTTTAACTGTGACAAAATGACATAAACTGATAAATGATACCTTTGCCCGATAGAATGATACTTTCAGCCTATAGAATGATAGTTTTGCCGGTAGAATGATACTTTCAGCCGATAGAATGATAGGTATTTTTGGTGTATAAAATGACATTTTTGTTCAATAAAATGGTACTTTTATCCTTATAAAATGATAATATAAGCGGATAAATGACAGTTAGCTTATAAAAATGATAGTTTAGCTGGAGAAATTGCATATAAGCTGATAAAATGATACTTTAACGTGACAAAATGACATAAAACTGATAAAATGATACCTTTGCCCGATAGAATGATACTTTCAGCCTAAGAATGATAGTTTTGCAGGGTAGAATGATACTTTCAGCCGATAGAATGATAGGTATTTTTTGGTGTATAAAATGACATTTTTGTTCAATAAAATAATACTTTTACCTTATAAAATGATAATCTAAGCGGATAAAATGACAGTTAGCTTATAAAAATGATAGTTTAGCTGGAGAAATTGCAATAAGCTGAAAAATGATACTTTAAGTGAACAAAATGACATAAAACTGATAAAATGACTACTTGCCCGATAGAATGAATACTTTCATCCGATATAGAATGATACTTTCAGCCGATATTCGAATGATAGGTATTTTGGTAGTATAAATTGACATTTTTGTTATAAAATGATACTTTTACCTTATAAAATGATAATCTAAGCGGATAAAATGACAGTTAGCTTATAAAAATGATAGTTTAGCCGGAGAAATTGCATATAGCTGATAAAATGATACTTAACGTGACAAAATGACATAAAACTGATAAAATGAAACCTTTGCCCGCTAGAATGATACTTTCAGCCTATAGAATGATAGTTTTGCGGGTAGAATGATACTTTCAGCCGATAGAATGATAGGTATTTTTGGTGTATAAAAATGACATTTTTGTTCAATAAAATGGTACTTTTACCTTATAAAATGATAATATAAGCGGATATAAATGACAGTTAGCTTATAAAATGATAGTTTAGCTAGAGAAATTGCATATAAGCTGATAAAAATGATACTTTAACGTGACAAAATGACATATAAAACTGATAAAATGATACCTTTGCCCGATAGAATATACTTTCAGCCGTATAGAATGATAGTTTTCAGCCGGGATAGAATAGAATGATAGGTATTTTTGGTGTATAAAATGAACATTTTTGATTTAATAAATAATACTTTACCTTATATAAATGATAATCTAAGCGGATAAAATGACAAGTTAGCTTATAAAATGATAGTTTAGCTGGAGAAATTGCATATAAGCTGATACAAAATGATACTTAAAACGTGACAAAAGGACATAAAACTGATAAAATGATAACCTTTGCCCAGATGAATGATACTTTCAGCCTATAGTATGACTAGTTTGCCAGGGTAGAATGATACTTTCAAGCCGCTAGAATGATAGGTATTTTTGGTGTATAAATAATGACATTTTTGTTCAATAAAATGGTACCTTTACCATATAAATGATAATATAAGCGGCTGATAAATGACAGTAGCTATAAAAAAATGATAGTTTAGCCGGAGAAGAATTGCATATAAGCTGATAAAATGATACTAAATGTGACGAAAAATGACATAAAACTGATAAAATGAACCTTTGCCCGATAGAATGATACTTTCAGCCTATAGAATGATAGTTTTGCCGGGTAGAATGATACTTTCAGCCGATAGAATGATAGGTATTTTGGTGTATAAAATGACATTTTTGTTCAATAAAATGGTACTTTTACCTTATAAAATGATAATATAAGCGGATAAATGACAGTTAGCTTATAAAAATGATAGTTTAGCTGGAGAAATTGCATATAAGCTGATAAAATGATACTTAACGTGACAAAATGACATAAAACTGATAAAATGATACCTTTGCCCGATAGAATGATACTTTCAGCCTATAGAATGATAGTTTTGCCGGGTAGAATGATACTTTCAGCCGATAGAATGATAGGTATTTTTGGTGTATAAAATGACATTTTTGTTCAATAAAATGGTACTTTTACCTTATAAAATGATAATATAAGCGGATAAAATGACAGTTAGCTTATAAAAATGATAGTTTAGCTGGAGAAATTGCATATAAGCTGATAAAATGATACTTACTGTGACAAAATGACATAAAACTGATAAAATGATACCTTTTGCCCGATAGAATGATACTTTCAGCCTATAGAATGATAGTTTTGCCGGGTAAGAATGATACTTTCAGCCGATAGAATGATAGGTAATTTTTGGTGTATAAAATGACATTTTTGTTCAATAAAATGATACTTTTACCTTATAAAATGATAATCTAAGCGGATAAAATGACAGTTAGCTTATAAAAATGATAGTTTAGCTGGAGAAATTGCATATAAGCTGATAAAATGATACTTTAACGTGACAAAATGACATAAAACTGATAAAATGATACCTTTGCCCGATAGAATGATACTTTCAGCCTATAGAATGATAGTTTTGCCGGGTAGAATGATACTTTCAGCCGATAGAATGATAGGTATTTTTGGTGTATAAAATGACATTTTTGTTCAATAAAATGATACTTTTACCTTATAAAATGATAATCTAAGCGGATAAAATGACAGTTAGCTTATAAAAATGATAGTTTAGCTGGAGAAATTGCATATAAGCTGATAAAATGATACTTTAAAGTGACAAAATGACATAAAACTGATAAAATGATACTTTTGCCCGATAGAATGATACTTTCAGCCTATAGAATGATACTTTCAGCCGATAGAATGATAGGTATTTTTGGTGTATAAAATGACATTTTTGTTTAATAAAATGATACTTTTACCTTATAAAATGATAATCTAAGCGGATAAAATGACAGTTAGCTTATAAAAATGATAGTTTAGCTGGAGAAATTGCATATAAGCTGATAAAATGATACTTTAACGTGACAAAATGACATAAAACTGATAAAATGATACTTTTGCCCGATAGAATGATACTTTCAGCCTATAGAATGATACTTTTTGCCGGGTAGAATGATAGGTATTTTTGGTGTATAAAATGACATTTTTGTTCAATAAAATGATACTTTTACCTTATAAAATGATAATCTAAGCGGATAAAATGACAGTTAGCTTATAAAAATGATAGTTTAGCTGGAAAAATTGCATATAAGCTGATAAAATGATACTTTAACGTGACAAAATGACATAAAATTGATAAAATGATACTTTTGCCCGATAGAATGATACTTTCAGCCTATAGAATGATAGTTTTGCC